>NC_057795.1:625870412-626245412 GCF_018294505.1 Triticum aestivum
TATATATATATATATATATATATATATATATATATATATATGAAAAAGCAATCAAATCAACCTAGTGAAGTAAATCATGAAGATTAGTTGAAATTTTGAAGTCAAATCAAATGCGAAGATATTCAACAATAACGCCATGAGTGAAACACTTCAAACCAAGAAATTTGGTGGTGGCGTTACCCACCGTATAGGAAGTATTAGACCCAGACACGGCGCACAATTATCGTGGCGCTCTGAAGTCAAATTCCACGTTAATGTATTCACACTCAGAATGTAAGTCTTCATTAATTGAAGATATACTTTACTTCGTGTGTTGCACATTTAAGTCATCAACATGCATAAGTGTTAGGATGTGTGCTTGATCACAGGACATTTGAGGATTCCAAGATATTTAGCTCACACCGTAACTTGCAAAACCTTTTCTCATCCAGGGGCTTTGTAAAGATATCTGCTAGTTGCTCTTCAGTGTTGACGTGAATGATGTCAATATCTTTCTTCATGACATGATCTCTGAGAAAGTGATGACGAATTTCAATGTGCTTTGTCTTCGAGTGCTGAACTGGATTGTTGGCAATCTTGATGGCGCTTTTGTTGTCGCAGAAGAGAGGTACTTGTTTCAGATTGACGCCATAGTCCTTGAGAGTTTGCTTCATCCACAGAAGCTGAGCACAACAAGATCCAGCAGCAATGTATTCAGATTCAGCAGTTGAGAGTGATACACAGTTTTGCTTCTTTGAAGACCAACAGACAAGTGATCGTCCCAGAAAGTGACATGTTCCTGATGTAGACTTGCGATCCACCTTGTCACCAGCATAATCAGCATCCGAGAATCCAACCAGATCAAATCTTGAGCCCTTTGGATACCATAATCCGAGTGTTGGGGTGTAAGCCAAATATCTAAGAATTCTCTTCACAGCTAAGTGATGCGATTCCTTTGGTACCGCTTGGAATCGAGCACACATGCAAACACTAAGTATAATATCTGGCCTAGATGCACATAGGTAAAGTAAAGAACCAATCATGGAGCGGTATACCTTTTGATCGAACTCTTTACCATTGTCGTCGGGACCAAGATGATGTTTGGCTGGCATTGGTGTCGTGTAACCTTTGCAATCTTGCATGCCGAACTTCTTCAGACAGTCTTTGACATATTTTTCTTGAGATATGAAGATGCCATTTCTTTGCTGACGAATTTGAAGACTAAGGAAGAACTTCAGCTCACCCATCATGGACATTTGATATTGCTCTTGCATCATGTATCCAAACTCATCACTATACTTCTGGTTGGTGCAGCCGAAGATTATGTCATCCACATATATTTGGCATACAAACAGTTCACCATCATATGTCTTCGTGAAGAGTATGGGATCGAGGGATCCAGGTTTGAAGCCTTTGCTCTACAGGAAGTCTTTGATTGTGTCATACCAAGCGCGAGGAGCTTGTTTGAGGCCATACAGTGCTTTGTTTAGTTTGTACACCATATTAGGATGTTTTGGATCTTCAAAGCCAGGTGGTTGAGCAACATACACTTCTTCTTCAATCTTGCCATTGAGGAAAGCACTCTTCACGTCCATTTGATATAGCAAGATGTTGTGGTGATTAGCATAGGCTAGCAGTATGTGAATAGCTTCAAGCCTAGCCACAGGAGCAAATGTTTCATCGAAGTCAATTCATTCAACTTGAGTATATCCTTGAGCCACAAGACGTGCTTTGTTTCTGATGACTTGACCATACTCATCTTGCTTGTTCCGATATCCATTTAGTGCCAATAATGTTATGCTTGCGAGGGTTAGGGAGCTTGACAAGTTCCCAAACATTATTCAGCTTGAACTGTTGAAGTTCTTCTTGTATGGCTTGAATCCATTCAGGTTCCATAAAGGCTTCAACAACTTTCTTGGGTTCTGATATTGACACAAATGAAAAATGCCCACAGAAATTTGCTAACTGTGTCGCTCTTGAGCGAGTAAGTGGACCAGGTGCATTGATGCTATCAATTATCTTCTCAATTTGTACTTCATTTGCAACACGAGGATGAACTGGACGAAGCCCTTGCTCATGCTGATCATTGTCATCATTGGGAGGATTGTCTTCGGTCAGAGCATTGTCTTCAGGTTGGTTTGGTGCAGAAATGATAAGTTCCTCTTCAGGCTGTGCTTCAGAGGGCATGATTTCACCAGTTCCCATCAGCTTGATAGATTCGCTGGGAGGAGCTTCATCTAATGTGCTTGGCAGGAGCTCTCGTTGTGAACCATTGGTTTCATCAAATCGCACGTCCATAGTTTCAACTATTTTGTAGTGAAAGAGGTTGAAGACTCTGTAAGAGTGCGAATCCTTTCCATAACCGAGCAAGAAGCTGTGATGGGGATTCTTGATCCAGCACCTAGCACCAAAGACTCTGAAGCAGCTGACATTTGGCTTCTTGCCAGTAAGGAGCTCATAGGATGTTTTGCCCAGAAGCTTGTGGATGTAAACACGGTTGATGATGTGACATGCTGTATCAATAGCTTCAGGCCAGAACTTTCTTGGTGTCTTGTACTCAATGAGCATTGTTCGAGCCATTTCAATAAGAGTTCTGTTCTTGCGCTCAACAATGCCATTTTGCTGAGGTGTGTATGGGGCAGAGAACTCATGAGTGATTCCCATTGTATCTAGATAAAGATCAAGCCCGGTGTTCTTGAATTCAGTGCCGTTATCACTTCTGATTTGCTTGATCTTGACGCCATAGTTGTTGATTGCTCGATTGGCGAATCGTCTGAAGACATCTTGTACTTTAGTCGTGTAGAGAATTATGTGCACCCATGTATATCTTGAGTAGTCATCAACAATGACGAAGCCATAGAGACACGCTGTTGTTGTGAGGGTAGAGTAGTGAGTAGGGCGAAATAAGTCCATGTGCAACAGCTCGAAGGGTTGAGATGTCGTCATGATTGTCTTCGAGGGGTGCTTGGCCCTCGTCATCTTTCCAGCTTCGCAGGCACCACACAAATGATCTTTCTTGAACTTGACACCTTCGATGCCTATGACATGCTTCTTCTTGACGAGTGTGTGTAAGTTCCTCATGCCAGCATGCCCCAGCCTTCGATGCCAGAGCCAGCATTCTGAAGCTTTTGCAAGAAGACATATGGCAAGTTGTGGACCTGCTGAGAAATCTACCATGTATAGATCACCTTTCCTACACCCTTCAAAGACTAGAGACTTGTCAGATTCCATTAGTACAAGGCAACGATATTTTCCGAATATCACAATCATGTTTAAGTCACAAAGCATTGAGACAGACATTAAGTTGAATCCAAGGGATTCAACAAGCATCACTTTATCCATGTGTTGATCCTTTGAGATTGCAACTCTACCAGGACCCAATACCTTGCCTTTACCAGTGTCAGCAAATGTGATTTGACTTTTGTCGGATGGACATAAGGTTGAGTCCATGAGAAGACTTCGATCACCAGTCATATGATTAGTGCATCCGCTGTCCATAATCCATTCTGAAGCACGAGGTGTCATACCCTACAGTGCAGTTAGGAGGATAGGCTTCACAAGGTATGTTGTGAAGCATAAGCATTTGACGCACACTAGGATTATCACAACTTAGATGAAAGTTAGAACACACAGTATGTCAGGTAAGCGATTCATATGTGGAATACATAGTAAGTCATTTTATCATGCGTCCCTTATAGTGTTTTTAGGTCCCCAGCAATAATATCGGACGCCTTTGATTGCTGGCTAGAGACCATGTTCTGCAAAAGAGAGTTAGATCTTCTTCACCACCCACATCTTTAGGGGTGGCTTAGAAGCAATGAGTCTAAGTGCAGCATCTGAGAATTTCGGCTTTGGAGCCCTAGCAAATAGCCTTGCAGGAGATGAATGATACTCATATGAGTAAGCAGAAAAGTTCTTAGTCCTATGAACATGGCAGTTTGAGGACACACGTTCATAGTCATTAGTTTGATTATGATTTCCCTGCAAAACATTGGCGTTAGGGTGACTCAGGTGAGTCCTTTTTCCATATGAAGCCGCTGGACCATGTGTCGCCTGTGGTCTGGGGTTTGTCTTCTTCCCTGGTGGTGTCATGACAACATTCATAGGAAGATTCTCAAGACAGCTTTTGGGAACCCAGATCTTCTTCATTGGCGGTCCATTCCTGCAGTTAGTACCAATATACCTGGCAAACACTTCACCATTCTGATTTTTGAACAGTTTATAGTTTGCATCAAATGATTCATCAATGATAATAGGATTAGCATAGGTAAAGCCAGATAAGGTGGATGGATCCACTGAAGGTTCCTTTGCAGCAACCCATGTGGTTTTGGGATACTGCTCAGGCTTCCAGTAGGAGCCATCAACATTCATTTTCCTCTCGAACCCAACACCCTCTTTCCTAGGGTTTCGGTTCAGAATCTGATTTTTGAGGACATCGCAAAGTGTCTGATGCCCTTTCAGACTTTTATACATCCCTGTTTCAAGCAGTGTCTTCAACCTCGCATTTTCATCAGCAATAGTAGTGGTATCCTCAACAGAGGGGTTAGTTACCACATCAGTAGTTGAAGACAAAGCAACAGTAGCAGCATTGGAACATTCAGCAACAGAGGTAGCATTATTACGCTCAATGCATTTTAAACATGGTGGTCCAAATCCATGCTGAGCGGAACAGATCTGTTGAGCGCAAAATGACTCATTCTCTTTTTGAAGATCTTCATGAGTCGCTTTCAATTTCTCAAGCTCTTGCTTCCTTTGAAGATAATCATAGGAGAGCTTTTCATAAGTGGTTGAGAGCGTCTCATGAAGACTTTCAAGTTCTTGATACTTAGCATGATGATTTTTTATGTCTTCAACTAAGGATTGTGAATGTGTCGTTTCCGCGTCCAACAGGTCATCACTTTTGTCTAACAATTTTTGAGTATGTTCCATAGCGCTTTGTTGTTCAGTAGCAATTTTAGCAAGTGTTTTGTAGCTGGTTTTACATTCACAATCAGAGTCATCTTCACTTGATGTTTGAAAGTAAGCATCGCGTGATTTTACCTTGGCACCGCGTGCCATGAAGCAGTAGGTGGGAGCAGGATCGTCCTTGTCATCATCAGCGTTGGTGTGGGAGTCATTGTCTTCAATGTTGAAGATGGACTTGGCAACATAGGTTGTGGCTAGAGCCAGACTTGCAACGCCAGATTCGGACTCAGCTTCAGATTCCACCTCCGCCTCCTTAGAAGCAGACTCCTCCTCTGAATCCATTTCCTTGCCAACAAAAGCACGAGCCTTGCCAGATGAGCTCTTCTTATGAGATGAAGACTTTGATGATGACTTGGAAGAAGACTTTGAAGATTTCTTCTTCTTCTTGTCATCAGAGTCATATTCCTTGCTCTTCTTCTTCTTCTTATCGTTGTCCCACTGAGGACACTTAGAGATGTAGTGCCCAGGCTTCTTACACTTGTGACATGTTCTCTTCTTGTTGTCTTGAGTGGAAGCTTCATCATTTCTTGAACTGGATCGTGAAGACTTTTTGAAGCCCTTCTTCTTGGTGAATTTCTAGAACTTCTTCACAAGCATAGCAAGTTCCCTTCCAATGTCTTCAGGATCATCAAAAACGCAGTCAGATTCTTCTTCTTCAGATGAGGAAACAACTTTTGCCTTCAAAGCACGAGTTCGGCCATAGTTGGGGCCATAGATATCTCTTTTCTCAGAAAGCTGGGACTCATGTGTGTTGAGCCTCTCAAGTATATCAGACGGATCGAGAGTCTTGAAGTCAGGACATTCTTGTATCATGAGGGCAAGGGTGTCAAAGGAGCTGTCAAGAGATCTTAGCAGCGTCTTGACGATTTCATGCTTGGTGGTCTGAGTGGCGCCGAGAGCCTGAAGCTCATTTGTGATGTCGGTGAGGCGATCAAACGTGAGCTGGACATTTCCATTGTCGTTTCTCTTGAAGCGGTTGAAGAGGTTGCGAAGAACACTGATCCTTTGATCTCTCTGAGTTGAGACGCCTTCGTTGACCTTGGACAGCCAGTCCCAGACTAGCTTTGACATTTCCAGAGCACTCACACAACCATACTGTCCTTCGGTCAGATGACCATAGATGATGTTCTTTGCAGTCGAGTCCAGTTGAATGAACTTCTTGACATCAGCAGGGGTGACACCTTCACCAGTTTTTGGAACGCCGTTCTTGACGACATACCAGAGGTCGACATCAATGGCTTCAAGATGCATGCGCATCTTATTCTTCCAGTAGGGATATTCAGTTCCATCAAACACGGGGCAAGCAGCGGAGACTTTGATTATCCCTGCAGTCGACATAGCTAAACTCCAGGTGGTTAAACCGAATCACACAGAACAACGGAGTACCTCACTCTGATACCAATTGAAAGTGCTAGTTATCGACTAGAGGGGGGTGAATAGGTGATTTTTATAAAAGTCTTCAAAACGTGGAAGTTTCGAAGACAAACAATAGAAATGACCTAATTGATATGCAGCGGAAGATAAACTACAACAAGCAAGCCATAGTCAAGTATGCAATAATGTGAACGTACAAAGACTAATAGCAGCTAGGTGGTAAGGATCAGGATGGAAGATAGTATGAAGCCAATCAACGATAGTAGTCAAGCAATGAAGTCAAACAGATAAGACAAATAAGCAATGACTTCACGAAGACAAACTCAAAGTAAAGGAGGGAAGGGATAGAACCAGTCACTTGTTGAAGACACAGAATTTGTTGGACCAGTTCCAGTTGTTGTGACAACTGTACGTCTGGTTAGGGAGGCTGAGATTCAACTCAGAAGACCGCGTCTTCACCTTATTCCCCTTGAGCTAAGGACACACAGTCCTCGCCCAATCACTCTGGTAAGTCTTCAAGGTAGACTTCCGGACCTTCACAGACTTTTAGGGGTCATCTCCGGTAGGTAAACCGAATCAATAAGGGACACTTCCTGCGTTATCCTGCAATTCTCACAAATGCATTAGTCCCTCAACCAACTTTGTCGTCAATACTCCAAAACCAACTAGGGGTGGCACTAAATGCACTTACAGCGGCTATTCTGGCGGCGACCCCTACTAATACGGAGGTGCCGAACATGCTGATGGACGCTCTGCAAAGTGCGTCCGTCTTGGAGGAGCATCGTACCTTGATGGGTACAGTGGTTGAGAAGATTCAGTCTCCTAAAAGCGGGCTGAATGAAGCCTTCACGAGCCTACTAATAGGCTTCGAGGTATGCGATGTAATGTCTTTAGCCAATTTCCATATGAAAAATATGCATGTATATAGATAGTAGCCCTTGAGACTTTGTTCGGCCCATGAAGAAGGGCAAACAGAGGATCTATAGACATCCACAGGAAATAACATACTTATCTTTTAGGTAAAAACATGCTTCACTGTTAGCGGCGACCGCTCAGGCCACCAAAGTTTCCGAACTGAAGCAGAAACCGCAGCTGGCCGACAAGGACATTATCCTTATTAACAAGCGGCTCGACGAGGCACAAGGCATCTTTCAATTGCTCCGTACATGATTGTATTAATTTGCAAACACTAAGTTGAAGCTTACGTGCTGCTATATGCATAATTGCAGATGGCACTGCTGAGGTCGAGACCCTCTGGGGTGACCTTGCCCGGGCGAAGGAGCAGGCAAGGGTGAGCAATACGACTACTGATAAAGCAGCTGTAGATTTGAAGGCCGAACATGCCACCCGGCGCCAGTTCGAGGAGCGGGTATCCAAAGTGGAGCAAGAGCTCAAGGATGCAACTCGCAGGTGCGAGTCCCTCGAGGAGGAGGATAAAGTTAAGGCGGTCGAAATCGCCAAGGCCCTTCAGGAAGCCCAAGAGGCGAGGTTCGAATCCCGAGCGGCTTGCGAGGAGATCTGACAGGCCGGATAGATAGCGGCTGGTAAGCCCTTTCTTTTATAGTCTAAGTTTGTCGATCTGAGGTATGCCTTGCTTAATCGACTATGGAGTTCTCCAGACGCCTTTGCGGATCTTCTTAAGAGCACCGCCGACGTCATGCAATTATTCTGAGCCGAAGAGGGGCATGCAATGGAGAAGCTGTTCTGGTCGCAGTTCCCAATGCAGGAGTGCTCGACGCTGTTGAACGACCAAATGGCGCAGTGGGCTGAGCTGCATAAGATATCTGGGGCAGCCATGAAGGATGTCATAGTCTGGTTGTGGCCAGCCAGACCCATTTCGGGCAGCTATTTTGGCCTAGTGCGGCAACTAGTCGATGCCTTGCTGCGAATTCATGCAATCAAGCAGTCAGTGTGAATAGAAGGTGCACGGATGGCCTTCACCCGTGTCAAGATGCACTAGGCGAAGATGAAGGCCGACGTTATTGCAGTTGAGGGTCCTCCCGGAGGCAAAGACCACCACACGCCGGAGCACTACTTAGAAGAAGTCCTAGAGGGCGATCTCTTAATAGAGGGTCAATGCTCAAAGGACATTATGTTCGAATGAATGTATGCGAATGACCCAGATGTTTTTATTATATATATTAAGGCTTTGTGATGTATTTGTGCCATTGTCTGAATGTTCTTTCCTCCTGTGCGGCTGTTTTTGTAGTCCAGAGAGTTTTCTAGTCGTCAGCTTCGACCCCCACATATATACTACGGGGATGTTCGGAATGGCACATGATCACACTTGACCCAACGTCTTGGTCCGTAAAGGAGTTGTCAGTGCGGCGAACCAGGCAATCGGACTATGTGGCTTTACCACTCTCACTTAGCAGTAGGAGTTTGACGATGGGGCTATAAGATAGCCCCTGGTGTGTACACGGCTATCCGGATGCGGATGCGTTACATATGTGACTGGAAAAATGGTCCTCCGTATAGTACGGGAAAAATCACTAAAGATTTAGTAAGTCGCCGAGTGGGTGACCAGCTCTCGCCGCATCATTACAGTCAGTTTTCGGCTTTCTCTACTGAGGTGCTTGATCGGACGAACCAGAAACACAATCGTAGTAGTTCTCCCTTTACTACCCTAGCTGAACAAACGTAACATAAGGTAGCAAACACGGGAGCCGAGCAACCCAACTATTGACCAAAGACATGATTCGGAGCCGATGCATATAATGCCGAGTTCGGGACGCCAAAGTGTACTATAAAGCTATTCGGGCTTTTGTTTGGCAACACATACCACATAGAGCCCCTGGTAATGGGTGCTGAGGTGTGTGAGTGTAACAACTGGGGAGACGGAATACAATTTTATAAATAAAGTCGATACCGAAAAAATGTCTTCACTAGAATATGATTGGTACATCGAAACGTGATCTTACAGAGGGCACCATAGGCACCAAGACCATTTTACATGTCGGGGGGTCTAAGAATAAGGAGAAAAGCTCGATACAGGTCCTTGAATAAAGTTTGGTCTAAAGAATCCTTTTGACATCAAGTCGCACGTCTGCACCGCTTTCTCCTTGGAGAGAGAGGTTCCTTAAGAGGAATTGTCTTCGGTTATCCACACGAAACCGGGCTCGAAGAGAGTCCTTGTAAGTCCGCAGGATATATAGGTTTGAATGCACCTGTGGTATAAGAGAAAAAATAATCGAAGAAAAAAAGGTGGAAGGTCATACATGGTCAAACCGTACTTTAGACCTGTCTGTATTGGGCCTCTGTTAATGGCCAAGGTATTTTGAGTGCATAATTATGCATGCGCGGTACGAATTTCGTACGTGCGTGCGGCGATCGACGGAGGCGAAACTGCTAGTCTAGCTCTGGAATGACCGAGCTGTCAGCATGCGGAACTAACCGGACTCGTTTAACAATGTCCTGCGGTTTGATGGCCAATGAGGTGTGCGGCTTGATAGGGCCGCTCTATATATCGGCCGCGAGGGCCACGGTGTGATCCTTCATATGGAGGGAGCGTTCCGTGTTTCCATTGACTATTATGACGCCACATGGACCAGGCATCTTGATCTTTAAATAAGCGTAGTGAGGGACCATGTTGAATCGAGCGAAAGCGGTTCGTCCAAGCAGTGTGTGATAACCACTGCGGAAGGGGACGATATCGAAGATCAAGTCTTCACTGCGGAAGTTGTCTGGCGAGTCGACGACGACTTCCCATGTTATTGAGCCCGAGCAACGGGCCTCTACACCAGGTATTACTCCTTTAAAGGTAGTTTTAGTGGGCTTGATTCTTGACAGATCAATACCCATTTTGCGGATAGTGTCCTTGTAAAGAAGGTTAAGACTACTGCCGTTGTACATGAGGACTCGCGTGAGGTGGAATCCGTGGATGATTGGGTCGAGGACCAAAGCTGCCGAACCTCCATCACGGATACTGCTCGGGTGGTCCTTTCAATCGAAGGTGATCGAACAAGCCGACCATGGGTTGGATTTTGGGGCGACCGGATCTATGGCGTAGACATTCCTTAATGCACGCTTGCGCTCCCGCTTGGGGATGTGAGTGACGTAGATCATATTCACTGTTTTGACCTTGGGGGGAAATTTCTTCTCACCCCCTGTGTTTGGTGGGTGAGGCTGTTCATCGTCGTCCTCGCTGGGCGGCCCTTTCCCCTTGTGTTGGGTGTTGAGCTTGTTGGCCTGCTTAAAGACCCAACCGTTTCCGTTGGTGTGATTGGCATGTTTTATCGGGGGGCCATGAGTCTGGCAAGGCCGATCAAGTATTCTGTCCAAACTGGATGGACCATCTCTGTTTCCATTGAATGGCTTCTTCCGTTGACTAGATTTGGAGCCACTGAATCCGGCGTTGACCGCCATGTCTTCGTTATTGTTTCGATGCTTGTGATTGTTGCATCGTGGCTTGCCATTTCCATCCCTTGCTTCAGAGGTGCCTGGGTTGCTGGTGCTATTGCTTCTATGAGCTAGCCATCTATCTTCCCCGCGCAAAAGCGGGTCATAAGTGCGGTAAGGAATGCCATGGACTTCGGCTTTTCTTGGCCGAGGTGTCGGGCGAGCCACTCATCTCGGACGCTGTGTTTGAAGGCCGCGAGGGCTTCGGCGTCCGGACAATCCACAATCTGGTTCTCTTTAATTAAGAACCTGGTCCAGAGCTTCCGGGCTGATTCTCCGGGTTGTTGTTGGAAATATGCCCTAGAGGCAATAATAAAATGGTTATTATTATATTTCCTTGTTCATGATAATTGTCTATTGTTCATGCTATAATTGTATTAACCGGGAACCATAATACACGTGTGAATACATAGACCACAACATGTCCCTAGTGAGCCTCTAGTTGACTAGCTCGTTGATCAATAGGTGGTTATGGTTTCCTGACCATGGACATTGGATGTTGTTGATAATGGGATCACATCATTGGGAGAATGATGTGATGGACAAGACCCAGTCCTAAGCATAGCACAAGATCGTGTAGTTCGTTTGCTAAGAACTTTTCTAATGTCAAGTATCATTTCCTTAGACCATGAGATTGTGCAACTCCTGGATACCGTAGGAATGCTTTGGGTGTACCAAACGTCACAACCTAACTTGGCGGCTATAAAGGTGCACTAGAGGTATCTCCGAAATGGTCTATTGAGTTGGCATGAATCGAGACTGGGATTTGTCACTCCGTATGACGGAGAGGTATCTCTGGGCCCACTCGGTAATGCATCATCACAATGAGATCAATGTGACTAAGGAGTTAGTCATGGGATCATGCATTTCGGAACGAGTAAAGAGACTTGCTGGTAACGAGATTGAACGAGGTATTGGGATACCGACGGTCAAATGTCTGGAAAGTAACATACCGATTGACAAAGGGAATTGTATACGTGATTGATTGAATCCCCGACATCGTGGTTCATTCGATGAGATCATTGTGGAACATGTGGGAACCAACATGGGTATCCAGATCCCGCTTTTTGTCATTTGCCAGAGAGATTTCTCGGTCATGTTTGCCTGATTCCCGAACCCGTAGGGTGTACACACTTAAGGTACGGTGACGCTATAGTTGTTATGGGAATTAGTATGTGGTTACCGAATGTTGTTCGGAGTCCCGGATGAGATCCCAGACGTCACGAGGAGTTCCGGAATGGTCGCCGGAAGTGTTTAGGGGTTTATCGGTATTGTATCGGGACCACCGAAAGGGTTCCGGTGGTCCATCAGGAGGGTCCACCTGCCCCGGATGGCCCTATGGGCAGCTGAATATGAAGGGGAACCAGCCCCTAGGTGGGCTGGGCGCCAAACCCCCCTAGGGCCCATGCGCCTAGGGTTTGGGGGAAACCCTAAAGGGGGCGCCCCCCTTGGCTTGGGGGGCAAGCCTCCCCCCTTGGCCGCCGCCCCCCCTCTAGATCCATCTGAAGGGGTCCGGCCCCCCTCTCCCTTGCCCGTATAAATAGAGGGGAGGTGGGAGGGTTGCCGCACCCTTCCCCTGGCGAAACCCTCCGCCTCTCCAACACCACCTCCTCCTCCGTAGTGCTTGGCGAAGCCCTACCGGAGAACTGCAAGCTCCACCACCACGCCGTCTACTGCCAGAGCTCTCCCTCAACTTCTCCTCTCCCCTTGCTGGATAAAGAAGGAGGAGACGTCCCCGGGCTGTATGTGTGTTGAACGCAGAGGAACCGTTTGTTCGGCGTTAGATAGGATCCTCCACGATTTGAATCTCGCGAGTACGACTCCATCATCCGCGTTCTAGTAACACTTCCGCTTGGCGATCTTCAAAGGTATGAAGATGCACATCCTCTCTCTCTCTCTCTTGTTGCTAGAATCTCCTAGATTGATCTTGGTGATACGTAGGAAAATTTTGAATTATTGCTACGTTCCCCAACAGTGTCATCATGAGCTACGTCTATGCGTTGATTCTATGCATGAGTAGAACACAAGTAGTTGTGGGTGTTGGTTTGTTCAATTTGCTTAACGTTACTAGTCCTATCTTGTTTCGCCGGTATTGTGCGATGAAGCGCCCCGGACCGACCTTACACGTACGCTTATGTGAGACAGGTTCCACCGACTGACATGCACTTGTTACATAAGGTGGCTAGCGGGTGTCTGTCTCTCCCACTTTAGTCGGATCGGATTCGATGAAAATGGTCCTTATGAAGGGTAAACAACAATTGGCATATCACCGTTGTGGCTTTTGCGTAGGTAAGAAACGTTCTTGCTAGAAACCTATAGCAGCCACGTAAAACATGCAGCAACAATTAGAGGACGTCTAACTTCTTTTTGCAGGGTATGCTATGTGATGTGATATGGCCAAAAGAATGTGATGAATGATATATGTGATGTATGAGATTGATCATGTTCTTGTAATAGGAATCACGACTTGCATGTCGATGAGTATGACAACTGGCAGGAGCCATAGGAGTTATCTTAATTTATTGTATGACATGCGTGTCATTGAAAAATGCCATGTAATTACTTTACTTTATTGCTAACTGTTAGCCATAGTAGTAGAAGTAATAGTTGGCGAGACAACTTCATAAAGACACAATGATGGAGATCATGATGATGGAGATCATGGTGTCATGCCGGTGATGAAGGTGATCATGCCGCGCTTCAAAGATGGAGATCAAAGGCGCAAGATGATATTGGCCATATCATGTCACTTTATGATTTGCATGTGATGTTTGTCATGTTTACATCTTATTTGCTTAGAACGATGGTAGCATAAATAAGATGACCCCTCACTAAAATTTCAAGAAATTGTTCCCCCTAGATGTGCACCGTTGCGAAAGTTTGTTGTTTCGAAGCACCATGTGATGATCGGGTGTGATAGATTCTAACGTTCGCATACAATGGGTGTAAGCAAGATTTACACATGCAAAAACACTTAGGTTAAGTTGACAAGCCTAGCATGTACAGACATGGCCTCAGAACACAAGAGACCGAAAGGTCGAACATGAGTCGTATAGTAGATACGATCAACATGAAGATGTTCACCGGTGTTGACCAGTCTGTCTCACGTGATGATCGGACACGGCCTAGTTGACTCGGATCTTGTATCACTTAGATGACTAGAGGGATGTCTATCTGAGTGGGAGTTCATTAAATAATTTAATTAGATGAACTTAATTATCATGAACATAGTCTAAAATATCTTTGCAATATGTCTTGCAGATCAAATGGCCCAGGCTAATGTTTCCCTCAACTTCAACGCGTTCCTAGAGAAAACCAAGCTGAAAGACGATGGTAGAAACTATACAGACTGGGTCCGAAACTTGAGGATCATCCTCATAGATGCCAAGAAAGCATATGTCCTAGAAGCACCGCTAGGTGAAGCGCCCATTTTCCAGCAACTCAAGATGTTACTCCCTAGTTCAGTGTGGCATGCTTTACAGCTTAGAACCAGGGCTCCAAAAGCATTTTGAGCAGCACGGAGCATATGAGATGTTCCAAGAGCTGAAAATGGTTTTCCAAGCTCATGCCTAGATCGAGAGATATGAAGTCTCCGACAAGTTCTACAGTTGTAAGATGGAGGAAAATAGTTCTGTCAATGAGCATATACTCACTATGTCTGGGTTACACGGCCGTTTGTCTTAGTTGGGAGTTAATCTCCCAGATGACTCGGTCATTGACAGGATCCTCCAGTCACTCCCACCTAGCTACAAGAGCTTTGTGATGAACTACAATAATGCAAGGGATGGATAAGTCCATTCCTGAGTTATATTCAATGCTGAAATCAGTAGAGGTGGAAATCAAAAAGGAACATGAAGTGTTGATGGTGAATAAGACCACTAGTTTCAAGAAAGGCAAGGGTAAAAAGAACTTCAAGAATGAAGGCAAGGGAGTTGCCGCGCCCGGTAAGTCAGTTGTCGGGAAGAAGCCAAACAATGGACCCAAGCCCGAGACTCAGTGCTTTTATTGTAAGGGAAATGGTCACTGGAAGCAGAACTGCCCCAAGTACTTAGCGGATAAGAAGGACGACAACACCAAAGGTATATGTGATATACATGTTATTGATGTGTACCTTACTAGTACCCATAGTAGCTCCTGGGTATTTGATATCGGTGCGGTTGCTCATATTTGTAACTCAAAACAGGAGCTGCGGAATAAGCGGAGACTGGCGAAGGACGAGGTGACGATGCACGTCGAGAATGGTTCGAAGGTCGATGTGATCGCCGTTGGCATGCTACCTCTACATTTACCTACGAGATTAGTTTTAAACCTCAATAATTGTTATTTAGTGCCAACTTTGAGCATGAACATTGTATCTGGATCTCGTTTAATGCGAGATGGCTACTCATTTAAATCCGAGAATAATGGTTGTTCTATTTATATGAAAGATATGTTTTATTGTCATGCCCCGCTAGTCAATGGATTATTCTTATTGAATCTCGAACGTGATGTTACACATATTCATAGTGTGAGTACCAAAAGATTGAAGGTAAATAATGATAGTCCCACATACTTGTGGCACTGCCGCCTTGGTTACATTGGTGTCAAACGCATGAAGAAACTCCATGCAGATGGACTTTTGGAGTCTCTTGATTATGAATCATTTGACACGTGCGAACCATGCTAAGGGAGTCCTGGATAAGGGGGTATCTGGACAGCCGGACTATATACTTTGGCCAGACTGTTGGACTATGAAGATACAAGACTGAAGACTTCGTCCCGTGTCCGGGTGGGACTCTCCTTTGCGTGGAAGGCAAGCTTGGCGATTCGGATGATAGATCTCCTTCTCTGTAACCGAATCTGTGTAACCCTGGCCCCCTCAGGTGCCTATATAAACTGGAGGGTTTAGTCCGTAGGACAACAACAATCATAATCATAGGCTAGCTTCTAGGGTTTAGCCTCTACGATCTCGTGGTAGATCAACTCTTGTAATACTCATATCATCAAGATCATCAAGAAAGAAGTAGGGTATTACCTCCATCGAGAGGGCCCGAACCTCGGTAAACATCATGTCCCCTATCCTGCTACCATCATCCTTAGACGCACAGTTCGGGACCCCCTACCCGAGATCCGGCGGTTTTGACACCGACATTGGTGCTTTCATTCAGAGTTCCAGTGTGTCACCGCAATAAGGCTTGACGGCTCGTGTCGTTGTCAAGGACAACATCATCTCTTGGGGAGCTCTGACCCTAGGCCAAACTCTCCGGCTGGGCGGCTTCGTTATGACCGCCCGATCGGTTGTCGCGCCGACGATGACTTCTCGGGTCGTCAAAAACAGCCTCCATGTTGATTCGGAACTCGCCGAACAGATGGATCCAATGGAGCTCTCCTACCTTACTGAGCTCTTGGATTGCATCGCCGCCCTGGGCATCGCTATGGACTATGATCGGATCGGGCTTAAATCCGACCAAAGGGAGATTTATTCTCCGCTGGTCACCCATGATATAGCGGTAGTGGAAGAGGATCATATGAAATCTCCCGCTATTTTGAGGATGAACTATGTCCGGATTTCCGAGCTCTCTGAGCCGGACACCCGCTCATGGGAGGACACGACCCAAACCCCGAATTCATAATCGGGCGGCGGTTCGAAGAAATTGGGCAACATCCCAGAGCCCAAGCCATTAAGCTCGGAAGCTTCTTTGCCCCTGGGTCCCAGATTGGGTCAGGATTCGGATTTGAAACCACCCACCCACCCAGATATATTCAATCTTTCACATATCACACAAGAGCCCCAAGAGACAATACGTCATTACTGGTCCAGATTCCTCCTTGTGATAAACAAGGTCAAGGACTGTCGTGAGAAAGACACAATCTCCCTCTTTCGCAAAAATTGCACGGATAAAGGGATCCTCAACACTATAACTCGCCGTGACATAGTACACTTCGCTGACTTAGCGGCCATAGTGCAGAAATACTGCGCAATGGAAAGTGCTTGGAAAGCCCAAACAAACTTCTGGGACAATCCGGCTCTCACTAAAACCTTCGTCCAAACTAAAAGGGAAAACTCTCGTAAGTTACCTGATCCAATCACCAAAAAACCAAAGCCCGATACAAGGCGTGGAACCGTAGTGGAGGAATGGCTCATTGGGCCTTGCAAACTTCACAGAACACCGGACGTCACGCCAACTCATAGCCTTAGAGCATGCTGGATACTCCGGCATGTAGCAAAGAGCAGCGAGGATCTCCTCATAAACCATACAGTAGAGCAACATCCTGCCGGAAATAACAATACGGTATTGACAGTCTTCGAGACTTTCGCCTCAAATAATAGGCGCAAGCGAGCTCAACGCAGTCTCATCGATGTTTGCCACGTGGCAACAATAAATCCATGGAACGACACGGCTATAACTTACAATGCCAATGACGAACCTCAATTCCGAACAGTCCGGGCACCAGCCGCTTTGGTCCTTAGTCCAATCATGGATGGCTTCCGGCTCACTAAAGTGCTCATGGACGGCAGAAGCGAACTAAATCTCATCTATGAAGAAACCCTCAACAAGATGGAAATTGACAAAAGTCGCATTGAGCGAAGCAGCGCGACCTTCAGGGGAATCATCCCTAGTCGGGAGGCGCGATGTGCGGGAAAAACCACACTGGATGTGGTATTTGGCACACCGGAGAATTACAGGTCCGAAGAAATTACATTCCAAGTGGCCCCGTTCAGCAGCGAATACCACGCCCTCTTAGGGCGGGACGCATTTATGAGCTTCCAAGCTATACCCCATTACGGGTACATGAAGCTCAAAATGCTCGGGCCCAATGGAATCATCACTCTAGCTAGTTGTTGGGGATATTACTACTAGGCGTAAACCGGCGGACTTGGGCCGGGTTAACTTCATTAGTGGTATAAGCAGATGAAGGCCCAAGGCCTATAGTCGGTTTAGAATCTGTAGCCGTAAACCGACCTGATGTATAACTTGTATTGTAAGTTAGGAATAGAGAGATACCAACCGGGATACGAGTATGAACCGGTTGGGACTCTATGGACCGACGGGCGTCACCCGTGTATATAAGGGGACAACCCGGCGGCGGTTCAGGACAGACAACGACAACTCGAGCCTGGGCGAAGCTTGTTTGCTCCCTAGCCATCGAGACCATATCAATTCCATCACAATTAGACATAGGCTTTACCTTCATCGAAGGGGCCGAACTAGTATAAAACCCTCGTGTCTTTGTGTCCGCTTTAACCCCTTCAAGTAAACCCATGGCGATGGCTCCACGACTAAGTCCTTTCACTATGACATCTGCCGTGACAAATCCACGACAGTTGGCGCCCACCGTGGGGCTATCGCACGATGGTTTGACGATCTTGGAGGGCAAGCTCAAAGGACTCGAAGGCTATGCTGTGGGCCAGATGACCAAGAGTCGTCGTGGCAAGATCTACATCGACGATGCAGGATGGGGTCCCGAGGCCGATTCGATTGAGTACGGGTACCGGGTCCCCTTTGGTGGCATACACGTTTTCATCGGCAAGATTGGTGAGCCGGGGCCTGAGCCGGACATCTGCATCGACCTCGTCAAGACGGCTCAGCGTGCGAGATCTACCCAGGCTAAACCGGACGTGAAGCGTGCCTTCGTTGGAGTCATCCACGGAGGAGGGCGTGAGGACGAGTCAGAACACGGTAGCGAGGCCGTCGTCTATTCCGGTGACGAGTCCTCGACCAGAGAGACCGAATCACTATACCAGTTACAAGACGACCAGGTTAGGGGCTGTTCCGATGGCGACAATATTCCGGACCCCCCAGGCCAGGTTAACCGGGTTGGAATATTCATGGCCGGCACACAGGCGGCGAATCACTCTTCGACCGCCGCAGCAATGCTCTCCGGATCAGCAGGGGCAGGAGGCCTTGTGCGCCCGCCGGTTCAAGTTCTATCTAATCTATTTGATACACTAGCCGCGCTCATGGCAGAGGACAATCCGACGGATCAGGAGGCCCATAATACAGAAATTGCAAAGGTGAGAGAGCAGATCGTGCAAGCCAAAGCGGATCTGGCCGCAGAAAAAGACAGGATGGCCGCAGAGCGGGCCGCTTTGGACGCCCAGGCTTATAAGCTCATGCTTGACCAGAACACATCACAGGAGGTCTTAAAGTGGAAGCACAGGTCACGCCTGCCGTTAGGGTTTGATCCCCAGAATCTCTTTCACACTCTAGGAGCTGGACCCAGTAATCCACCGCGGCACCTGGAGACAAACCGGATTGAGGCACCAGGACCAGGGGGACGGTCCAACCTCGCCTGATGGAACCTCCTCAGCAGAACATTGTGATTCTTCTGCCGGTCCAGACGCCCCCAGGTCATTATTCTAATCCTATGGACAACCTTGTTGCGGCCGCCGCGCGATTAGAGGCTATCCCAGTCGAAGGGGACTCTCCGCAAGCGATAGAGACGCGCCGGGTTAAGGAGCTTCTCCGGACCGCGCTGATTCAGCAGGAAGCATACTCGTACAGCCGTGATCGGATTCACTCTACGCCCCGTCCAAGCCGGAGCTATAGCAGGCGCATGGATGAACCGGCCATGTCGAGCAATGCGCGAGGCCGTGAAGAAGCCCATGGCAATAGCCCGGCAGGCGGTGTTCGCGATGCTCAGGATGTGGTGGACCGGGCCCGGGCACGGAGGGAAGCCGAGTTAGCAGCGCAGGATGATGCGGATCAACTTACACCGGTTCGCCCTACCACCTTCGCCGGACCAGGAGTCGCATCCGCTTTGGGAGTGCCTTGTTTAACCCCCGCTTTACGCAATGTGCGCCTGCCCAAAGATTTCAAGGGTCCACGCAAGGTGCCAAATTACACCGCTGATTTATCCCCTGAAGCGTGGATAGAGAGTTATGAGATGGCCATGGAGATGTTAGACGTGGATGAGACCGCATGTGCAAAATACTTCACCATGATGCTTGAAGGCACGGCGCGTACCTGGTTGAAGAGCCTACCGCCCAATTCTCTCGGCTCATGGGCCCAGTTGCGGGCCCGGTTTATCCAGAATTTCAAGGATACGTGTAAGCAGCCCAAATCCATAGTAGACCTGGCGGCTTGTGTCCAGGGGGAAGGAGAATCAACGACCCATTGGGGGCGCCGCGTTTTGGAAATTTTGCACTCGTCCGACAGGATTAATGCTGACTCTGCGATCTTAACCCTGGAAGGCAACTACCGGTTTGAGCCTTTAAAATTGAAATTGGGACGCATGAAGCGGTTCTGTAATGACATGGGAACCCTCATGGCCGCTCTAGTGAAGTATGCTGATTCGGATAGTACCAAGGATCCCGAGACTGATGATGATGAAGCAGGGAAGGGAAGGAAGAATAGCAACTCCAAACAGCAGCAGTATAAACCGGCGGGTCATGGAAACGGAGGCAAGCGCAAGGCGGATGGCAGCATGGACTTTGTGGCCAACACTAATGCACAGGACAGGGGGCAGCGGCGCAGAGGTAAAGCGTCAAATCGTAATGGGGCTCCCAATCCTAACGCAAGCCGCTTGAGTTATTTGATGAATCAGCCTTGCCCGAAGCACGGGACGAAGGAGGCGTCGGCTAACCATCTTTTGAAGGATTGTTATATCATGCAGGAGTTTAAAAACTCTAATGCCTTCCGGTATGATCACGGGTGAAGTGGCGGTTCAGGATCCGGTTTTCGTGGGCCGGATCACGATGGAGCTTCCGGTTCAGGTCGCAATCAGGGCGGTCACAATCACCAGAATAATCAGAACGGCCAGCAGCAGCAGCAGCAGCAGTCGGGTTATCAGAGCCAGCCAAAACAGTTGAACAATGGGCAATATCATGTTTTCACAACTAGCTTGGATAAACGCGACCGAAAACTCCACAAGCGAGCAGTGAATTCTGCTGAACCGGCCTTACCACGTTACTTGCGCTGGTCGGAACAGCCTATCGTGTGGAGCAGAGAGGATCACCCGCCTCGGGTTGATAATCCGGGCCAGCTAGCATTAGTGGTAGACCCTCAGGTGGGGGGTTATAAATTCACCAAGGTACTCATGGATGGAGGAAACAGTATTAACATACTATACTATGAGACATTCCGTCGCATGGGTTTAACAGACAAAGATCTCAGACCGTCTAATACGGTGTTCCATGGTGTGGTGCCTGGCAAATCTACATATCCTGTTGGTAAGATAGCCCTGGACGTGGCTTTTGGGGACGAGCACGACTCCCGGTCGGAAAAACTAACATTTGAGGTGGTGAAGATCTAGAGCCCATATCATGCCTTGTTTGGCCGGCCGGCTTACGCCAAGTTCATGGCGCGGCCTTGTTATATCTACTTGCAGCTCAAGATGCCGGGTTACAAGGGGACGATAACGGTTCATGGGAGCCATAGGGTCGCTTTGGAATGTGAGGAAGGTGATGCGGCTTTTGCAAAGTCGGTCTGTGCCACGGAGGAGTTGAAGTACTATAAGGACAATGTTGATCCAGCGGATATGACTCCTTTGAAGAAGCCAACTACACAGCATGATTCAGATCTGAAGTTCAAATCGGCAGCTGAGACCAAGCTTGTTGATTTCGTGCCCGGCGATTCGTCCAAGCAGTTCATTGTCAGTGCCAATTTGGATCCCAAATAGGAAAGCGCGCTCATCGAGTTCATCCGTGAGAATCGGGACATCTTCGCATGGAAACCATCCGACATGCCAGGTGTACCGAGGGAACTCGCTGTGCACACTCTTAATGTGGATCCTAGGTATAAACCGGTGAAGCGATTCCTCCGCCGGTTTAACGAAGAAAGGCGAAAGGCCATCGGAGAGGAAGTGGCCAGGCTTTTGGCAGCTGGCTTTATCATTGAGGTGTTCCATCCAGAGTGGCTTGCTAATCCGGTGCTAGTTCTTAAGAAAAATGGCACTTGGCGTATGTGTGTGGATTACACAGATCTTAACAGGGCCTGTCCAGCGGATCCTTTTGCCCTCCCCCGCATTGACCAGATCATTGATGCCACGGCGGGTTGTGAGCGTTTGAGTTTTTTGGATGCATACTCTGGATATCATCAGATCAAAATGGCGGTTAAGGACCAGGAGAAAACAGCGTTTATTACTCCCTTTGGAGCCTTCTGCTATGTATCTATGCCCTTCGGACTCAAGAGTGCCCAAGCCACCTATCAACGGTGTGTACAGAATTGCCTGCATAAACAGATCGGCCGCAATGTGCACGCCTATGTGGATGATATTGTAGTAAAGTCAAGGCAGAAGGAGACGCTGGTGGATGACTTGAAGGAAACCTTTGACAACTTGCGGGTTTACAAGATGATGCTTAATCCGGCCAAGTGTGTCTTTGGTGTTCCGGCAGGCAAGTTACTAGGTTTCCTGGTGTCTAATAGAGGAATTGAGGCTAATCCGGAGAAGATTACAGCTATCACCTCCCTGGCTAAACCGAAGTGCATCAATGATGTTCAGCGCTTGGCGGGCCGAATCGCCGCACTAAGCCGGTTTATCAGCCGCCTCGGAGAAAAGGCCATTCCTTTGTACCAAATGCTGAGGAAGACAGACCATTTCATTTGGAGTCCGACTGCTGATGAAGCATTTGAGGACTTGAAGCGGCAGTTAGCCAATCCGCCTGTTCTTGCAGCTCCGGTCGACAAGGAGCCACTATTATTATACGTAGCAGCCAATGCTCGGGCAGTTAGCGTGGCTATTGTGGTGGAACGCAAGGAGGCAGGCAAGGAGTATCCGGTTCAGCGGCCGGTTTATTATATCAGCGAGGTGCTTATTGAATCCAAGCAAAGGTATCCGCATTGGCAGAAGCTGGTCTATGGTGTTTTCATGGCCAGTCGGAAGTTGAAGCAGTATTTTCAAGGGCACCCCATCACAGTGGTCAGTTCAGCTCCCTTGGGTGACATCATACAGAACCGGGAGGCGACTGGCCGGATTGCCAAGTGGGCTATAGAGCTTGGGCCACACGGACTGAAGTATGTACCTCGGACGGCGGTGAAGTCTCAAGCACTTGTTGATTTCATCAATGATTGGACGGAGTTACAAGCACCAGAGGAGAAGCCGGATCACACATATTGGACTATTCATTTTGATGGATCCAGGCAACTGGAAGGCTCGGGGGCTGGAGTCGTATTAACTTCCCCACGAGGTGATAAGTTTTGTTATGTTCTCCGCTTAATGTTCCCTTGTACTAATAATGCAGCTGAGTACGAAGCCTTGCTCCATGGTCTCCGGATGGCTAAAGAGATGAACTTAAGCCGGGTTAAGTGCTTCGGTGACTCGGACCTCGTGGCTCAACAGGTGTCTGGCACTTGGGATTCTAAGGACCCGCTCATGGCTGCATATCGTCGGGAGGTGGATAATATTGCGGGTTGTTTCAAGGGTTATCAAGTGGATCATGTGGACCGTCGGAAGAATGAAGCGGCGGACGCTTTAAGCCGGTTGGGTTCTCAGCGCAAACCGGTCCCGCCTAATGTCTTTCTGGACGTGTTGCACAACCCGTCAGTCCAGCTCCCAGGTGAAGCGGATTTGGCTATTCCTGATCCAGAGGCTCAATTGGTGGCAGCACTGCATGCTATTCCGGATTGGACGGTTCCTTATCTTACGTACATGAACCGGGGGGAGTTACCAGAGGATGAGATTCTAGCCAGGCAGATAGTCCGGCGATCCAAGTCTATGACGATTGTCAATGGTGAATTGCATCATTGCAGTGTATCAGGGGCGTTTCAACGTTGTGTTTCTCCTGAGGAAGGCTGTGAAATATTAAGAGAAATCCATGAAGGGGATTGTGGACATCACGCCGGTTCAAAGTCTCTGGTGGCAAAGGCGTTTCGTCACGGGTTCTACTGGTTGACAGCGCATGCTGACGCGGAGGACTTGGTTAAACGGTGTGATGGATGTCAGAAATTTTCAAGGCGTGCTCATGTGCCGGCTCAAGAATTGAGGATGATCCCAATAACGTGGCCGTTTGCAACTTGGGGGCTGGATATGGTCGGACCTTTTAAAAGATCCAAGGATAAGAAAACCCACCTTTTGGTGGCAGTTGACAAATTTACCAAGTGGGTTGAAGCGGAGCCTGTCAGCAAGTGTGATGCAGCAACAGCGGTGCAGTTCATCAAAAAGGTGATTTTCCGGTTTGGTTTTCCACACAGTATCATTACTGACAATGGTACCAATTTATCCAAGGGCGCTATGAAGGAGTTCTGTGAACGTGAGCACATCCGACTTGACGTGTCGTCAGTGGCACACCCCCAGTCCAATGGACAGGCAGAACGAGCTAATCAGGAAATCTTGCGAGGCATCAAACCCCGGCTTATGGTCCCATTGCAAAGAACACCAGGATGTTGGGTTGAAGAGCTACCATCTGTGTTATGGAGTATCAATACTACGCCAAACCGGTCCACAGGATACACACCATTTTTCATGGTCTATGGAGCAGAGGCAGTTCTCCCTAGTGATATCCGGCACGATTCGCCTCGTGTGGCAGCTTATGTTGAAGCGGACAATGAGACAGCACGGCAAGACGCTTTGGACCTATTGGACGAGGAGCGTGATATAGCGGCTGCCCGTTCGGCGATTTACCAGCAAGATCTTCGTCGCTATCACAGTCGCCGGGTTAGAACCAGAACTTTTCAAGAAGGAGATTTGGTGCTTCGACTCATCCAAGATCAGACGGATATGCACAAGTTATCCCCACCTTGGGAGGGACCTTTCGTGGTCAGCAAGAATTTGCACAACGGGTCGTACTATCTGATTGATATTCGAGAGCATAAAGACTCACGTACATCAGAGGAGGAGACCAACAGGCCGTGGAATATAGCTCATCTTCGGCCTTACTACACTTGAGCCATCGGCTCTATCTATGTACATATCATGACAGTGTATATATTATCTTTGATATAATAAAACCGGAGCCTCAGCTAAAGCGGGGTCTCTGTCTTTCTTATCATGCGTGGTTACATGGAGTGGTTCTGTTTTTAAAGCGGCCTCCGGTTTTCCCCTTGACATTTGCTTTTTATATATCACTTGGGGCCTTGGTCGTGTCCGAACCAACGCGACACCTTTTGATAGGCGACAGCCACCAGATCACTTGGGGACATGGTCACGTCTGAACCAGTCACGCCTCTTGATCGGCCTAAGGCCACAAAATCACTTGGGGGCTTGGTCGAACCCGAACCATTGCCACGCCTCTTGATCTGGCATATATGCCACGAATCATTTGGGGACCTGGCTGACTTGAATCATTGTCACTCCTATTGGGGGCTTGGTCCTGTCTGACCATGGTAACACCATCTGATCAGCTCAGTATAGCATATTTTTTGCAAATGGTTTTTATCATTGCCTTTGCTTCCATGTTATTTTCATGGTTTGTTTGTTCTTTGTTTTTGTTGGATTTCTTTTATGTCAGCAAACACCCTTTTTCTGGTTCAGCCGATGGATTTGATTCCCCTTTAATCCGGAGAAGTATGCCCGGTTTACCTTTTCTTTTACAGGAGCTGTTTTCTCCCCCCTTATTGACGGTAATGGTTTATAAAACCTCCGCTTCAAGCTTGGCTAAGCCAGCTTCATGCCCAGACATGGCAGGAAATATGAATTGATGTTTTTCGAACAAAAGCTTCAGTACTTATGCGTGAAGGCATATTCAAGGCAGGAGTATTAACTATTCTATTACAAGGCAGCACGGTGCCCAAATAAGATCGTTGTTCTTTTGGAAAGATGCCAAAGACAGCTATCCAAACCGGCTTCCGGTTCAAGCCTGCTCCTCATCATCCGCCACTTCAGCTTCCTCGTCTCTACCCATTGGCTGGAAATCAACAGCGGTCCAATCGATTCCCATTAAAGCTTGGAAAACAACCTCTTCATGGATTAGGGAAGACAGTTCAATATCAGGAGCGCAAGTGTGCTTACGGATTGGAGGGATCAGATTCTCCGCTTCAAGAGTTGGGGCAGGCACTCGCTTGTTCTGGTCATTGTATTGTGCTTGATAATGCGTCAAGTCTGCCTCTTCAGCTAGCTGACAAGCCAGAGGGCGCACTGCACGGTTTATTGCCCTTAATCCTCTTCGTTAAATTCAGAGCCATTTCCTTCAGGCTGGGATAGCCTTGAGATGCTTCCACAGGGTCGAAATCTGGCACCCATGCCTTTGCCCGGATCAAAGCGTTAATAGCTCCGGTTCGAGCAGCAGATTTCTTCAGCTCCTCCATCCGGGCCGGAAGCATCGACAACCTGTTAAGAGTGTCCTGGATTAAGGAAGGTGCCGGGTTGTTATGAGAGGCTGTGGTGATGATCCGCTGGGCTCCGGTATATAATTGTTCCACTAAGGTGTAGGCAGCCTTCAGTTTCTTCCGCACATCATTTCCTAAGTGCCCAATGCGTGTGCCTACAACAATACAGGGACGGTCTCACACCGGATTTACATTACAGCAGGTTCAAATTATCACAGAAGTTAAAAGGAGCTTACCAAAGATTGCAGCGGTCATGGAGTGTATTTGCTGCTTTACGGTCATAAGTTCATCCACCACCGGTTTAAGGGCAGCTTCAGCATTTTCCGCTCTTTTGGTTAAAGCGGCCTTCTCAGTGGCCCAATCAGCCCGCTCTTTCTTGAAGCCCTTCTTCAGCTGTTCAGCGGTGCTCAAGGCGCTGGTTAGTTCTTCCTTTGCCTTGTCTGTTTCAGCCTATTGGGTTTTCAAGGCCTCCTGCAAATCGGCAATCCGGTCCTCCTTGATTCTCACCTTAGCCTGCATACAGACAGCATTTAGCTTTCAACAAATGGTCCAAAGAAATTGAAGTATCAACCACATAAACAAAGTTATACGCCTGATACTTGGGGGCTAATGCACCTTCAATTTTCATCAAGTTATTAGATTGCGAAGTCCCAAGCTCAATACAGGTATTCAACTTGGCACTTGGGGGCTAATGGCTATTTGATCAAATTATGTTCTAAGGATAGTTTTTCTGTCTGAGCCCCGGTCTAATTCTGCTAAGTTAAACCGGCCCTTGGGGGCTATATTAATGGATTTCAAAAGTGTTGAGGACCATATTCAAGTCCCGGTTTGACGAAGGCTACAAACCGACCCTTGGGGGCTAGGAGGATTGGTGCAAAGGCAGGCAGTAAAGAAGTAAGTTACCTCAAATTTATCCCTCATCATTTTTACCAGACCAGCTTCACAGTCACGGCTAGTATAAAGCCGGTTTAGATAGCCGGAATGAAGATCTTGGGCACTCAGAGCAGCATATGTCTCCAGTTCAACATCCCATTTTTCTTTATTCAGAGCGGAAAAATCCTCTTTTATGGTATGCTTGGTTAAGGTGACAGGATTCCCGGGTTCAAAGCGGCCTACACCGGTAATCACAACATCATGATCTTTAGACTCGCCGGTTTGTGTTAGTGTGATCGGTTTGTCAACAGGACTGTGGGATTTCTCAATCCGGACGGAACTGACAGGCGGGTCAGCAGAGACTGAAGTATTAATAGGCCTCTCTTCGGGAATAGCATCGTCTTGTAAAGGAGGATCATTGGGAATATCCTCAGGAGCAAATGCCTCAAGATCTGGCGTTTTGTCATGTTGTTGGGCTACATCCTCTTCGGCCGCTTTATCCAGGCAGGCTTTCTTGCTCGGTTTAGGTTTGGCCCTGAAAGAAAACCAGAGAGTCAAGGAAAAGCATAAGCCATTACACAGTGTACTGGAAGCATATGTTCAGCTTAGCTTACCCAAGAACCGTTTTTAACGGTGGCAGCTGAGTGGCCGACGATTCACCAGAAGATGAATGAGAAGTAACCTGATAATTGGAGTCGGATGGGTTAAGAGGTTGACGGAAGAAACCCGCTTTAGGATGTAAATCAACAAAAAGGTCAGAGACCTCGGAGCGGCGTTTTCGAACCGGACTGTTTGGTAAACCGGTGGAGGTAACTACCTGGCCACTGTGCCGGGTTGTGCGGCGAACTTCATGTTGCTGAATCTTCATATGAAATTTAGGATCCAAATAAGCAAGAGGATGAGAAAATTTAACTTTCCGGTTTGCCTGTCGAAGTTTTGGCAAAGGCAAGATTTCTGAATCGGAAGAGAGAATAGTTACCTCAACGAATTCCGCATTGCTGGCTTCAGTGTCATCCTGACAAGCATCATCATCAATAAGGCGTGTAAAAAATAAGCCAAGCGAGTCAAGTTCTACCTCAAGGTCCGGGTTACCCACATCATCATCAATAGTTGGATCAGATGAAGCGGTGGTTTTTCTCTTATGAGCTGGCTTCTTAATAACCTTGGTCTTGGGACGGATTGGCCGCCCTGCTTTCTCCGTTTTGTCTTGAGGAAGTTTCTTGCTCCAAAACGGATTATTGCCCTGGATCAGCAGTAATTAAATGTCAAACATATAGAGCAGTAACCGGTTCAACAATAGAGCCATTAAAATATTACCGCTGGTGGTTTGTTGGTGGTGCAGTAAGGAGGCAGACCGGTTTGAGCACAGAGGTGCTCCGGTTCATTCAGCATCTTTTTCACAGATTCTGTGACTTCGTCATCGGGGAGTTGGATTTTAGTGTGTCGGAGTGGGTCATCGACACTATCAGTATACTTGCACATCAAATTGGAGCGCCGGCTCAGAGGTAGTATGCTCCATGATATCCAACATCGTGCAAGATCTATTCCCGTTAAGCCGTTGGCCATAAAAGCTCGGAGCTTGGACAGTTGCGGAGCGTATTTAATTCTTTCCTTGGCGCTTAGTCTTTGTGGAAAAGGGTGCGTATTGCTGAGCCGTTCCGGACGGAAACCAGGCAAGGGATTTTCATTGTCAGGGGAGGTATCCTTGCAATAAAACCAAGTTGCATTCCACTCCTTGGGGTGAGTATGGAGTTTGACGTGGGGATAAGTGATTTCCTTCCTCTTTTGAATGGCCATACCGCCCAATTCAGTGTTGGGGCCATCGATGAATTCAGTGCGACGGTTTAAATGAAAGAGGTCTCTAAACAATTCGACTAAAGGCTCCTCTTGAAAGTATACCTCAGAGAGCACTTGAAAGTGGCATAGATTGGTAACAGAGTTGGGGCCAATATCCTGTGGACGGAGCTGAAAATTGGCTAACACATCCCGGTAAAATTTAGAGCCGGGCGGTTTGAAGCCCCGGGCCAAGTGATCTGCGAAGACCACAACCTCTCCTTCCTGGGGGGTAGGTGGACATTCATTTCCAGGAACCCTCCAGTGGATCGTATCTTTACTGTCTAAAGCGCCAATCAAGACTAGATCGTCCAACTGTGATTCCATGACGCGAGAAGGAACCCAATTGCACTCATACACTTGTTTGGCCATGGCGATATCTACAAGAAATAGATGATCCGGTTCAAGAACACGCTGGGTAAAAGAAGGTGTTGATCTAAACTACGATAAACCGGTCTTCCACAATGCGGCATCATGTGGATTCTGGCGGTTCAACCAGGGGACTAATGGTATACACCGGTTTAGTAACTTTTTTCTATGATAAGTTAAACCGCCTGACCTAAGCATCGGAAGAAATTGAAGCTATGGACAACTAGGTATACAGAAACAGGTTTCATAAGATCTTATTACAGCCACGGATCTACAGCGAGCTAACAAAAACAGAAAATATTCCGAAGAGTAAGGCGGAACGGAAGTGAACCATTGAGCGGGTATGTGCGTGAGATCTATGGGCTTAGATAAGAAATAATAGGCGGATGCTTAAAGATTACTACTGAACACAGCGGGAGTTTACAGATTCATCCAAGAGTCGGAATAGAAGTATGAGCAAGTGACGAACACAGCACAAACATGGAACCCTAAGAACAGATCTAGGTCAAGAAGAGGAGAAAGCTTACTGGGAACGGAGAAGATGAGGAACGATACCGCAGTGCTCTGGTGCGCTCAGGTTGATGCAGCGGCCCAAGACGAAGCAGAGGTTGACGGTGGCGGCGGAGCTCCAAGGCTGGCGACGCGAGGAAGACGAAGAAGAAGAGATGAGGGGAAAAGAAAGGAGATGACCATTCGGTCTTATTTATAAGGCAACAGAGTTAGGTCAAGCGCGCGGATCCAGGAGCTGCCGTTAAAAGAGGGCGTTATAAATGACAAATTTCATGATGACGTCATGCCGGTTTACAACAACCAGAAATGATGACAACATGGCGGTTTACCAATTACCAGAAGATGTCCAAGACACAAAGATTTTGTGAAGGATTGACATGAACCAGTTCAAATCAATCTGGGGCCTAATGTTGGGGATATTACTACTAGGCGTAAACCGGCGGACTTGGGACGGGTTAACTTCATTAGTGGTATAAGCAGATGAAGGCCCAAGGCCTATAGTCGGTTTAGAATCTGTCGCCGTAAACCGACCTGATGTATAACTTGTATTGTAAGTTAGGAATAGAGAGATACCAACCGGGATACGAGTATGAATCGGTTGGGACTCTATGGACCGACGGGCGTCACCCGTGTATATAAGGGGACGACCCGGCGGCGGTTTAGGACAGACAACGACAACTCGAGCCTGGGCAAAGCTTGTTTGCTCCCTAGCCATCAATTCCATCACAACTAGACGTAGGCTTTACCTTCATCGAAGGGGCCGAACTAGTATAAAACCCTCGTGTCTTTGTGTCCGCTTTAACCCCTTCAAGTAAACCCGTGGCGATGGCTCCACGACTAAGTCCTTTCACTAGGACATCTGCCGTGACAAATCCACGACACTAGTGATCCGGACGTTGCACTCTGCGCCGAAAATAAAACTGCCGCACTAGCCCTGGAGGCATTATCCGAAGCCCTCGCGGCTGAAGAACTAACAACACTGCGTGCCAAAGTGGACAGAGACGACATGATACTCGACAAGCGACCCAAGTCCACCTCCTTCAAACCCGCGGACGAGATAGTCAAATTCCAGGTCCACCCAATGGACCCTACAAAGACAGCTTCCATCGGGACACAGCTGAACCCCACAATAGACACCGCACTATGAGATTTCCTGCGTGAGAATTGGGATATTTTCGCCTGGCATCCTTCAGACATGCCGGGCATCCCACGTAGGTTGGCTGAACACAGCCTCAATATTCTGAAAGGATACAAGCCAGTCAAGCAGACTCTTAGGCGCTTCTCAGAGCCTAAGCGGCAAGCCATGGGAGAAGAGCTAGCCAAGCTACTCGAGGCCGGATTCATCAGAGATATAAAACATCCAGATTGGCTAACAAACCTGGTAATGGTACCAAAGAAGGACAAATCCTGGCGCCTATGTGTCGATTTCAAGGACCTCAATAAGGCTTGCCCCAAGGATCCCTTCCTCCTCCCCCGCATTGATCAAATCATCGATGCCACCGCAGGACATGACCCATTGTGTTTCCTCGACGTACACTGCGGATACCATCAGATCAAGATGGCGGAGTCTGATCAAGCCACAACGGCCTTCATTACGCCATACGGCCCCTTCTGTTTCAACACCATGCCTTTCGGGCTCAAAAACGCCGGCGCAACCTATCAACGCATGATTCGAACATGCCTGGAAAAACAAATCGGCAAAACAGTAGAGGCTCACGTAGATGACGTGGTCATTCAAACAAGACACGTTGAAACTTTAATATATGACTTGAGGCTCACGTTCGACAACCTCCGAACATACGACATCAAGCTCAACCCAGAGAAATGTGTCTTCGGTGTACCCTCCGGGAAATTGCTCGGCTTCAGCATTTCCAATAGAGGAATTGAAGCAAATTCGGCAAAAATCCGAGCTCTATCACAGTTGGCTATCCCAAGAGACCTCAAGCAGATCCAGAAACTAACTGGATGTGTGGCTGCCTTAAGCCGCTTTATCTCCCGATTAGGAGAAAAGGTACTACCTCTTTATTGCCTTCTTCGACGCACCGAACACTTTGAGTGGACGGATGCGACCACGGCAGGACTGGAAGAAGTAAAGGCACTCTTGACTAAATACTGGCGAACCTATGCTATTATACATAGCCGCAACACACCAAGTTGTAAGTGCAGTGCTCGTCATCAAACGAGAAGCAGACAGACACAAGTTCCCGCTACAAAAGCCGGTATATTACATGTCCACTGTCCTCACTCCATGCAAATCTCGGTACCCACACTATCAAAAGATAGCATACACGGTCTTCATGGCATCCCGGAAGCTAGGACACTACTTTCAAGAGTGTTCGATTACGGTGGCCTCTGAAGTACCACTCAATTATATAATAAACAACCACGACGCAACAGGCTGAATTGCTAAATGGGCTATCAAGCTCCTTCCGTTCGACATAACATACAAACCACGGCGGGCCATTAAGTCGCAAGTTCTGGCTGACTTTGTCGCCGAATGGACAAAAGCCGAACTCCCTAAAGAGTACGGCGCGTACTCCAATTGGATCATGCACTTCGACGGCTCTAAAATGCTAGCCGGATTGGGAGCAGGTGTTGTCCTGACATCCCCCACCAGAGACACGGTCCAATACATACTCCAAATACTATACACAGACTCGAACAATGCAGCCGAATACGAGGCTCTGTTGCATGGTCTTCGGATGGCAGTCTCCATTGGTATCCAATGCCTCGAAGTGTGCGAGGACTCGAACCTCGCAATATCTCAGCTAAATGGAGACTTTGATGCCAAAGATCCAAAAATGGCAGCTTATCATAACGCCGTCCTCAAAATGTCAGCTCGGTTCGAGCGGCTCGAATTCCACCATGTGGTCAGAGAAAATAATCAAGCGAAGGGCGTCCTCACCAGCATCGGCGCCAAACGCGACCCCGTCCCACCTAATATCTTCTTGGAAAGGCTGTTCAAGCCGTCCGTGGTATGGGAGGGGGAGTCCGGCAATACTAGTCCGGCTCCGAATACAACCCCAGATTCCGAACCACCTGACGTAATCGGAGGCTCTGCCACCAAAATAACACCTTCTGCCCATAAAATCATGGCTGTCATTGCCCTGTGGACCGAGCCCTTCTTAGCCTACCTAAATAGGCAAGAGCTCCCTAAGGACCAAAATGAGGCACGTTGTATTGTGCGACGTTCTAAGGCCTACAAAATCCATGAAGGAGAGCTCTACAAGAAAAGCACTATCGGAGTGCTCCAAAGATGCATCTGCGAAGAGGAAGGGCGGCAGCTCTTAGCCGAAATCCATTCCGGACTCGGCGGGCACCATGCTGCAGCTCGGGCACTTGTAAGCAAGGCCTTCCGTACAGGTTTTTACTGGCCGACAGCCCAGGTAGATGCACAGGACCTTGTCCAAAATTGCGTTGGTTGCCAACTCTTCGCCAATCAGAGCCATATGCCCCCTACCGCTCTCCAAACAATCCCCATAACTTGGCCCTTCACTGTCTGGGGGCTGGACATGGTCAGACCACTTAAAGGGGGAAGGCATAAGAAAAATAACTTATTGGTCATGGTGGACAAGTTCACCAAATGGATAGAAGCCAAACCAGTTAAAACGGCTGAATCCGGACCAGTGATAGACTTCATATCAGGAGTTGGACACCGTTACGGTGTCCCCCACAGCATCATCACTGACAATGGCTCAAACTTCACAGCCGATGAGGTGAAAACTTGGTGCGGCAAATGGGCATCAAGCTCGATTATGCCTCTGTCTATCACCCCCAAACAAACGGGCAAGTCGAACATGCAAATGGTCTCATCATGAGCGGCATCAAACCCAGACTAGTGCGATCCTTGAAGGAATCAGACACACATTAGGTCGACGAGCTCGACTCCATACTCTGGGGGCTGCGGACCACGCCGAATCGTACCACCAGATACACACCATTTTTTATTGTGTACAGCGCAGAAGAAATGCTACCCTGTGACATAATCCATGACTCACCTCGCACGCGCATGTACGAAGAGAAGGAAGCCGAGCTAGATCAGCAGGACAACTTAGATGCTCGGGAGGAGGAGCGTGACGTTGCAAAAGCCCGTTCCACATTCTATCAGCAACAGGCTCGAAGGTATCAAAGCAGAGAAGTACGGGCCAAAACTTATAACATTGGCGAACTAGTTCTACGCCTCCCTGAGAAGAAGAAGGACAAGCACAAACCCAAGTGGGAGGGTCCCTTCATCATTGATAAAGTTCTCACCGGAGGAGCGTACCGTCTGCGGACGTGGCCAGACTCCAAAGATTCTACGCCTAGTGCCGAACTCAGTTTTCGTCTCCTCACCTCCGCTTCTTCAATTATGTTCTTTTTCTTCCTTTCTCGGCCTCTTTTCCTTTACACATACAGCCTTAACAACTGTACGGATACTTTGATCGCTCCGGCCGCACTACGTGTGCTCATTATACTTGGGGGCATCCTATACGGAAGCTAAATATAACTACTTTAATGGCTTCCTGCCAGCCACATATGTGTTTCCTTTCCATATGTGCCTTTTCTTCACCATTATATGCATCGATGTGACTTAAGTTTTGGCCATGCTGGGTTGCCTGGCTCTTGTGTTTATGCCCTACGTTCCTGTTAATATGGCTAGGGCATAAGGGGAGCACCTCTGCGATTGTTACTGCCGGTTCAGCCGGATGTGTACCTCAGACTGGGTGAAGCCAAAAGCTAGCGTTCTTAAGGGAATATTTGGTCGGTGAAAAAAAGATGTTTTCATTTATTACAATGTTAATCCCCAAATGTTTTGTTTCCTGCGCTTCTGTTCACAGTTCGGACATGCACATCGATGCATGCACTCCCAGGGAAAGGAACTCCTAACGGAACTATTCTCTCTGGAAGATGTTTCTTACTATCCATGTAATATAACATAACTAGTTGGGTACTTTTCTGTTCAAGCACTTATGACCCCTACGCCTGGTTTCCATGCATGCCCCGGTTTTACATAACTGCGCGGGTATTCGGATACACTTTGGACTGTCGGGTCCGGGGGCTGAAGCGAAAAGGTCCGCCATGACAAATGATTTTCAATCCGACTAGGGACCACATAGGTCCATTTAATTACATAGTCACTTGGACTGACTATATTCTTCTTCTATACCATCCAACAGACTGTCTAGCCTACAATCATGTTGGGAATACTTTGCGGCTAATGCTACTTGGTCATATACTAGACTTATCGGTATCTCTTTCCCATCTGACCCCACCGGTCCGACTTCAGCCATATGGTTCGGGTCAGCCTTGGCGTATCGCGTCTTCACCATGGCCCAAGCTTCTCCCGCACCTTGTTAGCAAGCCGATATCTTCCATAATCGGATGCGCCGCCGTGCTCCTTTGAGCATCTCCACAAGCTTGCTCATGCATCCTGGCAAGGAAGAAGACGGCCACAAGGCTTGGGCAACACCCTGCATCACCTGCCGAGCTCGCTCATGCAGTTGTGAAAGATCTTGCAGCAAATCACCTACGGATCCGGGCATCTCCTCTCCAGGACGGCCCATCAGCATACCTACAGACACAACTCTGTTAATTTGCTTCCTCACCGAACTGTTTCGCAACTCGTTTAAAGCACTTACTATAAATGCCGCATCGAAACCTCCTGTTTTCCTTCACGGAGTCAGCAAGTTGAGCCCAAACATCTGCCAGTTCGACGCTTAGTCGGATATTGGCATCTTGGAGCTTATTTTTCTCTTGAATAGCCTGCGTCAGCACGCGCTCGCCCGCCTTCAACTGACTTTGCAGATGTGGCTCATTATCTTCCACAATCTTTGGATTCTCTCCGGGATTGTCTGCATAATCTTTTGTTAGATTTATAAACAATGCCGAATAAATAACTGGTACACACCCTTACAAATTCTGTTGTCAAGGGAAGTATTACCAGAAGAGGCCTTTTTGGATTCCTCTTGTTCGACAACAGCGGCCTTCAGCTGGGTCTTACATTCCTCCAGCTCTTGAGATAAATGGGTATTCTTCTCTACAAGAACCTATGCATACAATGATCCTTAAATCAGTTGTGCCAACTGTTTCAAGTCTCAGGGGCTACTACTACACATACTGATCAAATTTTATTACTCGTATATCCTTCACATACTGGTCTGTTGCTCTGGCAAGTCCATCTTGAGCAGCGCGGATATATGCGTCTCTGGAGTTGAAGGCATTAAGCGCCTCCTCGGAAAAAATACCACCACGGAGTACGGCCCATCGGTGCAGGTGATTCACGGCGCTCTCCACTTTAGAATTTGTGGCGAAAAGCCTATCTGTATCCTCTATGAGGAAAGTTCGGTGTTGTCCCCGCATCAGCCTCCATCCGTGAGTCCGATTCAGGAATCCGGCTGCTTGAGGCGTGGCCGGCAGGGTCCCCGGATATAGTTCGCGACTACTCTTTCTGCCAGGACATAATTAAGACTGTCATATCTCGGCAGAGATAATCATAGAGCAAGTTTAATTCGTACCTCTGTGCCGGCGTCTCAACCCTAACTGCATTCCTTTTAAGCCTGCCTTGTATGGGCGCCCCTTACTGCTGAGCCCCCACGGGTTTTGCGCAGCGCCCTGATGGCCGTTTCTATAAAGATGCAACATATGTGCATAAGGCATGGCATAACGAAGAAATCCTTTTCGGAAGTTAGGACCCCGACTTTACTTACATGCGACACAGGGAGCAGTCCGGGATAATCTGCGATGATGGCCACTAAAGAGCCATCACAGCTTGCCTGGTAGAATGTCCCGTTGACAAAATCCACGGATATGTCCGGATCTTCTTCGAGTCCGGGGGGCCCGGCCAGGATCCTCTGGCTGCGGAGATGCGCTGTTGAATTCTTTCACAGCCTTTTTTAGTTCCTACTTTGAAATAACAAGGTAAATGATTGTGATGAAGGAGGCAAGAATGGACAGAGTCGAGTAAAGGATGACAGCTAAGCCAACTTGGGGGGTTGTACATGGAAAATCCATCCCGCGGTTTATTGCGGAGGAACTCCTCCAATTCTCCTTTATACAATTCGGACAATATATTCGCCAGAGTGGTGGCAGAGTCCGGACCTTTACGACCGCAGCGGGAGGCGTCGTCTTCTCCATTGAAGTGCCACATGGGTTTCCCCTATATTGAAGTGGTTGCACTCCCCGTATTATGCATATCGACATAACTTCGGTTATTGTCAGTCCTGATTTGGCCAGGATTTTTATCCTGCTCATCAGATAGAAAACTTCTCTATTGTCCTCCTCCTGGGGGCTCCGGTGCGCCAACTTTGTCGTTTCTTCAGTGGAGTATTGGTAAACTCAGGAAGGCCTGTCCGGAATGGAACCGTAAGGGGAACGTCATCAACAGAAAACCACTCCGAAGGCCAGTCTTCGGACGCCTTCTTTGGAGTACCGGACAAGTATCCGGTCTGGGCGACGCACCATATTTCAGCCCCGCCCACTTGATATATAGATCCCTCCTGGTTATAGGAGACGAGGCAAAATGACCTCTTCCATAACTCGAAATGGGCTTCATAGCCCAGAAATAGCTCGCAGAGGGTAACGTAACCCGCAATGTGCAGTAGGGAGGCGGGGGTAAAGTTATGCAGCTGGAGGCCGAAGAACTCCAAGAGCCCACGGAGGAATGGGTGGATTGGAAACCCAAGTCCTCTTAGCAGATACGGGGCAAGGCATACCTGCTCCCCCTGAGATGGATTAGGAAATTTCTCCGCTTGCTCCCTGCCATTATAGGTGGCTAGTCCGGATCGGACGGGGACCATGTATGCGGGTGGAAGGAATCCTTGGGTCTGCAGCTCTACTAAGCGACTGTGAGGGATGGAACACTTTTCCCAATCCCCTGGCTTTGAGCTAAGGGAGTGAGAGCGGGAGTTGCGGCAACCGGCCATGATGGGATGGTCTTTTCCGGACGCGCTCTACGGAATGCTTGCTCGGGACAAGATGGTGTGATTTGGATCTGAGGATCCTTGCCTCTTCAAATAGACGGCTCGCTAACGGCGTCAGGGTGGCAAATGTAAAATACCCCGACTCCTTGTATTCGCTCGACACATGGAGATGGCCATTATTGAAGCACCGAGGCCGAGGAGTACGACATTAATGGGAAGCCGGACACTATTTGCTACAACAGGTACTCTGGATTCGGAGAAGAACCCGCCTTGCAATGCCGAAGACAATCTGCGCGCCGGACTCATCGTCATTGAAGCCTGGTTCTGGGGCTACTGAGGGAGTCCTGGATACGGGGGTATCCGGACAGCCGGACTACATACTTTGGCCGGACTGTTGGACTATGAAGATACAACACTGAAGACTTCATCCCATGTCCGGGTGGGACTCTCCTTTGCGTGGAAGGCAAGCTTGGCGATTCGGATGATATACCTCCTTCTCTGTAACCAACTCTGTGTAACCCTAGCCCCCTCTGGTGTCTATATAAACCAGAGGGTTTAGTCCGTAGGACAACAACAATCATAATCATAGGCTAGCTTCTAGGGTTTAGCCTCTACGATCTCGTGGTAGATCAACTCTTGTAATACTCATATCATCAAGATCAATCAAGCAGGAAGTAGGGTATTACCTCCATCGAGAGAGCCCGAACCTGGGCAAACATCATGTCCCCGGTCTCCTGTTAGACGCACAGTTCGGGACCCCCTACCCGAGATCCGCCGGTTTTGACACCGACACATGCCTCATGGGCAAGATGACCAAGACTCCGTTCTCCGGAACAATGGAGCGAGCAACCAACTTATTGTAAATAATGCATACTGATGTGTGCGGTCCAATGAGTGTTGAGGCTCGCGGTGGCTATTGTTATGTTCTCACCCTCACTGATGACTTAAGTAGATATGGGTATATCTACTTAATGAAACACAAGTCTAATACCTTTGAAAAGTTCAAGATATTTCAAAGTGAGGTGGAGAATCAACGTGATAGGAAAATAAAGTTCTTACGATCATATCATGGAGGAGAATATTTAACTCATGAGTTTGGTACGCACTTAAGGAAACATGGAATTGTTTCACAACTCACGCTGCCTGGAACACCTCAGCGTAATGGAGTGTCCGAACGTCATAATCGCTCTCTATTGGATATGGTGTGATCTATGATGTTTCTTACCGGTTTACTGCTATCATTTTAGGGTTATGCTTTAGAGACAACCGCATTCACTTTAAATAGGGCACCGTCCAAATTCATTGAGACGACACCGTATGAATTAAGGTTTGGGAAGAAACCTAAGCTGTCGTTTTTAAAAGTTTGGGGATACGATGCTTATGTCAAGAAACTTCAACCTAAAAAGCTCGAACCCAAGTCGAAAAAATGCGTCTTCATAGGATACCCTAAGGAAACCATAGGGTATACCTTTACCTCAGATCTAAAAGCAAGATCTTTGTTGCCAAGAATGAATCCTTTCTGGAGAAAGAGTTTCTCTCGAAAGAAGTAAGTGGGAGGAAAGTAGAACTTGATGAAGTACTGCCTCTTGAACCGGAAAGTAGCGCAGCTCAGGAAGATATTTCGGTGGTGCCTGCACCGACTAGAGAGGAAGTTAATGATGATGATCAAGGAACTTCGGATCAAGTTGCTACTGAACTTCGTAGGTCCACAAGGACACGTCCCATGCCAGAATGGTATGGCAACCCTGTCCTGGAAATCATGTTGTTAGACAACGGTGAACCTTCAAACTATGAAGAAGCGATGGCGGGCCCAGATTCCAACAATTGGCTTGAAGCCATGAAATCCAAGATATGATCCATGTATGAAAACAGAGTATGGACTTTGACAGACTTTCCCGATGATCGGCGAGCCATACAAAATAAATGGATCTTTAAGAAGAAGACTGACGTGGATGGTAATTTGACCATCTATAAAGCTCGGCTTGTCGCTAAGGGTTATCGACAAGTTCAAGGGGTTGACTATGATAAGACCTTCTCAACGTAGCGAAGCTGAAGTCCGTCCGAATCATGTTAGCAATTGCCGCAATCTATGATTATGAGATATGTCAAATGGACATAAAAACGGCATTCCTTAACGGTTTCCTTAAGGAAAAATTGTATATGATGCAGCCAGAAGGTTTTTTCAATCCTAAGAATGCTAACAAGGTGTGCAAGCTCCAGCGCTCCATCTTTGGGATGGTGCAAGCATCTCGGAGTTGGAACATTCGCTTTGATGAAATGATTAAAGCGTTTGTGTTTATGCAGACTTATGGAGAAGCCTGCGTTTACAAGAAAGTGAGTGGGAGCTCTGTAGCATTTCTTATATTATATGTGGCTGACATACTATTGATGGGAAATGATATAGAACTTTTGGAAAGCATAAAGGCCTACTTGAATAACTGTTTTTCAATGAAGGACCTTGGAGAAGCTGCTTACATATTAGGCATCAAGATCTATAGAGATAGATCAAGACGCCTCATCGGCCTTTCACAAAGCACATACCTTGATAAGATATTGACGAAGTTCAATATGGATCAGTCCAAGAAGGGGTTCTTGCCTGTATTGTAAGGTGTGAAATTGAGCATGGCTCAATGCCCGACCTTGGCAGAAGATAGAGAAAAGATGAGTGTCATCCCCTATGCCTCAACCATAGGGTCTATCATGTATGCCATGCTGTGTACTAGACCTGATGTGAACCTTGCCGTAAGTTTGGTAGGGAGGTACCAAAGTAATCCCGGCATGGAACACTAGACATCGGTCAAGAATATCCTGAAGTACCTGAAAAGGACTAAGGATATGTTTCTCGTTTATGGAGGTGACGAAGAGCTCGTCGTAAAGGGTTATGTTGATGCTAGCTTCAACACAGATCTGGATGACTCCAAGTCACAAACCGGATACGTGTATATTTTGAATGGTGGGGCAGTCAGCTGGTGCAGTTGCAAGCAAAGCGTCGTGGCGGGATCTACATGTGAAGCGGAGTACATGGCAGACTCGGAGGCAGCAGATGAAGCAATCTGGATGAAGGAGTTCATTACCGACCTAGGAGTTATTCCCAATGCGTCGGGCCTGATGACTCTCTTTTGTGACAACACTGGAGCTATTGCCGAGGGAGTCCCAGATTAAGGGGTCCTCGCACAGCCGAACTATATGCATATGCTGGACTGTTGGACTATGAAGATACAAGATAGAAGACTTCGTCCCATGTCCGGATGGGACTCTCCTTTTCGTGGAAGGCAAGCTTGGCGATTCGGATATGAAGATTCCTTTCTCTGTAACCGACTCTGTGTAACCCTAGCCCCCTCCAGTGTCTATATAAACCAGAGTTTAGTCCGTAGGACAAGAACAATCATAATCATAGGCTAGCTTCTAGGGCTTAGCCTCTACGATCTCGTGGTAGATAACTCTTGTAATACTCATGTCATCAAGATCAATCAAATAGGAAGTAGGGTATTACCTCCATCGAGAGGGCCTGAACCTGGGTAAACATTGTGTCCCCCGCCTCCTGTTACCATCAGCCTTAGTCACACAGTTCGGGACCCCCTACCCGAGATCCGCCGGTTTTGACACCGACATTGGTGCTTTCATTGAGAGTTCCACTGTGTCGTCATTGTAAGGCTTGATGGCTCCTTCAATTATCTACAACAACGTAGTCCAGGGAGAAGTTTTTCTCCCCGGACAAATTTTTGTATTCGGTGGCTTCGCACTGCGGGCCAACTCGCTTGGCCATTTAGAGCAGATCGACATCTATGCCCCTGGCCATCAGGTCAGGTTTGGAAGCTTGAACTACACCGCCGACATCCGCAGAGACTTGATCTTCGACGGATTCGAGCCCATGATAGAAGCGCCATGCCGCCATGATGAATATGACTCAAATTTGTTGTCAGATGGTGTGCAGGGTATAGTGCCTGTAACCGCTCTGGCCCTAGATCCAGAGCAGAGCGCGCCATCCAAGGACAGGAAGCTCAACGTCACCATGGAGGCCGCAGACTCAGTGGCGCTAGAGCCAAACACAGATCTGACCTCCAACGAGGCATGTGTTATTGGAACCTCAGACTCGTCTCCGGCCATAGGCTCCGAACCACGTGTATCCACATGTATTGAATCTAACCGGGCGCCGATCTTAGAGATCATCTCTACGAACATCTTCCAACACTCACCCTTTGGTGATGTTTTAAACTCATTAAAGTCCCTCTCCCTGTCAGGAGACTCTTGGCCAAACTATGTCCGGCTTGAGTGGGAAGCAGACAACGAAGAACTTCGTTACCCACCCACCACCCACTTGATAGCCACTATCGACGATCTGACTGACATGCTTGATTTTGACTCCGAAGACATCGACGGTATGGACGACGATGCCTTAGAAGAAAAGGAACCACTGCCCATAGGGTGCTGCACAGCCACCTCCTCATACGACATATACATGGTGGATACACCCAAAGAAGACAATGGGGATGACAAAAAGGACCCAGTTGAGGATAAAACTTCTGGAAAGCAGCCAAGGCGCTGATGTCAGCGACGCTGCTCGATACGACGCCATGTTAAGAATAGCCACATCGGCACAAGAGGGAACAACACCCCGGACGATGCCGAAGACAATGAAGAAATTGCGGACCCAGCAATGGAGCAGGACGAGCAAGGTGATGGTGAACATAGTCCGGGGCCCCTGTCCGATCACAGCGATGCCGAAGACCCCAATTATCAACATGTCTCCGAACAGGACAACAGTCTGGATGATGATGCATTCATCGTCCAAGAAAGACAATTGGAACAAGAACGCCTCCACCAGAGACTTATCGCCACCGTGAGGAGCTTGAAGAAGCAGAAGCAATGGCTTAAAGCTGCACAGGATACGCTCAATGATAAATGGAATGAAGTGCTCGACACTGAGGAAAAATACAGCGGCAGTCACCAAACAAAGAGCTACCCCAAACGGAAACTGCTGCCCGAATTCGACGACAATGTTATTGCCCCCATACCGCCGAATAACAATACGGCCGATCAACCAGGCCGACCACCTCATGGTTGAGACAGATCGGCTAACAATGTCGCACAGAAAAATGCACCCCCTCCCCATAAAGGAAAGGAGGTTGCAACCCAGAACCAGAAACACGATTTACGTGAAGACCTGGACAAAAGGGCTGGCAGGTCCATTTATGGATCCAGGGAACGTGTTCCCGCACAGCATCAGGGCCATCAACCCAAATATGCCGTTCACTTACCAGTTCGGAACCAACATCGAACACTACAACCGTCGGACCCATGCCGCGACACAGCTAAATATAGGGGTGCCGCACACCCCCTGTGCTTCACCGATGAGGTGCTATATCATGAATTTCCAAAAGGGTTTAAACCCATGAATATCGAGGCATACGACGGAATGACAGACCTTGCGGTCTGGATAGAAGACTTTATTCTTCACATCCACATGGCTCGCGGAGACGATCTCCACGCCATCAAATACCTGCCCCTCAAGCTAAAAGGACCAGCTCGGCATTGGCTGAAAAACCTCCTCGAAAATTCCATCGAAAGCTGAGAAGAACTTGAGGATGCTTTCAGGGCCAATTTCCAAGGGATCTATGTCCGACCTCCGGATCCAGACAACCTAAGTCACATAACCCAACAACCCGGACAGTCAGCCCGTAAGCTTTGGAACCGATTCCTCACTAAGAAGAACCAAATCATCGACTATCCGGACGCCGAAGCCTTAGCAGCTTTCAAACATAGTGTCCGGGATGAATGGCTAGCCAGACACCTAGGCCAGGAAAATCCAAGGAAAATGGCAGCCTTAACTACACTCATGACCCGCTTTTGCGCGGGAGAAGACATCTGGTTGGCCCGTAGCAGCACCAGCGATCCTGGCACATCCGAAGTCAAGGATGGCAATGGAAAGCCATGACACAATAAAAACAGACGTCGAAACAATGAAGAAAGCCCAGACAATACAGCGGTAAACACCGGATTCAGGGGCTCTAGACCCGGTCAATGGAAAACGTCACTTAAAGGTAGCAGAGATGGTCCATCTAGCCTAGATAAAATTCTAGAAAGGTCCTGCCAGATTCATGGCACCCCAGACAAACCAGACAATCATACCGACAGAAAATGTTGGGTCTTCAAGCAGGCCGGCAATCTCAACGCCGAACACAAAGGGAAGGGACCGCAAAGCGAAGACGAGGACGAACCCCGCCAGCCAAATATGGGGGGACAAAAGAAATTTCCACCGGAGGTCAAAACAGTGAACATGATTTATGTCACTCATATCCCAAAGAGGGAGCACAAACACGCACTCAGAGACGTGTATGCTATAGAGCCTGTCGCCCCCAAATTCAACCCATGGTCGGCCTGTCCGATCATCTTCGATCGCAGGGATCATCCGACTAGTGTCTGTCACGGGGGCTCGGCTACCTTAGTGCTCGACCCAATAATTGACGGATACAACCTCACCCGAGTCCTCATGGACGGCGGCAGTAGTCTCAATCTGATATATCAGGACACTGTCCGTAAGTTGGGGATAGACCCATCAAGAATCAAGCAAAGCAGCACTACCTTTAAAGGAGTAATACCAGGCGTAGAGGCCCGCTGCACGGGCACTCTAACATTGGACGTCGTCTTCGGCTCTCCCGATAACTTTCGAAGCGAAGAGCTAATCTTCGATGTTGTTCCGTTCCGAAGTGGCTATCATGCACTACTCGGACGACCATCGCCCTTCTCAATGCAGTCCCACACTACACTTATCTTAACTAAAGATGCCTGGACCATGTGGCGTTATCATGGTGAGCGGAAATACAGAGCGTTCTCTTCTACAGAAGAATACGCGATGGCTCTAGTAGCCGAAGCACAAAGCGGCCTTTTCAAGCCGAGCAACTCATCGGGCCTCAAGACCGCGGACACAACCAAAGGTGTTCGGCGCACACCTACGTGTAACAGCTCAGATAAACCTGAGCTTGTTTAGCAGCCCTGCCCCCATCGATCGCCTGATAAGAAGACTGTACATGTTTTCCCATATACATAAATATACACTAAAAATTCCTTGGGTGGCGCTGGGGGCACCCCGCATGTTAGAAGTCTATAGTTCGGCTTGACCCTATTCGGACTCAAGAAGCTACAGTTCATGGTTCATCAAAACCAACAAACTATACCCACAGCCATACCAGATTCTTTCACCTGGTTCTTTCTTTTTTACAGATAGGCCATCATGATATACCCTTCAAGGACACTGCACAACGGAGATAAAGGCGCAGACGTGCAGCAGGGCCCCGTTTCAAGGTTTCTCTTTAGATTAAGACCCTGTGTAAACATTTTTTTATTATTATCTCTTGTTGTTTCATACTCGCCTGGCACATAAAACACCGAGGATATCGGCAGTATTTGCGAACTTACTATCCGCCATACTAAACTGGATGTTCTAGAAGCAACCAACAGTGTGCTTTGAGAACTATGCTCTCACCACAGGCGCTCTTTCCTCACGCTGGGTCGTAGCACGTGCCTTGAACTCAGGGTTCATTACCGGGGGCTGTATTCAGCCCGGTATATATTGAAAAGTCCGAATACCTTCGGGAGTGTTCGGCGTCGCGAGTTTCCACCTTATATGCATCAACTCCGAATCATGTCTCTGGTCAATAGTTGGGTTTGCCCGACTCCTGTGCTTGCTACCTTACGTTCCGCTATATCGGCTAAGGTGGTAAAGGGAGAACTACTGCCATTGTGCCCTGGTTCATTCGGACGAGCACCTCAGTAGAGACAGCCGAAAACTAACTGTCATGATAATGCGAGAGCTGGTCAACCACTCGATGACTCAGTGGAATCTTCGTGGTTCCTCCGCATTCACGAAGGACCGGTTTCCCGGTCATGTATGTAAACGCACCATATTCAGATAAACACGGACATACCAGGGGCTATATAGTAGCCCCACCATCAAACTCCTATGGCTAAGTGAAAGTGTTAAAGCTCTATAGTCCGATTGCCTAGTTCGCCGCACTAACACCTCCTTCACGGACCAAGACGTTTGGTCAAGTGTGATCAAGTGCTTTTCCGAACACCCCCGCGTTATACGCGAGGGGGCTGAAGCCGACGACTGCAAACTTTTAGGTTATATACATATATACATAAACGACCACACAGGAGGCACTAAAATACTTTACGGGCAAAAGTATAAACACAGCCTTCATCATCATAAGCATTTCTTTTACAATTCGGATACATGTAACTCGAACATAATATTTTTCGAGCATTGGCCCTCTATAAAGCGGGCACCTTCTAAGACTTCTTCAAAATATCGATCTAGTGTGTCCTGACCCTCGGGTGGACCCCCTGTTGCAATATCGGTGGCCTTCATCTTCGCCCAATACGTCTTCACACGGGCAAGGGCCATCCGTGCACCTTCTATGCACGTTAACCGCTTGAAAACGTCGATATGCAACACCGCACTAACAAGCTGTTGCACTAAACCAAAATAACTATTCACAGATGGTCCCTCAGGCCACAGCCGGTCCACGATAGCCTTCATGGCAAAGTCCGGATATCCTGTGGAGCTCGGCCCATTCGGCCATCTGCTCATTCAACAGCAGCGGACGCTTTGGCATGCTAAACTGTGACTAGAAAAGATGTTCCGCTTCATGGCCTTCTTGGGCCTGGAAAAACTACGTCGCATCAGAAGCACTCTTCGACAAGTCCAAATATGTGTCCGGAGAACTCCACATTTGATCAAGCGGGGCATACTTCGGATCGCCGAACTTAGTTCATAATAAAAAGGGCTTCCCAGCCGCGATCTCCCCAGCTTGTCGGATCTCCTCTCATGCCGCTCTGGCCTCGGACCGGGTTTCCTTTGCCGCTTGTAAGGCCTTCTCAAGGTCAGCCGCTTTTTCTTTGGACTCTTTCTCGAGAAGTGCATATTGGCTAGCGGCATTCCTTAGCTCACGCGCCATGTTGGATATTCTCTCCTCACTCAGGCGATGAGCAGCCTATTCAGCTTTTAATTGTACGATGTTCCTCTGACATGGGCGCTTGCCGCAGAAGGCCCGTCCATGTGTCCGGCGGTATATCAGATAGTCCGGGGCTTTTGTTGTTGGTCTCTCTAGGAACCGAACACCCCGGACCTCGGGCGGCCGAAGAGTCATCTTCTGGCCTTGTCCTCCTTCGCTGATCGGGAGAGATCCTCTGATACAACACCTCGGGGTCTTCCGCCTTATGGGGCGGGGAAGCATGAGGCGGCATTTCGCTCTCCATCATCTCCGGAAGAAGATCCCCCGAGGATGAAGATTGTTGAGGGAGGCTATAGGCCGAACTACAAAACATATGTTTCAGATAATACCCTCACAAACAAGAAAAGAACGGGGTATGCTTATTAAAGCACCTTTGTTCACTTACGGTTCGGCTAAAGGCTGGCCCCCTTATGGGCACTGTGCGGCAATATCGCATCCCGAATCCGGGCCCGCTGATAGGGATTTCTTCCCTCGCTTGGAGGCATCAGCCTACAGGTCTTCAGGGGCGACTCTCTTCTTCCCGTGGGGGGAGGGAGTGTCAGAATCTCCTCCCCTTAATCCTCCGACACGGGAGTTCCGATTTCCCCGGATACGGTGCCTGACGCGCCTCTGGTATGAAGGCCACTCTGGGCCTCTCCACTCCTCTCCTTTTCTTCCCTCCACGGCACTTGATAAGGTGCCGGAGCTAGCATCCTGGTTAACACAGGGTCCGCTAAGTTTTCGGTAAGAGGGGTCGAACACCTGATCCTCTCCGCCTTCTTTACCCAGCCCTGGTCGAGTATGGTTTTCTCAGTTTTGTTATAGGGAACTTAAACTAAAAATGTGTTTGGAAATTGAGTGCTTACCGGGGAATCCGGATGGTTGCAGTCGAGGCCTACGTCTTTTGTGGTGTCCAGACACCTTTTTCGTGACCCAAAGAATAATTCATACATCCCTTCGAGTGTTGTGCCGAAGAAGTGCGGAATGGTTCGCGGTCCTTCCGGATTGAACTCCCACATACGGAGAGATCGGCACTGGCATGGCAGGACCCGACGGACTAACATGACTTGGGTTACCTTGATGAGATCAATGTCCTTCTTAATAAGGTCTCAAATGCGGCTTTGCAGTATTTAAACTTCATCTGACAATCCCCAATCCAGCCCCTTGTTGATCCACGATGCAAGTTGTGGCGGAGGGCCGGATCGGAAGGCGGCTGGAGCCACCTACTTTGTACCAGGAGGCTCCATGATATAAAACCACTCCCGTTGCCATAGGCCGGAAGCTGCAGTGAAGGAACCCATTGGCCAGACGATATCAGCCAATTGGCTTATTAAAGCACCTCCGCACTCCGTGTGTCTCCCGTCTATTATCTTCGGCTTTACATTGAAGGTCTTGAGCCATAAGCCGAAGTGTGGAGAAATACGGAGGAAGGCCTCACATACGATAAAGAATGATGAGATGTAATGGAAGGAGTCCGGAGCTAGATCATGGAAATCTAGTCCGTAGTAAAACATAAGCCCTTGAACGAAGGGATGAAGAGAGAAGCCTAGCCCCCAAAGGAAGTGAGGGATGAATCTCATTAGGTCTAGGAGTAGGGATAACCTGCCCTTGGGAAGGAAGCCTGTGAAGGATCTCGGTGGTCAAAAACCTCGCCTCCCTGAGCTTCGTGATATCCTCCTCGGTGACAGAAGAAGCCGTCCACCGGCCTTGAAAGCTGGATCCAGACTTGGCCTAAGGTTTGAAGAGACTAGTTAGACCTTGAGTGTTGGAACTCGAGGTGGGAGGAGGAGGTGAGTAGCATAGAGGAGAAAGGCGGGTCTCGGCCTCCTTATAAAGATGACAAATATCAAACGTCCCCCACATGGCCTTAAAATATGTCTGTTCACAAGGAATCATACCAACGGGACGGTTGGGTTACCCACGCCCGTGTTGATGAGAATCCCGCAATAAGGGGACACGATCTCCGCTTCGACAAGATGTGCCAATAAAACCGCCTCGCAAATCGGGGGGCAACAGGTTGGGAAAACGGTTCAAAATAATGATCGAACGATGATGTAATGTCTTGCTGCAAAAGCTGTCGGCAGATTGGACTCGTGAAAACATTATGCTCTCCATGATGGTATATGCGATTTGTTTTGTAGAGCCAGACAAGATTCTTATGTTCAAGATCTACTTTGGAGTATTCGGAGAAGGAACCCGCCTTGCAATGTCGAATACAATCTGCGCGCCCGACTCATCATCATTGAAGCCTGGTTCAGGGGCTACTAAGGGAGTCCCGGATTAAGGGGTCCTCGGACTGCCGGACTATATGCATATGTCGGACTATTGGACTATGAAGATACAAGATAGAAGACTTCGTCCCGTGTCCGGATGGGACTCTCCTTTGCATGGAAGGCAAGCTTGTCGATTTGGATATGAAGATTCCTTTCTCTGTAAACAACTCTATGTAACCCTAGCCCCCTCCGGCGTCTATATAAACCGGAGGGTTTACTCCGTAGGACAAGAACACTCATAATCATAGGCTAGCTTCTAGGGTTTAGCCTCTACGATCTCGTGGTAGATTGATACGTCTCCAACGTGTCTATAATTTTTGATTTTTCCATGCTATTATATTACCCGTTTTGGATGTTTATGGGCTTTACTTTACACTTTTATATCATTTTTGGGACTAACCTACTAACTGGAAGCCCAGCCCGAATTCCTGTTTTTTTTTCCTATTTCAGTGTTTCGAAGAAAAGGAATATCAAACAGAGTCCAAATAGAATTAAACCTTCGGGAGCGATCTTTTCAGAACAAATGCAAACCAGGAGACTTGGATTGGACGTCAAGCAACAAATGAGGTGGCCACGAGGCTGCCTGGTGCGCCCTAAGGGGTTGGGCACGCCCCCCACCCTCGTGGGCCCCTCTTGGCTCCACCGACGTACTTCCTTCGCCTATATATACCCCCGTACCCTGAAAACATCAAGGAGCACCACAAAAACCTAATTCCACCGCCGCAACCTTCGGTATCCGCGAGATCCCATCTTGGAGCCTTCGACGGTGCTCCGCCGAAGGGGGAATCGACCATGGAGGTCCTCTACATCATCTCCAAGGCCTCTCCGATGAGTTGTGAGTAGTTTACCACAGACATTCGGGTCCATAGTTATTAGCTAGATGGCTTCTTCTCTCTCTTTGAATCTCAATACCAAGTTCTCGTCAATCTTCTTGGAGATCTAGTCGATGTAACTCTTTTTGCAGTGTGTTTGTCGAGATCCGATGAATTGTGGGTTTATGATCAAGTTTATCTATGAGAAATATTTGAATCTCCTCTAAATACTTTTATGTGTGATTGGTTATCTTTGCAAGTCTCTTCGAATTATCAGTTTGGTTTGGCCTACTAGATTGATCTTTCTTGCAATGGGAGAAGTGCTTAGCTTTGAGTTCAATCTTGCGGTGTCCTTTCCCAGTGACAGCAGGGGCAGCAAGGCACGTATTGTATTGTTTCCATCGAGGATAAAAAGACGGGGTTTATATCATATTGCATGAGTTTATCCCTCTACATCATGTCATCTTTCTTAATGTGTTACTCTGTTCTTATGAACTTAATACTCTAGATGCAGGCAGGAGTCGGTCGATGTATGGAGTAATAGTAGTAGATGCAGAATCGTTTTGATCTACTTGTTGCGGACGTGATGCCTATATACATGATCATGCCTAGATAATCTCATAACTATGCACTTTTCTATCAATTGCTCGACAGTAATTTGTTCACCCACCGTAATACTTATGCTATCTTGAGAGAAGCCACTAGTGAAACATATGGCCCCCGGGTCTATCTGTTATCATATAAGTTTTCCATCTACTTTTATTTGCATCTTTTACTTTCCAATCTATATCATAAAAATACCAAAAATATTTATCTTATCTTATTATCTCTATCAGATCTCACTTTCGCAAGTTACCATGAAGGGATTGACAACCCCTTTATCGCGGTTGTTGCGAGGTTCTTGTTTGTTTGTGTAGGTGCATGGGACTTTTGAGGAGCCTCCTACTGGATTGATACCTTGGTTCTCAAAAACTGAGGGAAATACTTACGCTACTTTGTTGCATCACCCTTTCCTCTTCAAGGGAAAACCAACGCAGTGCTCAAGAGGTAGCAAGAAGGATTTCTGGCGCCGTTGCAGGGGAGGTCTTCGCTCAAGTTAAGACATACTAAGTACCCATCACAAACTCATCTCCCTCGCATTACATTATTTGCCATTTTCCTCTCATTTTCCTCTCACCCACTTCACCCTTGCCATTTTATTCGCCCTCTCTTTCCCAATCTCCTCTCTCTTTTGCTTGCCTTTTGTTTGTGTGCTTGTGTGTTGGATTGCTTGTCATGATGGCTCAAGATAATACCAAATTGTGTGACTTTTCCAATACCAATAATAATGATTTCCTTAGCACTCCGATTGCTCCTCTTAATGATGTTGAATCTTGTGAAATCAATGTTGCTTTGTTGAATCTTGTTATGAAAGATCAATTCTCCGGCCTTCCTAGTGAAGATGCTGATGAGGATACAGACCTAGGGTAGGATCATAGGCCTGACCTATATGCCCTACCCAAGGTCACTACCCTAGAAGCAAAGAAGCTCAATAGACAACAGGGAGTACCCAATAAAGGTGTCGAGTGCAATCCACTCGACCAATGAACCACTCGGGTACCCCTCCTTCCCGAAGTCACACGACCAGACAACCACTCAACCATACAAGAAGCCACTCGACCTACTGAAGACCAGGAGTCACTCAGAACAGGAACGGACGAGCATTCACTTTGTAGTCTTTCAGGTCATTTAAAGCACTTAAGGCTATTGTTACTAGTAACGCCCCAATATTTATGTACATTGAACCCTCTGTAACGGGGGGTGGTTGGGGTCCTGGTGAACTCTATATAAGCCACCCCCCTCCTCTGGCTCAAGGGTTCGCACCCCCTATAACACACACACACACACACACACACACACACACACACACACTCATATATTCCAGTCGACCGCCTCCGGGCACCGACAGGTAGGGCTTTTACCTCCTCCAACAGGGGCCTGAACTCGTAAACACTTGCGTACAATCTTGTCGTAGCTAGGACCTTGCCCCCTCATTCCTAACCCCTATACTTACTGTCAGACTTAGTATCACGACAGTTGGCGCCCACCATGGGGCAAAGCATCTTAGCAACTTCCGGCGAGGTTGCATTTTCTTCGACCTTCATCAGCATGGTTTTCGGTGGCTATTTGGTCATGGGCCGCGAGTTCTGACTCGGCGCGCTCACTTTCATCGCCGACGACTCCGCCTGGCTCCAGGAGGCTCGCCTCATTGTCGAGGCCCTCCCGGCTCGCGGCTCGGCGCACTTCCGCACGAGTTCCTACGGCGTCCTCCCCAGGTAGCCGTCTTCACCGTACCAGTCGGTCATCGCATTCTCGACTCACTCCGCTAGACGCCACCGCAAGCGGTCTGGTCGTTCGCAGCTCCAGCGATGGGTGAGACACACAGTGGCTCGTCAGGCCTTCACACCCCAACTCGCGGTTATTGAACCCCACATGTATTCTCGCGGGTCGGTCGACCTGTCGACTGATTTCGCAGATACTCTTTCTGAGAGCGGGAGTTGAGATCCCGCGGCGGAGGTCCTCATGGTCAACTCCCATCGCGGTCCGCCAAGCTTCCATTGCAGCGGCGATGGTGGCAGAAGCGCTGGTCCATCACTCGACTATGAAGAGTACCAGCCCCAACTTCTCACCTTGCAGCAGAGGGAGGAGCTGCACCGCTGCAACGTGGAGGCTCTCCAGACCCCCATCATAGGGGAACCGCCAAGGCCCGGGCCTTGGAGGCAGTGCGCCTGGCCACTCTGGCTGAGCGCACTCGTCTGGAGAATCTCCAACATTCTCTCGATGAGCATGCTCGTCGACTGATTCCTGAATCCAGTCGACGTCCACAACAGTTGTTTTCGCTGGAAACTCACGTATTTCGTACACCGATTCAGAATTTGGCAGCCGTTGCACGTATTGCAGAGTCTATTCAACCGTCTCATTTAGAGTCTAGGAGAGGCCTGGAGCAAATCAGAATGTTGCTCCGAGTAGTGGGAGACCAGAACTCCGCTGTTTCCCAGTCGCGAAACAAAATCCACAACAGATCAGTGAGAGCAGATACCGTTCAGTCGGCTCACAGTCCTAGGTCCCCTTTGCGACAGGGAGGCCGTGATCACCGCCAGGATTGGTACCTGGGAAGAGCTCATGGCGAATATGATCGTGAGTATGCCCGCGACAACTACCATTGAGCGCCTTCGCCCCTTCCGAGGGACGGGTCATACGCGCCTCGGCACAATGACGATAGGCGTCCATACGGGAGCGATCGCAGGCGTCCATACGAGAACCTGGCTTTGAGGCAAGGTCCGTCCTTGTGCAAGGTTTGGTCGACCAGAAAAGAGCATATAGAGAAGGGTTGGATCGGGATAGACCCAGTGGGGGCAGAGTCCATGTTTCCGGCCCCGAATGTTTCGGAAGGGCCATCAGAGCTGCTGAGATACCCCATAACTTCAGACTGGCGACTGGCGTCAGTAATTTTACAGGCGAGTCAAAGCCCGATACTTGGCTCGAAGCCTACCGAGTGGCTATGCACATCAGTGGCGGCAATGATGAGGTGGCCATGAAGCACCTTCCTCTGATGCTTGAAGGGTCTGCCAAAGCTTGGCTGACTCAGTTGGCCCCTGGGAGTATTTTGAGTTGGGATGAGTTAGGCCGCGTGTTCACCAGAATGTTTGAGGGCACTTGCAAGAGACCTGCCGGTCTACCAGAGCTGCAGCATTGCATGCAGAAACCAAATGAAACCCTGAGGGACTATGTCCAGAGATGGATCACTCTGCACCACACAATGGAAAATGTGTCAGATCACCAAGCAGTCTGTGCTGTCAAGGAAGGCGTTCGCTACAAAGAGCTCGTTCTGAAATTCGGTCGGACATGAGATATGTCTTTGACTCGGATGATGGAGATTGCTACCAAATACACTAACGGCAAAGAGGAAGACCGACTCTCGAGTGGCAAGCACAAAACAGTCGCCCAGGACACCGGAGCAGGAAATTCCAGTCGGATGCAGAATCGAAAGGCTGAGGCAGCAGGTCCAGCCGAGGAAGCGGTGTTAAATCAAGGAAAGTTCAAAGGAAAACCTAAAGGGCCTTGGACCCCCAAGAAGGTGAAGGATCAGGAAGGAAATGATGTGATGGATTTGCCGTGTCATATTCACACCAAGAAAGATGAGGAGGGGAACCTGATTCTCCCCAAGCATACCACTCGACAATGTCGACTCCTAATCCAGAGCTTCCGAGAGAGTAAACCCAGTGATACGGACAAAGAGCATGAGAAGGAAGAAGAGGATAAGGATGATGATAGTGGATATCCCAATGTCAATGCCACCTTGGTGATTTTTGCCGATATCAAGAGCAAAAGTCGACTGAAGGTCATTAAACGAGAAGTAAACATGGTTGCTCCAGCAACGCCGAGATATTTGAAGTGGTCAAAGGTCCCCATTACATTCGACCAGTCCGACCACCCGGCACGCGTACCTACCCCTAGGGGGCAGGCGATGGTGGTCGACCCAGTCGTGGGAGGCACCAGACTGACTAAGGTCCCGATGGATGGTGGCAGTGGCCTGAATATTATGTATGCTGAAGCTCTCAAAGGAATGGGCATCCCGATGTCCAAACTTAGCGAGAGTAACATGCGGTTCCATGGGATCATACCAGGAAAGAAAGTCGAATCACTCAGCCAGATCACTCTCGATGTGGTTTTCGACGATGAGAAGAATTTGCACAAGGAGAAGTTGACGTTTGAGATAGTGGATTTCCAGAGTGCATATCATGCCATTCTGGGCAGACTTGCTTATGCTAGATTTCCAGAGTGCATCTCAAAATGAAGATGCCTGGTCTTAGAGGCATAATAATGGTTTCCGGTAACCGTCAGAGAGCAGAAGACTGTCTTTAGGATGGAGCAAAAATAGCAGATGAGCAGATGGCAGTGGTAGAGTTCCAAGAATATTAGAAGATGGCAGATCCGAGTGATTTGCTGTGTGCTAAGAGGCCTGCCTCAGAGTCCGCATTCCAGTCGGCCAGGGAGACCAAGCCAGTCCATGTCCACCCAACCGATCCCAATGCCGCTCCGACCCATATCTCGACGACACTCGGCAGCAAATAGGAAGAAGCGCTCATCCAGCTCCTCCGTGAGAACTGGGACATCTTTGCATGGAAACCATCTGACATGCCAGGTGTACCCAGGGGGCTGGTTGAGCACCGTTTGCGGGTAGATCTGAAAGTAAAACCCGTCAAAGAGCACCTCCGTCGATCCGCCACGGAGAAGAGAAAGGCCATTGGCGAGGAAGTGGCTCGGCTCCTGGCCGCAGAGTTCATCCACGAGATTTACCACTCCGAGTGGCTCACCAATGTTGTTATGGTTCCCAAGGACAATTCACTCCGAATGTGTATTGACTTCAAACACATCAATCGGGCCTGCCCGAAAGACCATTTTCCTCTACCCTGCATCGACCATATTGTCGACTCAACTGCGGGATGTGAGCGACTGTCCTTTCTGGACGCTTATTCCGGATACCATCAGATTCGACTGTATGGACCCAACAAAATAAAAACAGCTTTCATCACCCCGATTGGGTGTTTTTGCTATGTCACTATGCCCTTCGGCCTCAAGAATGCTGGTGCCACATTCATGTGCATGATCCAGAAGTGCCTGCTCACTCAAATTAGTCGAAATGTGGAAGCATACATGGACGACATAGTGGTTAAGTCATGCAAAGGTTCCGACCTGCTGACTGACCTTGCTGAAACCTTTGCCAACCTGAGAAGGTATGATATCAAGCTTTATCCGTCTAAGTGCACATTTGGAGTCCCAAGCGGAAAGTTACTCAGTTTTCTCGTTTTCGAACGAGGGATCGATGCAAACCCAGAAAAGATTGGTACAATCCTCCGAATGAAACGCACGGTGCACGTGAAAGACGTTCAGAAGCTTACTGGTTGCTTGGCTGCTTTGAGCCGATTCATCTCACGCCTCGGTGAAAAGGCACTGCCTCTTTACCGACTGATGAAGAAGTCTGACAAGTTCGAGTGGAATGACAAAGCTGAAGCAGCGTTTGCAGAGCTCAAAGCCCTGCTTTCCACCCAGACGGTGCTTGCTGCTCCGGTTAGCAAAGAGCCTCTGCTGCTTTACATCGCAGCCACAGGACAAGTTGTTAGCACAGTGCTCACGGTCGAGCAGGAAGAAGAAGGCAAGGCCTTCAAAGTTCAGCGCCCCGTGTATTACATTTCAGAAGTCTTAACCCCATCCAAGCAGAGATATCCCCACTATCAGAAGATTGCTTATGGGATTTACCTGACCGCAAAGAAGGTTGCACACTATTTCTCTAATCACTCAATTTCAGTCATCAGCGATGGTCTATTACCAGAGATTCTGAATAACAGATATGCAACTGGTCGAGTGGCAAAGTGGGAGATTGAACTTATTCCTTTGGATATCAAGTTTGAGGCAAAGAAGGCCATTAAGTCTCAAGCAATTGCAGATTTCCTCACAGAGTGGACTAAACAACAACAGCTGATCCAAATTCAGTCGGAACATTGGACCATGTTCTTTAATGGATCCAAGATGGTAAATGGCTCTGGCACAGGAGTGGTTTTAGTGTCCCCACAAAGAAACAAGCTTAGTTATGTCCTGCAGATTCACTTTGACTCTTCAAGAAATGAAGATGAGTATTAGGCGCTACTATATGGGTTGCGTATGGCCATTTCACTCGGCGTCCAGCGCCTGATGGTTTATGGTGACTCAGATTTAGTGCTAACCAAGTAATGAAGGAATGGGACGTCAGGAGTCCCGCAATGACAGGTTACTGCAATGCAGTGAGAAAGCTAGAGAGGAAGTTTGAGGGGTTGGAGCTCCACCACATACCATGAATCAAAAACCAAGCTGCTGATGATCTTGCAAAGATAGGTTCCACTCAGAAGCCTATCCCCAACAATGTGTTCTTGGAGCATCTACATACCCCGTCAGTACAAGAAGATCCCTTCAAGGAAGAGCCCCCGCAATCGATAAGTCCAACCAACCTGACTGAGATAGAGGTTCCAGCCGTGATTGACCTAATCATGGAAGTCTTGGTGGTCACCCCCAATTGGACAGTACCGTACATCGCATATATTCTCATAAAAGAGCTCCCATAGGATGAAGACGAGGCTCGCCAAATAGTCCGTCGATCCAAAGCTTTCACGGTATTGAAGGGGCAACTTTACAGAGAAAGTGTCACAGGAGTAGACCAACACTGCATCACCCCGGAAGAAGGTTAGGTGATCCTAAATGATATCCACTTGGGGACCTGTGGTCACCATGCGTCCTCTCGGACCATCGTGGCCAAAGCATACCGAGCAGGATTTTATTGGCCTCAAGAAAATGAGATGGAAAAACATATAGTCGACAAGTGCGCAGGTTGCCAGTTTTACTCCAAAATGTCTCACAAGCCTGCATCTGCCCTGAAGACTATTCCACTCGTCTGGCTGTTTGTAGTCTGGGGATTGGATATGGGCGGTCCCTTCAAAACTGGCAAGAGTGGCTTCACCCATTTGCTCGTAGCAGTCTACAAGTTTACTAAGTGGATCGAAGCCAAGCCCATCAAGAACCTTGGAGCAGGCACTGCTATCAGTTTAATCAGAGAGTTGATATTCAGATATGGAGTTCCTCACAGCATCATCACGGATAACGGCTCCAACTTTGATTCTGATGAGTTCAAGGCGTTCTATGCATCTCAAGGCACTCGGTTCAACTACGCGTCTGTCGCGCACCCGCAGTTGAATGGACAGGCTGAAAGGGCGAATTGCTTGATCCTTCAGGGGTTAAAGCCTCGACTGATGCGTGATCTTAAGCATGCTGCTGGAGCTTGGGTGAGCGAAATACCATCAGCCCTATGGGGGCTGAGAACAACACCCAACTGGTCGACTGATCAAACCCCTTTCTTCCTGGTGTATGGCGCTAAGGCGGTGCTTCCGAGCGACTTGCTACACAATGCTCCTAGAGTTGAAATGTTCTCAAAAGCCGAAGCAGAGCAAGCACGCGAAGATGCAGTCGATCTCTTGGAGGAAGAACGCGAGATGGCTTTGGTTCAGTCGACCATTTATTAGCAGGATTTGCGTCGATTCCACGCCCGCAATGTCAGAGGTCGAGTGTTTCAGGAGGGAGACCTTGTGCTCTGAGTGGTTCAGAAACGACCTCACAATCTCGCTCCGGCCTGGGAAGGTCCCTTCATCATCACCAAGGTGCTTCACAATGGAGCATATCACATCTACAACATAGCCAAGAAAATGGATGAGCCACGTGCATGGAACATGGAGCTGCTTCGTCCTTTCTATACCTAGAATCACTTGACCCGACGAGTTGTAATAAAAGCACTTCAGATTATTTTCCAAAGACAAGATCTTTAAAGTATCTTAATGATTGGTTTCTCGTAATCACTTGTGTCCAAATCCTCCAGTGGGTGGCTTAGCCGCGAACCCGATTCGCCTAAGTTAAAAAAACACTCCGAGTGGAGAGCAATCCTCCCACTCGGGGGCTTAGTTGCGACCCCGTAATCGTCTAAGTAAAAAACACTTCAAGTGGAGAGCAATTCTCCCACTCGGGGGGCTTAGCTGCGACCCCGTAATTGCCTAAGTTAAAAAACACTCTGAGTGGAGAGCAATCCTCCCACTCGAGGGCTTAGCTGCAACCCTGTAATCGCCTAAGTGAAAAAACACTCCGAGTGGAGAGCAATCCTCCCACTCGGGGGGCTTAGCTGCGACCCCGTAATCGCCTAAGTTAAAAAACACTCCGAGTGGAGAGCAATCCTCCCACTCAGGGGGCTTAGCTGCGACCCCGTAATCGCCTAAGTTAAAAACACTCCGAGTGGAGAGCAATCCTCCCACTCGGGCGCTTAGCTGCGACCCCATAATCGCCTAAGTTAAAAAACACTCCAAGTGGAGAGCAATCCTCCCACTCGAGGGCTTGGTTGCAACCCCGTAATCACCTAAGTTAAAAACACTCTGAGTGGAGAGAAATCCTCCCACTCGGGGGGCTTAGCTGCGACCCCGTAATCGCCTAAGTTAAAAACACTTCGAGTGGAGAGCGATCCTCCCACTCGGGAGCTCAACTGCGACCCCATAATCTCCTAAGTTAAAAAACACTCCGAGTGGAGAGAAATCCTCTTACTCGGGGGCTTAGCTGCGACCCTGTAATCGCCTAAGTTAAAAACACTCTGAGTGGAGAGCGATCCTCCCACTCGGGAGCTTAGCTATGACCCCAGAATCGCTTAAGTTAAAAAACACTCCGAGTGGAGAGCAATCCTCCCACTCGGGGGCTTAGCTGCGACCCGGTAATCGCCTAAGTTAAAAACAGTCTGCGACCCCGTAATCGCCTAAGTCACAAATATGCTATGAGCTCCGCCACAAATACAATGTTTCGTCCCTATCCGCAAGGACGATGAGGCGTCGACTGAGCATTACCTCTGAGCTATGCCACAAGTACAATGTTCCGTCCCTATCCGCAAGGACGACAAGGCGTCGACTGAGCACCACCTCTGAGCTACACCACAAGTACAATGTTCCATCCCTATCCGCAAGGATGACAAGGTGTCGACTGAACACCGCGACTGAGCTCCGTCACAAGTACAAAGTATTTTCATTCGGCAAAGGGTAATAAGATCAAGTCCAGTCGGAACCAAAGGACAATCAGAAACAGTTTAAAAAACAGAGCAAAAACAATGATATTCAAAGAAATCCAAGTTCAGATAAACCCTGCAAAATTTAGAACCGCAGCGGGCAGGAGTACTCAGGCATCAAGCCTGAATGAGTTTAATGATTACATGATCACTCGGCATTCTGAGGCAAATAAAGGTGGGGCCCAATGTTTTTTGGTCACTCGTCAGGAGAAGGGCTGGCTGGATCACAGAAACTGTCAAGATCAATGCTGTCTGCAATGCGAGTGGAAGCTTCAAGGAAAGTGTCCATGAAGGACTGGAAAGTGTGCTTCTTGGTCTTCACAACCTTGAGGGCCGCCAGCTTGTCTTCTTTGGCATCTTTGCAGTGCACTCGGACCAATGGCATTGCAACGTCAACGCCATAGCGAGCGGACGATTTATTCCATTCTTGCACTCGGCCAGGGATCTGATTCAGTCGAGTCATCAACCACTCGAGATCTTGTGAAAGTTCCGCCTGAGGCCAGAGTTCAGCATCAACCCGAGTCATCACTGCCTTTAGTTGGGCAAGATAAGTAACAGCGTTGTCCATGCATGATTCCAACCGCAGCAAGTTCATCGCAACATCATCTTTAACAGGACAATTGATGGGGTCGAGACCCGTCTTGACCCGCCCAGTCTCAGCCTCAAAGTCCTGACAAAGTTCTGCACAGTCAGAAAAAATGGTGAGTCGACAGTATGACAAGACGTACCAATCGACATCGGCTAATCAATTGAACGTAATACCTTCAAGCTTTAGGACCAGTTTTGCAGCAAGTTGTCCCAGATAGGACTCCAGCTCGACCTTCTTGGCTTTGAGGCTTCCAACTTCATTCGATAAGTTCTCCTTTCCCTTCTTTAGTTGCTCGACCTCCCGATTGGCCTCAGAGACGGCAGTCTTCAGCTTTGAGTTCTCCTCTTCTAACTTGCTGACTAAAGCCAGCTTCTTGTCCGCAAGCATTGTCTTCCCTCGCGCCTCCTTCTAAGCTGCAACAAGATCCCGATCCTTCTTCTCCAGAGCCTCCTTCATTTTCTCTAAATAACGGTCTTCAAACGAGCTTGAAGTTGACGGTTTTCACTACGCACATTTGTTCGAGTGAAGCCACTCGGTTCAAAGAGACTAAAAGGAGAAACACGGTGGAGTGTGAGTCACAAGGTGGACAGTTGACGATTGGTTACCTCCCATGATAGTCGCTTCGTCCTGAGCAGTCTTGAGGTTCTTCTTGGCCAGCTCCAGATCAAGACTAAGGCTTAATTTTTTCTTGTTCAGTTCGGAAAGTTGAGCCCCAAGTACACACGACTGTCGGTTTCAAAACCGGCGGATCTCGGGTAGGGGGTCCCGATCTGTGCGTCTTAGGCTGATGGTAATAGGAAGCAAGGGACACAATGTTTACCCAGGTTTGGGCCCTCTCGATGGAGGTAAAACCCTACTTCCTGCTTGATTAATATTGAAAATATGTGGAATACAAGAGTAGATCTACCACGAGATCATAGAGGCTAAACCCTAAGAACTAGCCTATGATGGTATGATTGTAATTGTGATCGGCCTTCTAAGGACCATGCTCTCCGGTTTATATAGACACCGGAGAGCTAGGGTTTACATGGAGTCGGTTACAAGGAAGGAAATATAATATCCGGATCACCAAGCTTGTCTTCCACGCAAAGGAGAGTCCCATTCGTACACGAGCCGAGTCTTGAGTCTTGTATCTTGACGCTTCTATAATCTGGACGATGTATACAGTCTGGCTGTCCAGATACCCCCTTATCCAGGACTCCCTCAGCAGCCCCTGAACCAGGCTTCAATGACGATGAGTCCGGCGTGCAGTCTTGTCTTCGGCATTGCAAGGCGGGTTCCTCCTCCGAATACTCCAAGGTAATTATCGAACATGTAGACCGTGTCCGGATCTGCAAAAATGATCTTCACATACCACCGTAGAGAGAATGATACTCCAGCTGACAACTTTTAGATGACGCGATATGTCATTTCGGTCAGGTTATTATTCGAACCATTTTTCCATAACCAGCCACAGCGTATACTGCGAGGCGGTTTCCTTAACACGTCCTGTCGAAGCGAAGATCGTGTCCCCTTATCACGGGATTCTCATCACCACGGGTGTGGGTAATCCAACCGCACCGCCAATCGTGGTGAGCGGGAGGCGAGCGGTTCCACCAGGCAAGTAGGGAGGCGCAAAAAGCTCTTACCCTCTCTTATAAAGAGATAGGGCATCTTCATCCTTCACCCACGCCTTCTCCTTCCGCTAACTCATTCCCCTCTGCTCGAGCCCTAACGCCCAAGCGCTTTTCTTCTCCATCGAAGAGAGGGTTTCCGAAGATGTCCGGATCCAGAGCAGGAGGCAAATGGATGACCTCTACCATCCGGGAGAAGGATATTAAGAAGCTCCAGGAAGCCGGGTATCTGGCCAAGAAGATTGGCCACCATGTCCCACTGGCGGGACAGGTTATCCCTACTCCGGAGCCCTACGAGAGAGTCATGTTCCTTCCCCATTTTGTCTGCGGGCTCGGGTTTCTCCTCCACCCATTTATTTGTGGAGTCATGTATTACTATGGGGTTGATTTTCATGATCTTTCCCCCAACTCTTTTCTACAGATCTCTATGTTCATGGTCGCATGTCAGGCCTTCCTCCGGATTCCGCCTCACTTCGGCCTGTGGCTGAAGATTTTCAACGTGAAGACCAAGGTGGTGAGTGGCGAACACGCCGAGTGCGGCGGCACCATGGTGAGCAAGATGCCCAAGGTAGTTTGGCCGAAGGGCACTTTTAATGACTCCGTCAAGGAGTGGCAGCAGTAGTGGTTTTATATTACCGAACCACGCGACGAAAAATGGCAGCAGCTCCTGAGTTCAGATCCGGAGCTCCACTGCGGCTTATGTCCTGGCCCAAGAAGGTCCCGAACTGGTGCTCACCTGACGAGCTGTCACTGCTCCAGACGCGTGTTCGGAGTATGGTTGATAAGGACGTCAAGCTCGTTGACATGGTCCAGGTGATGCTAGTTCGCCTGGTTCTCCCTTGCCAGCATCGAGCCTGTACTTTATGGGAATTCGACCCAACCAAGCACCAAACCCTCCGGGAGCTCTATGATTCCTCCCATGAAGATATCTTGAAGGTGCTCTTTAGGTCCGGCAAATGGCCGGATTCCGCCGAGGATCGGGGGTATCAATTATCCCATTCTCCAAGCCCGGTAAGTTGCAGCCACGCCCTGTCCATCCATGCTTTGGTTGGCATGTCCTGGGGGACAATTCTAATCATGTCTCGTCATGACCTTAGGGATGGATAAAGAAGGTGGAGCAGATTCAATGTCCGGCCCCACTGCCGGAGGAACCGGCCGGACCTCTTCTACCAAAGATGCTAGTCCCTATGCCTTACAAGGTGCCAAAGAAGGAGGCCTCCGAGAAGGTCAAGAAGACCCGGAGTGGCCTCCGCTATCACGAGGCTTCGGACGCCAGATCCGAAGGCTCCAGCGACGCTCCTTCCGATCGCGAAGAGGAGGGGGCAGAGGAGGATGAGCCTCGCTCTGCAGGCGGGAAGAAGCGTGCAGCTTCCCCGTCCCTGGAGGCCGAATTGCCCAAGAGAGAGCGAGGTTCCCCTTCAGAGGCATCCCCCCCGGCTGCCGATAACAGCCCGGAGCAGGATCCCGAGGCCCAGCCCCTAGAAAAACCGTAAGTAACCGAAATCTGAATATGCCTATGTATCCGGGGTCGTCTGGGCATAGTATTTCTAACTGACGCCCCATTTCATACAGCCCGGCGGGGTCTCCTGCCGGACAGTCCTCATCGGAGGATTCGTTGAGCTCGAATGTAGTGGCGAGCGAAACGCCTCCGGGGACTCCTCTTCCAAAGTCAGGGCGCGACACTGAGGTGTCATCTCAAAGACGCTCATAGCTAGATAAGGTTCTGGGGGCCTCTAAGGCTCCAGGATCGGGCGAGCGGCCACCTTCCATGAAGGGAAGTTTGACCACTCCACCGGCAACCTCTGTCTACACAGAGCTGCCGGATGGCCTGTTGACAGCGTCCGTCGTTGATGAACATCGGACCCTTATGGGTACGGTGGTTGGAAAGATTTAGGCTGCTGAAAGCGGGCCGAATGAATCCTGTCTTGGCCTTATAAAGGCCTTTGAGGTATGGTTTCTAAGGAACCTTTAAAGAATTAGTATGATATGAGGAGTAGCCCCTGATACATTCTCCGGAAAAAGAGAGCCGGGCAGGGGATCAAATCCTCAATTGTAATGGGAACCTTTATTTAATGATGTATACCCATGTATTTGAAAACAGGCGTCTGCGGAGAGGACAGCCGCTCATGATGCTGAAGTGTCCGATCTAAAAGAGAGCCTGAAACGGGCCGAAGAAGAACTTGGCCGTGTGAAAAAGCAATTGGAGGAGAAGCAAGGTATGTTCGAACATTGTCTTGCATTGGGCACAAATCAATAAGTGTGCCTATTGAAATTATGTTATTTGCCCTAGGAGCGAGTGCCGAATATGAGGCGCTGAAGAAGGCAGCGGCTGATGACCAAGAGAAGGTTGCCGCCGAACAGGCGCTGTGTGAAAAACACGAGGCCCGGGTCGTCATAGCTGAGCGGGAGCTTCAGGATGCTGTGACAAAAAGCGAGAGCTTGGAGCAGAATCTAGTAGGGAAAGAATCTGAACTCGCCCAGGCTCTTCAAGCCGCGGAAGATGCTCGGGAAGAAGCCCGAGGTGCTGTACGGGACATTCAGGAGGCCCGGAAAGTTACGGCTGGTAAGGCCTGTTGTATCTATGGCCGTTACGATGTTATAATGTGGAGAACTCTAAGCGGCAAGCTGAATTCTTGATTTTACAGGGGCGTTTGCGGATCTGCCTCGTAGCATATCAGATGCTGCCCAATTTTACCGGTCCGAGGAGAGGGAGTCTGCGGGGAGGAACTTCTGGTCGCAGTATCTAGCGCCGAACTATCCGGTGCCTTTTATCGATCAGCTGAAGCAGCTGGTCGAACTGCACCAGGCGGCCGAACTAGCCATGAAGGACTTGGTCATCCGGGTGTGGCCTGCAGAGCCAATTCCCAGCAGTTTCTTCGGACTCGTCAAGCGGATTGTGGGCGACTGTCCTCGGCTTGATATTATCAAGCGATCAGTCTGTATAGAAGGTGTGCGAATGGCGCTTGCCCATGCAAAAGTGCATTGGGGAAAGCTTGACGCGGAAAAGCTAATAACTGAGGGACCACCGGAGGGTAAAGAGCATCGCAAGCCCGAACTGTACTAGGAAGGTGTAATGAAGGGTGCCCGCCTGACGGCGGATAGGTGCACCAAAGATATTATATTCCCTTGAGGGCATTCTTGCCAATGTTTGTAATCTATACCTACTAATAATAAAGTAAGGTGCGTTTCTCCGATTTTTTCATCCGTTCACCAATATGAATTTTTTTGAGTTTCCTTTACTATCCAAGGTGGTACTAATACTTTACGTTCATCTATCCTGGACCGAGCGAGTAGGAAAAAGTGAAGTTGCGCTCCAATGGGCCAAGCTAGGCCTGCTAGGCTGCCCTTTTTTATGTCAATCGGAATAACCGATCTCAGCGAAAAATAGTAGATAGCAGAGTTCGAACCCTTGACCTACGATCCGGCAGAGAGGCACCTTCCAACTAAGATACGTTTTCTCAAAAAAAAAACTAAGATACGTATTCAGCCGGGTTCTCTATCTAATAGTCCCACACTGATTCTGCAAACCAAATTCAACCTATTCATATAGGTCTAAAAATTGCCTCTCAACAAGCCTTGAGAAAGAATTAACTCCACAAAACTTGTCGATCAATGCATGTGACATTTAAATCGATAAAAGGAGGAAGGGCATCCACGGAAAATGGAGCCCAGGCGAGGCTGAGGGAGGACGCACGACTACCGATGAGCAAAGGAAAATAAGCAACAGGGTTGATCTTGGCCGCCCACGCCCCCTCCCCGCGCCTCCTTGCTACTGCGCTGCCTCACCACCGTGTGTCGGCGCCTCCCGGACCTCACCTCTCGGCTACATGGCCTAGCGTGGCACTGTCGGTGCTATTGCTGCGCTCGCCCTGGCGAATCCTGCGGCGACAGAGTGAACTGCAAGAAGAGGGAGGCGGGAGAGGGGGAGGGAGGATGTAGAGGAAGAAGATGGAGGAAGAAGGGAGAGGAGTGGTGAAGGAGGCAAGGCAGTGAAGGATGCTGCAGCCACCATTATTCCAAGCAGAGAGAGAGAGAAATGTGAGTCGGGTGGGTGGGTGAGATGCGAGAGAGAGCCAGATGGGTGGGACGGGGCCATCCTCTTTCCAGCAGCGGCGGCGGCTGTGTAGGATTCGTGGCGGCTAGCTGTGCAGGTTGTGTATGTATGCGACTCGTGGGCATGGTGTGCGTGGCTGGCATGCGGAGGCTCTGTCCAGTCAACATCGTGTGCGACGTGTGGTATATACGCGGGCGGCGGCAGGCTGCGTGCTTGTCCAAAGTTGTGCATGTGGCGTTATGCGTCTCCGGCATGGCGTCCGTTCTACGTGTGTGATTGCATATGAGGACAGAAATCACTGGGCCGTAACTTTGAATATCTCTTATCCAAAGAAGCGTATATTACAGATTCATTGGAAACCAAAGAAGCATAAACATGTTGATATGGAAAATTCAAAATTGAATCATAAGCCCACAATACGCAAAGACTGGTCAGCGCCCGTCATCGACTTCTCGGCGCCGGCCGCTGGGCAGAAGCCCGTCTCGCTCAATCCGCTGGTGCTTATCGGCATCACATCTAACCATGTCCCGCCTGTCATCTATATCTTTCCCTCTCACTTTGTGCTGATTCCTCGACCAAATTCATGGCAATAGGCTACATAGCGACGTCTTTAAACAGGTAGGGAGTAGCTCGCCGAGGGCGGTCCTTACATCCCAAAGGCCCCAACTAGCTGACCTAGTTTTTCGTTCTCATAGTTACGAAACGGTAAGAAAACGTTTGGAAATTAAACAGTCCACCTTGATTTTTTGCACAAGAATATATTAATTTATATACGTTTGTAAATTGCGTTGAAATCGGGAAACCACATCAAGAACCAAGGAACATATGGAGCGAAGTAATTAAACAGATTTAGACTATCATGTGTGATTGGATTAGATAAAATTGTTGGCTATGCATGTATGGCCGCTTCAATATAAATTTTGCAGCATTGTGAGCAATACAAAATTTCAAGATTGTCGCTAAGAGCGAGAGACCGTATAATTAATGAGTCAATCCTTTCGAAGACCACTAATCTTGCATTAGTAGTCCATTTTTCAAGACTTCGTGAGATAACCCAATCAAAGCAGGGAGTAGATTTCAACATCGGCGGGTGTCTCCCTACTACCGTCAGGTGGCACTGTTTGGATGTTGTCGTGTCACATTGATATACATTTTGTTGGATATATAAATTACATCTCCGTCCGGATGTTGTCGTGTCGCATTGATATACATTTTGAAGGACATGTCAACAACTTCTCCCGTTGCAATGCACGGGCATATGTGCTATATGTGATAATGGCACCTTTATTATATGTTGCATGTTTTGTTTGAACATATGTTCTTCCTATGCGGCTGTTTATTGTATGTAAATTCTTAGAGTTGACCAGTCGTCGGCTTCAGCCCCCACGTGAGAAGTACGGGGGTGTTCGGGGTATTTCCGAACACTCTTTATCCCATGGTTGGGTCCTTATAAGGAGGTGTTTCTCACCGCGAACCAGGCAATCAGACTATAGGGCTTTATTACTCTCACTTAGCCATAGGAATTCGAGTATGGTCAGCGCAGCCCCTAGTGTTCGGAAGACTGGACTAGGGGCTCTATTGGCACCTGATTGGAAGACCGATCCGTCGCAATCTGCATTTTATAGTGGCGTTATGCGGAATAAATCTTTAAGGATTGTGCAACCTCTCGAACAGCTGACCAGCTCTCGCCGCATCATGATAGTCGGTTTTCGGCTTTCTCTACTGAGGTGCTCGTCCGGTAAATCCGCACACAATCGCAGTAGTTCTCGCAGCGCTACCTTAGCCGACGGAACAGAACGTAAGGTACCAAAACATGGGAGCCGGGCAAACCCAACCAATGACCCAAGACATGATTCGGAGCTGATGCATATAGTGCTATAAGTTCGGGGTGCCGAGCGACCGAGAAGGTGGTCGGACTTTTATTGCCGTACTATGAAGCCCTTGGCATAACCAGGCGCAACACGCAGCATGGCTATCGTTGTTATGGCAACGAAGCGTCGATGATAAGCGACGTCCGGTGCAAGTTTATTTAAGTCTATGCATTGCAGTAGGATGATATGACTATGCATATGAATGCGATTTATGATTATGAAAAAGAGATGGTTTTCTGGCGGAACCTGTGGTGGCCGGACTGGAGGGGGCTGTGAATGGATCGAAGGTGGATCCGAACTACCGTCTACCTGCATCGTCCCATCCTTATGTGTCCGGGCCAACTGCACGCCGCTGAACCTGTTCTGCATAAAAATTAGTTTGTGAAGGTAAGTGTGCGGAGGCCGCCGAACGTCCTCCTGAGGTTGGTCCAAAGGTTCCTGATCGGACCCTGGTGGCCCTAGCCGCTATTTGAGAAGTAGCCCGGACTCCTCAGTTGGTGTCCGGATAGTTGGCTGTCATATCAAGATATTGACAGGCATGCGCAACTTGCTACTCTGGCAGTTGTATGATCTTCGCTTTTAAGGGCGGAGTTTGGCTCTGCACGCAGGCGTGAGTGTATTACCGGTGCTGGCCTGATGATTTACCACGTGGAATCTAGCCAACGTGGTTCATCCTGTTAGAATACGGTGTGATACCGTATAGGGGGAATGTGCCGATGGCCCGGCCTTATTTGGTTATCTGCCGTTAGGGCGGCGGGCCAATGAACCTGGCCTTTGTGCCTGACACCTTGTAGAAGGTTCTATTTGCATGCCCGCTTGGGCTTTATTGTTTAAGGAGCCCCTGGACTGTTAGGTCTGGGGGTGTGCAATTGAATTGTTGTGGTTTGTATGGTAGGGGGCGATCGGCCGTACTGTTGTGATCTGTGGGGGGGGGGGGGCTTTTGACTAAGCGCCTCCCCTCAATGTTTCCAGCACACGCTCGGTTGCTTTACTTTGGAGATCCGGCATTCTCTATTAGTGTGTTTTTCCGTTCTTTTGGGAGTACTGTGAATTTCGCACGGCTGATCGAGTTCGTGGCTTGGGCCGAATAGGCTTGGGCTGTTCTTTGTCCGTTGACCGGACTGAGATTTGCTGAATTTGATACCAACTTCCCTGATTTGTCGTTTATGACCATTGCACCGGGGCTTGAGGCTCCTTCTTCGTGTATCCTTCTTGCTGGTTTGGACAGTAGTGGTGTGCGGACGTCGGGTTGTGTGCCTTTGATTTTCCTACTGAGGTTGAGATAGCCAGTTGTGCTGCTTGTGCCCTTTGTTAGGGAGGTCGAGTCCGTACTTCTCGGCGGCCAGGTTCTTGGTCCACCGCTCTATTAGCAAATCCTGTTCGGCCTTAAGCTGCTCTTGCTTCCTTTGCAGACTCTTTGCCGTGGCTATGAGTCGTCGCCTAAAGCGAACTTGTTCCACTAGGTCTTCAGGCATGCCGAATTCGTCATTTTCGAGGCTTACCTCGTCTTCTGAGGCGGGTGTATAGTTGTCCCTCTCCAAGTATCCCACCGTGGCCTGTACGGCCTGCTTGATGGTCGGCTGATCAGGACTGTATTCCTCTTCGGTACTATCTAGATCATCTCCGGGACCGGTATTGATGTGGCGGGGTTTGGAGTGGCGCCGAAGACGCCCATGTTTTGTTTTTCCTCCCAAGGGGTTGTCCTCCGCTACCTCGTTGCCATTGGTTTCTTTCGGAGTGTCCACCATGTATATATCGTTTGGAGAGGTGGTTGTCCACTGCCCTGTGAGCGGTGGCTCCTGTACGTCTCCGGCATCGTCGTCCATACCGTCGATGTCTTCGAAGTCAAAGTCGAGCACGTCGGTTAAATCATCGATCGTGGCGACAAAGTGGGTGGTGGGTGGGCAGCAAATTCCTTCATCGCCTGCTTCCCACTCAAGTCGGACATAGTTTGGCCCAGAGCCTCCTGGCAAAGAGAGAGACTTCGATGAGTTCAGCATGTCGCCAAAGGGCAAGCGCTGAAAGATGTCCGCAACGGTAAACTCCATTACCAGAGCCCAGCCTGGCTCGGCTGGCTCGAGAGTGAGTGGACCAGGACCAACAGCCGGATATGAGTCCGGGGGCCCAGGGTTACAGGCCTCCACAGAGGTGAGACCTATGTTCGGCTCCACCGCCGATAAGTGTGCGGCCTGTGGGGCGGAGTCCAGCCCTCCGTCCATAGGCAACGCAACGTGCCCTGGATTTAGATCCGGGGCTACTTCGGGGATGATGTCCCGTGCACTGTCCGACAGCAGGACTGTCCGGCGCTCCTGGCGTAGGCTCGAATCCGTCGAAGATCAAGTCTCTGGGAATATCTGCCGTGTAGTTCAAGTTTCCGAACCTAATCTGGTGGCCAGGGGCGAAGCTGTCGATCTGCCCCAACTGGCCAAGCGAACTGGCCTGCAGTGTGAAGCCGCCGAACATAGAGATTTGTCCGGGGAGAAAGGTCACACCCTGGACTGTGTTGTTGACGATCGAAGACGCCATCAAGCCTCGAAGCGACGACACAGAGGAACTCTCAATGAAAGCACCAATGTCGGTGTCAAAACCGGCGGTTCTCGGGTAGGTGGTCCCGATCTGTGCGTCTTAGGCTGATGGTAACAAGAAGCAAGGGACACAATGTTTACCCAGGTTCGGGCCCTCTCGATGGAGGTAAAACCCTACTTCCTGCTTCATTAATATTGAAGATATGTGGAATACAAGAGTAGATCTACCACGAGATCGTAGAGGCTAAACCCTAAGAGCTAGCCTATGATGTTATGATTGTAATTGTGATCGGCCTTCTAAGGACCATGCTCTCCGGTTTATATAGACACCGGAGAGCTAGGGTTTACATGGAGTCGGTTACAAGGAAGGAAACATAATATCCGGATCGCCAAGCTTATCTTCCACGCAAAGGAGAGTCCCATCCGTACACGAGCCGAAGTCTTGAGTCTTGTATCTTGACGCTTCTATAGTCCGGACGATGTATACAGTCCGGTTGTCCGGATACCCCCTTATCCAGGACTCCCTCAACGACCTCTGTGGTCAGCAAACAAGATACGTCAGTCGGCAGAAACAAAAGACATTCACAGTGAAAGTTACTCTAAGACTACTGCCGAATCAAACATTCAACATTAGTCTCGGGGACTACACCCAGTGGGTGCACTTAGCGTGCCCCCACTGGTTCGGTTCAACACTCAGCATGGTCTGTCCAACATGAGTTCAAAAAAAAGAGTAGATTCTCAAACCCTAGCCAACCGCCAGCAGTCGACCGTGGTCTCGGGGACTACACCTAGTGGGTGCACTCTGCATGCCCCCACTGGTTCGGACAAACACTCGACTCAACATAAGTCGAGTGAAGTGGAATACCTATTAAACTCTCAGGCAGGCACACCCTAGTGGGTGATTGGATATGAAATACAGACCCATGATAGTAGATGCACATATGGGCAGCGAAGCAACAGCGGCAGTTTTCATTATTCAAAAGTTCAGCCGGGAATCAACTGACCTTAACGTTGGTCTCCAGATCGGTGCTGGCATTACAGGCCACCTGACTGGCCTCGTGCACCACCTTCACTTGCTCCATCACAAGATTCACCTGGCGAAGAGCCTCCCTGGCGGCACTTGCCGAGTCGTCTGGAGTTTGGTACGCAGCAAAGAGCGATGGTGTCAAGGCAGTCGAAGCAGCCACTGGGTCGAATGCATGGAGTTGTACTAGAGCAGCAAGGGTCTGAGCAGTCAACCATGATGGGCGATCAGTCGATAGCAGGTTAGCAAAAGTGATGTTGGTCCGAACCGGATCTCCGGATCGCTCGACCACCGTCTCAAGCACAAGCGTCGACTGACGGACCTGAACCTCAGGCGCTTTCCCGCTCGAACCCTTGCCCCTCCTGCTCTCCCTCAGAGGCACTTCTTCTTCATCATCATCTGGAAGCACGACAACGTCTCGTGGAGCCGCAACTGAAAGTGCAACTATCCCTAGGTGGTTTTGGTAATTCCTAACAACATATAGCTCATTGAGCTAACACTATTTCAAGATAAATATTTCAGGAAAAGCTCAATGAATGGCATGGCATGGATGAGAAAAGTGGACCCCTCAAAATGCTAAGGATAAAAGGATTGGCTCAAGCTCAAAGCTCAAGACTCTACATTTTATATTTTAGTGATCCAAGATCACATTGAGTCTATAGGAAAAGCCAATACTATCAAGGAGGGATGAGGTGTTGCTTAATGAGGTTCTTGCTCAAAGTGTTTAGTGATATGCTCCAAAACCCTCAACTACTTTCTCACATCCACATATGACCTAAACCAAAAGTCAAACTCGGCCCAACCGATTCTTTCTATCCGGCGCCACCGAGTTCAGATGCCATACCACTGCCACAAACCCTAGGCAAATCGGTCTCACTGATAGGGATCTTGATCTCACCAAGATGGGATTGTAATATCTCTGTTTCCTTTCGTAACGTTTCGGTACCACCCAGATGAGCGATCGGTCCCACCGAGATGGCAATGTAAACTCTCTGTTTCCCTTTCGTAACATTTCGGTCTCACCGAAATGAGCGAACCGGTCCCACCGAGTTTACCTAACCAACTCTCTGGTTAGCTTATTACCAAAATCGGTCCCATCGAGTTTGTGTAATTGGTCTCACCGAGATTACGTTATGCCCTAACCCTAACCACATCGGTCCTACCGAGTTGCATGTCGGTCCCACTGAAAATCCTAACGGTCACTAGATTTGCTGAATCGGTCCGACTGAGTTTCTCAATTCGGTCCCACCGAGATTGGCAAGTTGTGTGTAACAGTTAGATTTTGTGTGGAGGCTATATATACCCCTCCACCTCCTCTTCATTCATGGAGAGAGCCATCAGAATGAACCTACACTTCCAACTTACATTTTTTGAGAGAGAACCACCTACTCATGTGTTAGGACCAAGATATTCCATTCCTACCATATGAATCTTGATCTCTAGCCTTCCCCAAGTTGCTTTCCACTCAAATCTTCTTTCCACCAAATCCAAATCCTGTGAGAGAGAGTTGAGTGTTGGGGAGACTATCATTTGAAGCACAAGAGCAAGGAGTTCATCATCAACACACCATTTGTTACTTCTTGGAGAGTGGTGTCTCCTAGATTGGCTAGGTGTCACTTGGGAGCCTCCGACAAGATTGTGGAGTTGAACCAAGGAGTTTGTAAGGGCAATGAGATCGCCTACTTCGTGAAGATCTACCGCTAGTGAGGCAAGTCCTTCATGGGCGACGGCCAAGATGGGATAGACAAGGTTGCTTCTTTGTGGACCCTTCTTGGGTGGAGCACTCCGTGGACTCACACAGCTGTTACACTTCGTGGGTTGAAGTCTCCATCTACGTGGATGTACGATAGCACCACCTATCGGAACCACGACAAAAACATCCATGTCTCCGATTGCGTTTGAATTCTCCAAACCCTTCCCTTTACATTTTTGCAAGTTGCATGCTTTACTTTCCGCTGCTCATATACTCTTTGCATGCTTGCTTGAATTGTGTTATGATTGCTTGACTTGTGCTAAGTTAGCTAAAATCTGCCAAGAACTAAAATTGGGAAAAGGATAAGTTTTATTTGGTCAAGTAGTCTAATCACCCCCCCCCTCTAGACATACTTCTGATCCTACGAGTGGTATCAGAGCTTTGGTCTCCATTTGCTTTGATTTACATAGCTTTTGGTGGTCATAGCCTTGGTTTCACAACCTAGGAGAGTATGGCGTCTAGCAAGGGAAACTACCACCGTAGAGGTCCTTACTTTAATGGTACGAATTTTGCTAGTTGGAAGCATAAGATGAAAATGCATATTCTTGGACATAACCCCGCCGTTTGGGCTATTGTGTGTATTGGCTTGCAAGGTGAATTCTTTGATGGGAGAGAACCGAACTGTGAAGCTAGCGCGGATGAGTTGAAGATGCTTCAATACAACACTCAAGCTTGTGATATACTCTTCAACAGGTTGTGCCCCGAAGAATTCAACAAAATCAGCCGTCTTGAGAATGCAAAGGAAATTTGGGATACTTTGATTGATATGCACGAAGGTACCGACTCCATCAAGGAATCCAAGTTGGATGTGCTTCAAAGTCAACTTGACAAGTTCAAGATGGAGGATGGTGAAGGCGTCGCTGAAACGTACTCTAGGCTTGCTCTCATTACAAATGAGATTGCCGGGTTAGGAAGTGAAGAGATGACCGACAAATTCATCATCAAGAAGATCCTAAGAGCATTGGATGGAAAATATGATACCGTGTGCACATTGATCCAAATGATGCCCAATTACAAGAATCTCAAGCCAATGGAAGTCATTGGAAGAATTGTTGCTCATGAGATGTCACTCAAGGATAAGGAGGAGCTCCACAACAAGTCAAGTGGTGCTTACAAAGCCTCATGTGAAGCCCCCACATCATCAAGTGAGAAACAAACCTTCAATGAAGAATTGAGCCTAATGGTGAAGAACTTCAACAAGTTCTACAAAAGTAGAAGCAAAGAGAGAAGCTCCAAGTCAAGGTCCTACAATGACAAAAGATCTTCTAGTCGAGAGCGCAATTGCTACAATTGTGGAAGACCCGGACACTACTCCAATGAGTGTACGGCTCCCTACAAAAGAAGAGAAGAATCACCTAAGAGGAGAAGTAGAAGAGAAGAATCACCACCAAGAGAGAGAAGGAGTAGAGATGATCGTTATGAACGAAGAACATCCCGGAGAAGCAAGGATTCGGAAAGGAAGGACAAGTCATCAAGGAGCTACACAAAACGAAGACATCAAGCTCATGTTGGTGAATGGGTATCCGGTTCCGACTCCGACAATCACTCCGAGAGAAGCTATCACTCCGACTCCGAACATACTCAAGATGAAGGTGTTGCCGGTCTAGCACTTGTGTCAACCAACTCCTACGACATATTTGATTCACCAAATGAGGGACTTGGAAGATGCTTCATGGCTAAAGGCCCAAAGGTAACACACCCCGAGTATGTTGATTTCAATAGTGATGAAGATGACTTGCTAGGTGATGATGATTTACTTATTGACAACTCTAGTGATGAATACTATGATGAAACGTCAATTAATCATGCTAATCAAGATAAAATGAATGACGATGATAAGGAGAAGATTGAGCTCCTAACTAAAGAACTAAACACTCTTAAGTTAGCTCATGAAACTATCTTAGGGGATCATCGAGAACTTTTAAGGACTCATGAGAAGTTACGCTTTGAAAAGCTCAACCTTGAGCAAGAGCATGAGTTCTTAAAGGCAATCAATGATGATCTTCGCAAGAAAAGTTCTTCTTACATTGCCAAGCGTTTACTCTTATCTACTTACATGCCTCAAGTCAAGTCTAGTAACAAGAACAAGAAGGATTCTTCCTCTAGTAGTAACAATAATCATGTTAAATCTAATGTTGTTGCTTCTAGTAGTTCTCTTGATTCCACTAATGATTCTCTTAGCCAAGTTACACTTGAGCAAGAAAATAGCTTATTGAAGGGAATTATAGAGAAAGGTGTTTACAAGAGCCTTGCCAGGAGTAAGCAATTCGAGGAAATTGTACGCGAGCAAGGAAGGCACCGGAAGAACCAAGGTGTTGGTTTTGAACGAAAGTTCAATGCCAATGGAGTTGAGTGGGAAGAAGATCAATACCCCAAGACGAAGTTTGTTCCTCAACAAGAGAAGTATGATACTACTTCCTTCAAAGGGACACAAGCTCAAGATGATCTTCCACCACAAGACCACAAGCAAAAAGGCAAGGATGAGCTTCAAGAGGAGATTGATGCATTTGAAGAAGCTCCCAAGGCCTTGGTCAAGTGGATTCCCAAGACTACGTCAAGTTCTAGTTCATCAAGTACGACTACAACCCCAAGGATTCCCATCAGGATGGTGTGGATCCCGAAGAAGAAGAACTAGAGAGTTCTTGAGGGTGACTCCGCCAACATACTTCACTCATATCATTTTGGCAAGGACAAGTGCAATCAACTTCCACATCTTGCACTAGTTCATGGAGTCACAAACCCTCTTGTTGGTAAGACAAGGGACAAGGTAACCTAATGCTTTCATAGACATCATTTTGTGTGTGCATCACTCTATGTCTATGGATATCCTTGTTTGTTCCTTGTGGGACTAACCCGTGTAGGTATTGAAAGTGCAACTCACTCCAAAGGATTGCTCCAAATGATCTACATCAACATTGAGCATCCACATCTTCAACACCTACATGAAGTCATCATCGACAAAACCCAAGGTTAATTCATCCCTCTAAGCGGGGATCTCACATCTAGGGGGAGCTTTACTCTAAGAATTGAGTTAAAGCAACTCTAATGGTGTGAACACATCAATGCATTATGTAAAAGTGGCAACCCCACTTGAGCTTAAACGATGAGTATGACCTATGATCAAATGTTCTCATTTGACTCCTAAGTCAATATACTCATATATAGATGACCTGGTCATTGCCAATAGCTTGATAGATGCAAGAATGGTTGTGCACGCTTTGCCACATATTTCATTTGTCATTTTATTGTGTGAGCATGTTGGTTGCATATTTCACTCATTTGAGGACATCCACTTGTTGTGTTGATTGTTTGGTTTATTTTCTTTTGCCAAGTGGATGGACAAGAATGCCTAAGAACCTTCTCTAGCTATCTATGCTTTTCTTGTCTCAAACTCTATTCTTGCTACATCACAAAGTTTGATCAAGTCAGATTCGAACCACTCTGTGTGAGGAGCACTCGGAGTCCCTGACTCGTCATAGACTTAAACTTCCAAAACTTCTTTGTGCATTTCGGTCTGACCGATTCTTCTATTTCGGTCATACCGAGATCACTAAGTCGATCTAGGTTTTCAATCTCGGTGCAACCGATTTGAACATTTTGGTCACACCGAGTTGCAGTAACTGCATGCAGTAATGCATCTCGGTGCCACCGAGTTGTTCCACTCGGTCACACCGACAGGGTCGGGCTATATATATCCACGGCAAAAAAATAAAAATTTCTCCGAACTCTTTCGCCCGCGCTCAGCCCGCTCTGCCTCCTGGGTCTCCGGATCGTCCTCCTCGTCGCCAGCTATCTCCCACCGCTGGTCTCCGCCGCCGTCAACAGGAATCATCTCCGTCGTTGCCGCCGTAGCAAGTCCATCGCCGAACTAGGGTATGGACTTGATCCTTGTGCTAATCTCACTCCGATTCCTAGCACACTGTTTTCGCCATGTATCTTGCCATGATTGAGATCATCTTATCCAGTAAGAACGCTCCGTAGATTAGGTTTGGATTGAAAATTTAGGATTAGGTTTCCACCAAAACCATCTCGGACCCACCGAGTTGTAGAAATCGGTTCCACCGATTTGGCCAAGGCCATTGCACATGTGATTCTCGATCCGACCGAGAATTGCAAATCGGTGTGACCGAGTTCAGGACTTTGTGAAACCCTAGCAGTCTCAGTGCCACCGAACTGTGACTCGGTCTGACCGAGTTCACTAGTCCAGGTTCCTAAAGCTGCTTCGGTATCACCGAGTTTACAAATCGGTAGATCCGAAATGCTTTCTGTGGAAAACTAAAACTAAGTTTTTAACTCATTCTCTTGCAAAAACCTCTGAATTTTGTGATGCTCATCCTATTCTACCTCATCTATATCTATTCATAGGGTCTGCTGTCAGTGTTTGCAACATGTCTTATCAAATTGACAGTCAGAACAAGTCTGAGGAGTAGGTTCACATGAGTGAGGGCACTAGTCCCTCTAGCAGCTATGATGGTAGCAGAAGCACACCCAGCAACTTGCCTAAGGCAGCCACCAGGGCCAGAAAGAAGAAAACCTCAGTCTATAGATGAAGACTATGTGGCTGTAGAGGATGAGTCCACTTCCAAGAAGGTGGTCAAGAAGGAATATGGCATAGGTGTTGCCACTAAGCCTGGAATGAGGACCAAAGCACCTGCTAGAAGAGTTCCAATGTCCAAAACCAGAGCCTCCACTCAAGTGCCTTTGGAATCTGAACCCAAAGAGGCTGCTGAGGAAGGAAAGAGGAAGGAAAGGGTCAAGAAGACCATGGCCAGGGTTGTTGGAAAGCCTTCCATGATGGAAGATGATGAAGAAGAGGTTGCTGCACCAGCACCTAAAGCTCAGAAGCTTATGGGTGATGCCATCAGGTAAGGGGCTGCTTCATCAAAGTCCAAAGAAGCACCCAAGGCAGCTGCTCCAAAGCCTAAAATTGCACCCAAGAGGAATACTAGGAACATTCCTGCTGGAGAGAAGAACAAGGCCCTAGTGCCTGAAGTTGTTGTTGAAGAAGAAGATGATGAGGAACATGTCTTGAGAAAGTTGAAGCCCAAAATTCCAGATCACAATGATGCTCATCCTGTAGCTGAGGATATGAAGCTGAGAGAGGATGCAAGACTCAGACAGTGGAGGTTGACTGATCCCTATGCAGTCAGGAGGAGAATTGATGTGGACTACAGGTTCCATACAAAGGAACAGTAGGATTTCTATGAGACAGTACTGCTTGACAAGAAGCCAATTCTGTGTGATATGAGATGGGTGGACTGGAAATATATCAAGGAGAATGAAGAGCACTATCTTGGTGTGTATGACAGTTTCAATGCTTTTGGAGTGGATGACTTTGTTGGACAGAAGCTCACAAAGTGGAATGTTGAGCTTATAATGCAGTTCTACTCCAAAGCACACTTCTATCCAGATGGAATGATAATATGGATGTTTGAAGGTACTAGGTACCAATCAACTATTGAAGAATGGGCTAATCTGATCAATGCACCTAAGGAGAAAGAGGATGACTTGGATGTCTATGCCAATAAGAAGAAGGATCACAACTCTATGGCACATATGTACAAGGAGATCCCAGATGCTGCTATTGAAACACACAAGTTTGGATCAGTACATTACCTTATGTCAGGATTGCCAACCATCAACTGGATCCTCGGGCACACTCTTTTTCCTAAGTCAGGTGATCACAAGATGATCAGAGGCCATGTTATCAATCTGCTTCACATATTTGATGTGCCTCAAAAGTTCAAGGTCATGAGCTTCATAGTGGAAACTATCAAGAGGACAGCTGCTGACCAGAAGAGAAGTTGTGGGTATGCCCCACAGATCCAGGAGCTAATTAACTCCAAGATAGGCACTGGCACATACCTGTTGGACAAGGATCAAATGCCTATCTATCCAGATTTTGAGGACAACACATTGGTTATGGATGAAGATGAACCATCTTCTGTGCAAGCATAAGCAAAGAAGGAGAAGGCAAGGACTGAAAAGGCTGCCAAGATGCCAACCATTGATGAGGCATCTCAGTATTTCCTGAAGAGCAAGCAAGATCAGCTTGGCTACTTGATTGCCTCCACTCTAAGGATTGAGAAGGGATCGGCCACCCTGACTCAAAACCAGGAGAGCCTGGAGAGGATCATGGAAAGAAGTTCTATGACTTGGATGTGAAGGTCATTGAGATACAGTCAGTTGTTGAGTAACTTCAAGATGACATGCAAGAGAGGAAGGGCAAGACAACCACTGATGTGTTTGCTAGAGTGCCCAGAGCTCAGAGATCAGCTGCAGTGCATGTTCTAGACACAAGAGCAACTTCATCTGCACCAGCTACAGCTTCAGTGCCACCAGCTCCAGCACCTACTCCACCAGCTCCAACTTCATCAAGTGATGCTTTCGTCCTTGGCGTTATCTCTACACCACCAGATGAAGATCAAGCCTGGGAGTCGATTTAGTACTATGCATTTTCTATGAACTTTTTGGTAACTTGTTGCCAAAGGGGGAGAAAAATGTATAGATCATAGGCTTTGAGAGAGAGCATTGTCTTTTTATTCTCTCTTGTTTTGGTGGTTGAACTTTGTTTGCTTGTTTGATATACTTTATGCCTGTGTGATACTTGGATGATCATGTGTTTGATCATATGCTACATTAATGCTTGTTGGATGACATTATCCTTTTATCTCTATATGATCATTCACTTTGCTTGGTGATGAGTGCATGTATTTTAATTATTATCATTTTGAGCGCTCCACCAAGATGCATGTGACATGGGAGAGTAACTCATGATCCTAACTCATTGTGCATTTGCAGTCCAAAGCAAATCTTAAACTATGCATAAATTTAGGGGGAGCTCTCACATTTCACATACTTCTCAAAGCGACAATGTTTTTCAATCTTATTATCATTTTTCGAAGCTTTGATCTATATGTTGTCATCAATTACCAAAAAGGGGGAGATTGAAAGTGCAACTATCCCTAGGTGGTTTTGGTAATTCCTAACAACATATAGCTCATTGAGCTAACACTATTTCAAGATAAATATTTCAGGAAAAGCTCAATGAATGGCATGGCATGGATGAGAAAAGTGGACCCCTCAAAATGCTAAGGATAAAAGGATTGGCTCAAGCTCAAAGCTCAAGACTCTACATTTTATATTTTAGTGATCCAAGATCACATTGAGTCTATAGGAAAAGCCAATACTATCAAGGAGGGATGAGGTGTTGCTTAATGAGGTTCTTGCTCAAAGTGCTTAGTGATATGCTCCAAAACCCTCAACTACTTTCTCACATCCACATATGACCTAAACCAAAAGTCAAACTCGGCCCCACCGATTCTTTCTATCCGGCGCCACCGAGTTCAGATGTCATAGCCACTGCCACAAACCCTAGGCAAATCGGTCTCACCGATAGGGATCTCGGTCTCACCGAGATGGGATTGTAATCTCTCTGTTTCCTATCATAACGTTTCGGTACCACCGAGATGAGCGATCGGTTCCACCGAGATTGCAATGTAAACTCTTTGTTTCCCTTTCGTAACATCTCGGTCTCACCGAAATGAGCGAACCGGTCCCACCGAGTTAACCTGGCCAACTCTCTGGTTAGCTTATTACCAAAATCGGTCCCACCGAGTTTGTGTAATCGGTCTCACCGAGATTACCTTATGCCCTAACCCTAACCATATCGGTCCTACCGAGTTGCATGTCGATCCCACAGAAAATCCTAACGGTCACAAGATTTGCTAAATCGGTCCGACCGAGTTTCTCAATTCGGTCCCACTGAGATTGGCAAGTTGTGTGTAACGGTTAGATTTTGTGTGGAGGATATATATACCCCTCCACCTCCTCTTCATTCGTGAAGAGAGCCATCAGAACGAACCTACACTTCCAACTTACATTTTCTGAGAGAGAACCACCTACTCATGTGTTGAGACCAAGATATTCCATTCCTACCATATGAATCTTGATCTCTAGGCTTCCCCAAGTTGCTTTCCACCCAAATCTTCTTTCCACCAAATCCAAATCCTGTGAAAGAGAGTTGAGTGTTGGGGAGACTATCATTTGAAGCACAAGAGCAAGGAGTTCATCATCAACACACCATTTGTTACTTCTTGGAGAGTGGTGTCTCCTAGATTGGCTAGGTGTCACTTGGGAGCCTCCGACAAGATTGTGGAGTTGAACCAAGGAGTTTGTAAGGGCAAGGAGATCGCCTACTTCGTGAAGATCTACCGCTAGTGAGGCAAGTCCTTCGTGGGCGACGGCCATGGTGGGATAGACAAGGTTGCTTCTTCGTGGACCCTTCTTGGGTGGAGCCCTCCGTGGACTCGCGCAGCCGTTACCCTTCGTGGGTTAAAGTCTCCATCAACATGGATGTACGATAGCACCACCTATCGGAACCACGACAAAAACATCCGTGTCTCCAATTGCGTTTGAATTCTCCAAACCCTTCCCTTTACATTCTTGCAAGTTGCATGCTTTACTTTCCGCTGCTCATATACTCTTTGCATGCTTGCTTGAATTGTGTTACGATTGCTTGACTTGTGCTAAGTTAGCTAAAATCTGCCAAGAACTAAAATTGGGGAAAGGATAAGTTTTATTTGGTTAAGTAGTCTAATCACCCCCCCCCCCTCTAGACATACTTCCGATCCTACAGCAACAAAAAGAAATCATCAGAAATTCAACTGGCCGACAACTCAATCGACAGAATGAATTCTAGTCGAGCGGACTTACCAGCTCTCGAGGTGGCCGCGTCATTGGCTTCCTCATCTCCTGGGGCCTTGTCAACGTCCATATCAGTCGCGGCAGAGGTTGGGCTGGAAAAGTGCACGATCCATTCGGTCAGAACAGAAGAGTCAGTCGGTAGAGGAAAACACGGAAAGGAACACTCAACCAGAGGCAGCAAGAACATCCATCTTAATCCTGGGCAGAGTCTTCCGAGCTTTTGGAGGAACGACCATGGGCTGCTTGGCGACTTTTTCCGTCGGCTCCGGGGTCGAAGTCTAAGTGTGTTTTTGCGTTTGGGTGCTTGGGGCCACGGTCTTGCTGCGCCCGCCCGCTGGATCATGGAGTAGCTTGGATCAACGTTCCGAGCGAGGTGGTGAGTCGACCATCTCTTCATCGCCCGACTCGTCGCTCTCCTCTTCATCCTCATCATCCAGAGATTGCCAATCGCCGTTGTCCTCCACGCTGTCTTCTCGTACCTGGTCTTGCTCCAGAGCTTGTTCACCATTGGGCATTGAGTACATCTCAGTATAAACCTACAAGAACATAAGTCGAGTGAAAGCCAGTCGGATTCAAAGACAGTCGGAAAATGTACCCAAATACAGTCGGTGACAGAGACCGAACCTTGTCTGGCTGGTTGCTGTCACTAAAGGGGTCGACTCTCCTGGCGGCTCTGGGGTTGTCCTTGATTCTTGTAATACTCCTCAACCAATGGGCCACTGTCTTAGCCAGTACTTCCTCTGGATGAACCCGAGCGGTGTCGGTGGCTCCAGAATACATCCACATAGGGTGGTCACGAGCCTGGAGCGGCTGGATGCATCGATTGAGGAATACCTCTAGCAAATCCATGCCAGTGAGGCCTTGATTGATCAATTGAACCACCCTCTCAACTAGCATGTTTGTTTCCACACTCTCAGCAGTAGTCACTTTCAGCGAGGAAGGAGTCTGAACATGATCAAAGGTGAAAAGGGGAAGTCCAATCGACTGGCATGGGGTTGCGAGGTCCTGGCAGTAGAACCAGGTCGACTGCCAGCCTCTGACCGACTCAGGAAGGTTCATGGAAGGGAAAGAGCTCCTCTGCCTCTTATGGATACCTAAACCCCCACACATCTGGATGACGTGTGTTTTCTCATCACTCGTATTTGCTTTCTTCACCGACTGAGAGCGTATAGTGAAAATGTGCTTGAAAAGACTCCAATGTGGTTGACAACCCAGAAAATTCTTGCACATGGACACGAATGCAGCAAGGTATGTGATGGTGTTGGGAGAAAAGTGATGGAGTTGGGCTCCGAAGAAGTTCAGGAAACCCCGGAAAAAGGGGTGCGGAGGGAGCGAGAAACCCCGGTCGTCATGGGTGGCAAGCATAACAGACTCACCCAGTCACGGCTGCGGCTCCGTCTCCCCCTTCGGCAACCGCGCAGCACCACCAGCGATCAGTCCGGACTCCACCAGCTCGTCCAAATCTTCCTGCCGGAGTGAGGATCGGATCCAATCACCCTATATCCAACCCGGTGACAGCACCGACCGCGACGACGACCCCCGATTCTGCTTCTTGCCTTTCACCGCGCCCATCGCCTTCTTCACGCGTTCCAGCACCGCCGTCTTGTCCTTCACCATAGTGGCGGAGCGGCGGTGTCGAGAGCGAAGGAGGTGGATGCAGTGGAGAAGCAGAGGAAAAGGGGAGAAAATGGACGCGCACAGTGCAGGCGACTCAGCTCTGTCGCCTTTTAAAGGCCCACTTCCGAGTGGATGACGCGTGGGCCTAGGCGATCCTGTCAAATCCCGTAACATTCGCGCACTTGGTACATGGTGAAAAAGGTGGGGCGGGAATCAAGGCGCTCTTGTCTATCCATCCCTCTTACCACGGCACGCTCCATCCTGCGCGCTTCCCTGAAATTTTGAATCCCATGAGATCCGGGATACACCGTAACCAATCGCGCCAAAGATTCCGCGACCAAAAACAACACTCGACGGATGCTGTTATCAATTCACTCGGCAACTTTCTGAATCGATCAAGGCGACTGAAGCGAAGCTGAAGTTCTAAAATGAGCCTTCCGTCCTGTGTAAACACTTGTGAAGCGCAAGGGTCGAAGCAAGATCAACTTCAATCTTCTTTCCACTCAGGCCTTAATCCATTCGGGGGCTAATGATGAGGATATAGACCTAGGGTAGGATCATAGGCCTGATCTATACGCCCTACCCAAGGTCACTACCCTAGAAGCAAAGAAGCTCAAGAGACAACAGGGAGTACCCAATAAAGGTGTCGAGTGCAATCCATTCGACCAATGAACCACTCGGGTACCCCTCCTTCCCGAAGTCACACGACCAGTCAACCACTCAACCATACAAGAAGCCACTCGACCTTCTGAAGACCACGAGTCACTCAGAACAGCAATGTGCGAGCATTCACTCCGTAGTCTTTAAGGTCATTTAAAGCACTTAAGGCTGGCATTACCAGTAACAGCCCAATCTTTATGTACATTGAACCCTCTGTAACGGGGGATGGCTGGGGTCCTGGCAAACTCTATATAAGCCACCCCCCTCCTCTGGCACAAGGGTTCGCACCCCTGTAACACACACACACACTCATATATTCCAGTCGACCGCCTCCGGGCACCGAAACGTAGGGGTTTTACCTCCTCCGAGAGGGGCCTGAACTCGTAAACACTTGCGTACAATCTTGCTGTAGCTAGGACCTTGCCTCCTTATTCGTACCCCCTATACTTACTATCAGACTTAGTATCACGATAGATGCCGCTACTCATCTAAACAACTTTGTTGATTTGTGTGATATGCAAAAGAAGAAAGATGCGGATAATGATATTGTTAAATTGAAGTTATTTCCGTTTTCACTTATAGATCGTGTTAAAACTTGGTTTTCGTCTTTGCCTAAGAATAGTATTGATTCGTGGAATAAGTGCAAAGATGCTTTTATCTCTAAGTATTTTCCTCCCGCTAAGATCATCTCTCTTAGAAACAATATTATGAATTTTAAACAACTTGATCATGAGCATGTTGCCAATCTTATGAAATAATGAAATTAATGATTCGCAATTGCCCTAATCATGGTTTGAACTTATGTATGATCATACAAAAATTTTATGCCGGATTGAATTTTGCTTCTAGAAATCTTTTAGATTCGGCCGTGGGAGGCACTTTTATGGAAATCACCTTAGGAGAAGCTACTAAACTCCTTGATAACATTATGGTTAATTATTCTCAATGGCGCACCGAAAGATCTACTAGTAAAAAAGTGCATGCTATAGAAGAAATCAATGTTTTGAGTGGGAAGATGGATGAACTAATGAAATTGTTTGCTACTAAGAGTGCTCCTATTGATCCCAATGATATGCCTTTGTCTACTTTGATTGAGAATAATAATAAATCTATGGATGTGAATTTTGTTGGTAGGAATAATTTTGGTAACAATGCGTATAGAGGAAACTTTAATCCTAGGCCGTTTCCTACTAATTCCTCTAATAATTATGGAAATTCCTACAACAACTCCTATGGAAATTTTAATAAGATGCCCTCTGGTTTTGAGAATACTGTTAAAGAATTTATGATCTCTCAAAAGAATTTCAATGCTTTGCTTGAAGAAAAATTGCTTAAGGTTGATGATTTGGCTAGGAATGTTGATAAACTTTTGCTTGATGTTGATTCTTTGAAACTTAGATCTATTCCACCTAAGCATGATATATCTCAAAGCCATGGGAATTTCCGTTGATGAGTGCAAAGAAAGAACCGCTAGGTTGCGTGCTAAGAAAGATTGCTTTGTAAAAGCGTGTTCTTCTAGTTTCCATGAAAATAATGATGAAGATCTAAAAGTTATTGATGTGTCCCCTATTAAATCTTTGTTTTTCAATATGAATCTTGATAATGATGGGACTGGAGATGCGTCAACTTTAGTTAAAAGGCGTCCCAATGATTCGGAGTTTTTAGATCTTGATGCTAAATTTGGTAAAAGTGGGATTGGAGATGTCAAAACTTTACATAGCATTGAACCCACTGTAATGGATTTCAAGGAATTTAATTATGATAATTGTTCTTTAATAGATTGTATTTCCTTGTTGCAATCCGTGTTGAATTCTCCACATGCTTATAGTCAAAATAAAGCTTTTACCAAACATATTGTTGATGCCTTGATGCAATCTTATGAGGAAAAACTTGAATTGGAAGTTTCTATACCTAGAAAACTTTATGATGAGTGGGAACCTACTATAAAAATTAAAATTGAAGATCATGAATGTTATGCTTTATGTGATTTGGGTGCTAGTGTTTCCACGATTCCGAAAACTTTATGTGATGTGCTAGGTTTCCATGATTTTGATGATTGCTCTTTAAACTTGCACCTTGTTGATTCCACCATTAAGAAACCTATGGGAAGGATCAATGACATTCTTATTGTTGCAAATAGGAATTATGCGCCCGTAGAATTTATCGTTCTTGATATAGATTGCAATCTTGCATGTCCTATTATTCTTGGTAGACCTTTCCTTAAAACGATTGGTGCAATTATTGATATGAAGGAAGGGAATATTATATTCCAATTTCCATTAAGGAAAGGCATGGAACACTTTCCAAGAAAGAAAGTCAAATTATCTTATGAATCTATCATGCGAGCCACTTATGAATTGAATGCCAAAAATGGCAATACTTAGATCTACTCTCGCTTTTATGCCTAGCTAGGGGCGTTAAACAATAGCGCTTGTTGGGAGGCAACCCAATTTTATTTTTGTTCCTTGCTTTTTGCTTCTGTTTAGTAATAAACATTTCATATAGCTTCTGTTTAGATGTGGTTTCATGTTTTAATTAGTGTTTGTGCCAAGTAGAACCTATAGGATAACCTACGGTGATAGTTAATTTGATTCTGCTGAAAAACCAGAAACTTTTGCGTGCACGAGAATAATTTTAGTAAATCACAGAAACGTGCTTTTGCGTTGATTATTTTTGAAGTAGATCAATAGACAATTTTCCCAGGAATTCATATGTTAGTAGGATTTTTAGAGTTCCAGAAGTATTCGAAAGTTACATATTGCTACAGACTGTTCTATTTTTGACAGATTCTGTTTTTCGTTTGTTGTTTGCTTATTTTGATGCATCTATGGCTAGTATCGGGGGGTATGAACCATAGAGAAGTTGGAATACAGTAGGTTTAAGACCAATATAAATAAAGAATGAGTTCATTACAGTACCTTATGTGGTGGTTTTTCTTTCTTGCACTAACGGAGCTTATGAGATTTCCTGTTGAGTTTTGTGTTGTGAAGTTTTGAAGTTTTGGGTAAAGATTTGATGGACTATGGAATAAGGAGTGGCAAGGGCCTCAGCTTGGGGATGCCCATGGCACCCCAATATATTTAAGGATAACCAAAAGCCTAAGCTTGGGGACGCCCCGGAAGGCATCCCCTCTTTCGTCTTCGTTTATCGGTAACTTTACTTGGAGCTATATTTTTATTCAGCACATGATATGTGTTTTGCTTGGAGCGTCTTGTATGATATGAGTCTTTGCTTTTTAGATTACCACAATCATCCTTGCTGTACACATCTTTTGGAGAGACCCACTTGATTTGGAATTCATTAGAATACTCTATGTGCTTCACTTATATCTTTTGAGCTAGATAATTCTTGCTCTAGTGCTTCACTTATATCATTTAGAGCATGGCGGTGGCTTAGTTTTGTAGAAATTGTTGATCTCTCATTCTTCACTTATATTATTTTGAGAGTCTTTTAGAACAGCATGGTATTTGCTATGGTTATAAAATTGGTCCTAGAATGATGGGCATCCAAGTTGGGTATAATAAAAACTATCATAGAAAGTGAATTGGATGCTATGATCAATTTGATGCTTGATAATTGTTTTGAGATATGAGGATGGTGATATTAGAGTCATGCTAGTGGATTAATTATGAATTTAAAGAATACTTGTGTTGAAGTTTGTGATTCCCGTAGCATGCACGTATGGTGAACCGCTTTGTGATGAAGTTGGAGCATAATTTATTTATTGATTGTCTTCCTTATGAGTGGCGGTCGTGGACGAGCGGTGGTCTTTTCCTACCAATCTATCCCCCTAGGAGCATGCGCGTAGTACTTTGTTTTCAATGGCTTGTAGATTTTTGCAATAAGTATATGAGTTCTTTATGACTAATGTTGAGTCCATGGATTATACGCACTCTCACCCTTCCACCATTGCTAGCCTCTCTTGTGCCGCGCAACTGTCACCGGTACCATACACCCACCATATACCTTCCTCAAAACAACCACCATACCTACCTATTATGGCATTTCCATAGCCATTCTGAGATATATTGCCATGCAACTTTCCACTATTCCGTTTATTATGACATACATCATCATTGTCATATTGCTCTTTGCATGATCATGTAGTTGACATCGTATTTGTGGCAATGCCACCTTCATGAATATTCCATACATGTCACTCTTGATTCATTGCATATCCCGGTACACCGCAGGAGGCATTCATATAGAGTCATATTTTGTTCTAAGTATCGAGTTGTAATCTTGAGTTGTAAGTAAATAAAAGTGTGATGATCTTCATTATTAGAGCATTGTCCCAAGTGAGGAAAGGATGATGGAGACTACGATTCCCCCAAAAGTCGGGATGAGACTTCGGACTTTAAAAAAAAGAGAAAGGCCAAATAAAAAAATGAGAGAAAAAGAGAGAAGGGACAATGCTACTATCATTTTTACCACACTTGTGCTTCAAAGTAGCACCATGATCTTCATGATAGAGAGTCTTCTATGTTGTCACTTTCATATACTAGTGGGAATTTTTCATTATAGAACTTGGCTTGTATATTCCAATGATGGGCTTCCTCAAAACGCCCTAGGTCTTCATGAGCAAGCAAGTTGGATGCACACCCACTTAGTTTCTTTTGTTGAGCTTTCATACATTTATAGCTCTAGTGCATCTGTTGCATGGCAATCCCTACTCACTCACATTGATATCTATTAATGGGCATCTCCATAGCCCGTTGATACGCCTAGTTTATGTGAGACTATCTTCTCCTTTTTTGTCTTCTTCACAACCACCATTCTATTCCACATATAGTGTTATGTCCATGGCTCACGCTGATGTATTGCGTGAAAGTTGAAAAAGTTTGAGAATACTAAAGCATGAAACAATTGCTTGGCTTGTCATCGGGGTTGTGCATGATTAAATACTTTGTGTGATGAAGATAGAGCATAGCCAGACTATATGATTTTGTAGGGATAACTTTCTTTAGCCATGTTATTTTGAGAAGACATGATTGCTTTGTTAGTATGCTTGAAGTATTACTGTTTTCATGTCAATACGAACTTTTATTTTGAATCATTTGGATCTGAACATTCATGCCACAATAAACAAAATTACATTGAGAATTATGCTAGGTAGCATTCCACATCAAGAATTCTGTTTTTATCATTTACCTACTCGAGAACGACCGGGAATTAAGCTTGGGGATGCTTGATACGTCTCCAACATATCTATAGTTTTTGATTGTTCCATGCTATTATATTACCCGTTTTGGATGTTTATGGGCTTTACTTTACACTTTTATATCATTTTTGGGACTAACCTACTAACCGGAGGCCCAGCCCGAATTGCTGTTTTTTGTGCCTATTTCAGTGTTTCAAAGAAAAGGAATATCAAACAGAGTCCAAACGGAATGAAACCTTCGCGAGCGATATTTCTGGAAAAAATGCAAACAAGGAGACTTGGAGTGGACATCAAGAAACAAACGAGGAGGCCACGAGGGTGCCCGGCGCGCCTAAGGGGGTGGGAACGCCCCTACCCTCGTGGGCCCCTTGTGGCTCCACCGACGTACTTCCTTCGCATATATATACTCTCGTACCCTGAAAACATCGAGGAGCACCATGAAAACCTAATTCCACCGCCGCAACCTTCTGTATCCGGGAGATCCCATCTTGGAGCCTTCGCCGGCGCTCTGCCGGAGGGGGAATCGACCATGGAGGGCCTCTACATCATCTCCAAGGCCTCTCCAATGAGTTGTGAGTATTTTACCATAGTCCTTCGGGTCCATAGTTATTAGCTAGATGACTTCTTCTCTCTCTTTGAATCTCAATACCAAGTTCTCCTAGATCTTCTTGGAGATCTATTCGATGTAACTCTTTTTGCGGTGTGTTTGTCGAGATCCGATGAATTGTGGGTTTATGACCAAGTTTATCTATGAGAAATATTTGAATCTCCTCTGAATTCTTTTATGTGTGATTGGTTATCTTTGCAAGTCTCTTCGAATTATCAGTTTGGTTTGGCCTACTAGATTGATCTTTCTTGCAATGGGAGAAGTGCTTAGCTTTGGGTTCAATCTTGCGGTGTCCTTTCCCAGTGACAAGAGGGGCAGCAAGGCACGTATTCTATTGTTTCCATCGAGGATAAAAAGATGGAGTTTATATCATATTGCATGAGTTTATCCCTCTACATCATGTCATCTTTCTTAATGCGTTACTCTGTTCTTATGAACTTAATACTCTAGATGCAGGCAGGAGTCAGTCGATGTGTAGAGTAATAGTAGTAGATGCAGAATCGTTTCGATCTACTTGTTGCGGACGTGATGCCTATATACATGATCATGCCTCGATAATCTCATAACTATGCACTTTTCTATCAATTGCTCGACAGTAATTTGTTCACCCACCGTAATACTTATGCTATCTTGAGAGAAGCCACTAGTGAAACATATGGCCCCCGGGTCTATCTGTTATCATATAAGTTTTCCATCTACTTTTATTTGCATCTTTTACTTTCCAATCTATATCATAAAAATACCAAAAATATTTATCTTATCTTATTATCTCTATCAGATCTCACTTTCGCAAGTTACCGTGAAGGGATTGACAACCCCTTTATCGCATTGGTTGCGAGGTTCTTGTTTGTTTGTGTAGGTGCGTGGGACTTTTGAGGAGCCTCCTACTGGATTGATACCTTGGTTCTCAAAAAACTGAGGGAAATACTTATGCTACTTTGCTGCATCACCCTTTCCTCTTCAGGGAAAACCAATGCAGTGCTCAAGAGGTAACATAGATAAACTCTTTTAATACTCATATTATCAAGATCAATCAAGTAGGAAGTAGGGTATTACCTCCATCGAGAGGGCCCGAACCTGGGTAAACATTGTGTGCCCCGCCTCCAATTACCATTAGCCTTAGACGCACAGTTGGGGACCCCCTACCCGAGATCCGCCGGTCTTGACACCGACAATTGCCCTTGCCAAGGAGCCCAGGTTTCACAAGAAGACAAGGCATATCAAGTGTCGCTTCAATTCCATTCATGAAAATGTTCAAGATGGAGACATAGATATTTGTAAAGTGCATACGAATCTGAATGTTGCAGCTCCGTTGACTAAACCTCTTCCATGAGCAAAACATGATCAACACCAGAACTCTATGGGTGTTCGATTCATCATAATGTAACTAGATTATTGACTCTAGTGCAAGTGGGAGACTGTTGGAAATATGCCTTAGAGGCAATAATAAAATGGTTATTATTATATTTCCTTGTTCATGATAATTGTCTATTGTTCATGCTATAATTGTATTAACCGGGAACCGTAATACATGTGTGAATACATAGACCACAACATGTCCCTAGTGAGCCTCTAGTTGACTATCTCGTTGATCAATGGATGGTTATGGTTTCCTGACCATGGACATTGGATGTCGTTGATAACGGGATCACATCATTGGGAGAATGATGTGATGGACAAGACCCAATCCTAAGCATAGCACAAGATCGTGTAGTTCGTTTGCTAAGAGCTTTTCTAATGTCAAGTATCATTACCTTAGACCATGAGATTGTGCAACTCCCGTATACCATAGGAATGCTTTGGGTGTACCAAACGTCACAACGTAACTGGGTGGCTATAAAGGTGCACTACAGGTATCTCCGAAAGTGTCTGTTGAGTTGGCATGAATCGAGACTGGGATTTGTCACTCCGTATGACGGAGAGGTATCTCTGGGCCCACTCAGTAATGCATCAACACAATGAGCTCAATGTGACTAAGGAGTTAGTCACGGGATCATGCATTACAGAACGAGTAAAGAGACCTGCCAGTAACAAGATTGAACGAGGTATTGGGATACCGACGAATCTCGGGCAAGTAACATACTGATTGACAAAGGGAATTGTATATGGGATTGATTGAATCCCCAACATCGTGGTTCATCCAATGAGATCATCGTGGAACATGTGGGAACCAACATGGGTATCCAGATCCCTCTGTTTGTCATTGGCCGGAGAGATGTCTTGGTCATGTCTGCATGATTCCCGAACCTGTAGGGTCTACACACTTAAGGTACGGTGATGCTAGAGTTGTTATGGGAATTAGTATGTGCTTACCGAATGTTGTTAGGAGTCCCGAATGAGATCCCGGACGTCACGAGGAGTTCCGGAATGGTCCGGAGATAAAGATTTATGTATGGGAAGTCCTTATTCGGTCGCCGGAAGTGTTCGGGGGTTTATCGGTATTGTACCGGGACCACCGAAAGGGTTCCGGGGGTCCATCGGGACGGTCCACCTGCCCTGGAGGGCCCTATGGGCTGAATATGGAGGGAAACCAGCCCCTAGGTGGGCTGGGCACCAACCCCCCAGGCTGTTTGGGGGAAACCCTAAAGGGGGCGCCCCCCTTGGCTTGGGGGCAAGCCTCCCCCCTTGGCCGCCGCCCCCCTCTAGATCCATCTGGAGGGGGTCGGCCCCCCTCTCCCTTGCCCCTATAAATAGAGGGGAGGTGGGAGGGCTGCATCACCCTTCCCCTGGCGCAGCACTCCCCCTCTCCAACACCACCTCCTCCTCGGTAGTGCTTGGCGAAGCCCTGCCGGAGAACTGCAAGCTCCACCACCATGTCGTCGTGCTTCCAGAGCTCTCCCTCAACTTCTCCTCTCCCCTGCTGGATCAAGAAGGAGGAGACGTCCCCGAGCTATACGTGTGTCGAACGCGGAGGCGCCGTCCGTTAGGCGTTAGATCGGATCTTCCGCGATTAGATCGCTGCGAGTATGACTCCATCATCCGCGTTCTAGTAACGCTTCCGCTTAGCAATCTTAAAAGGTATGAAGATGCATATCCTCTCTCTCTCTTGTTGCTAGAATCTCCTAGATTGATCTTGGTGATGCATAGGAAAATTTTGAATTATTGCTACATTCCCCAACATCTGGATTATGTGACTAAGGTCATCGGCGTCTGGGGGGCGAACATAGGTACCTTGGAAGTTGTCTCTGAAGGCGTCCTCCAAGTCTTCCCAGCTACCAATAGAGTTTTCTGAGAGGCTGTTCAGCCAGTGCCGTGCTAGTCCCTTAAGTTTTAGGGGGAGGTATTTCATGGCATGTAGGTCATCACCACGGGCCATGTGGATGTGGAGAAGAAAATCCTCAATCCATACTGCAGGATCTGTTGTGCCATCATATGATTCAATGTTCACGGGTTTAAACCCTTCTGGGAACTGGTGCTGCATTACCTCATCGGTGAAGCATAGGGGGGTGTGTGGCACCTCTTTATCGGGCAGCGGCACGACACTGTTTGGATGAAGTTCGTATGCGGTTTTCAGCCCAAGTGAGGTTGTGCTTGTCGCGCCAGGACTGATGGCCATCTTCTCGCGCTGGGGAACGCCCGCTTGATCCATAGATTGATCTGGTATGACCGGCTCTATTGTCCAGGTCCTGTCATAGGTCATACATGTATTCTGCAGCCGCTTCCTCTCTGCCTCTACGGCGAGGTGGTGCGGGCTGATGTTCGGCTTGAGTTGCCGCTCTGTCCCGGCCACGAGGTGGCCGGTCAGGTCCGTCAGTAGCGTTACGCGTTGTCGGTATAGGCTCCAGGGCCTCATCGTCGAATTGGGGTAGCAGCTTGCGCTTTGGGTAACTCTTAGTTGAGCGTTAGCGACCATATTCCTCGGCGCCAGGACATTAGTCCATATGTCATTGAGCAAATCTTGATCGGGTTGAAGCTGCTGCTACTTCTTTTTCAGGCTTCTTGCAGTGGCTATTAGCCGGCACTTAAAGCACTCTTGTTCGAGGGGTTCCTCCGGCATGATGAAATCTTCGTCGCCGTGGTTTACATCATCCTCGGAGGGTGGTAGATAATTACTATCCTCCGAGTCCTTGTTCCCGACCGGTTCGTCGGGGTTAATTTTCGCATCCTCCTAATCGCCCAGTTCAGATGTTGGCTCGATAGGGGATTCAGGGTCTTCGGCGTTCTCCGGAGTGTTATTATCTCCGGTGCCGGTGTTGCAGCCTTAATCGCGACGCGATTTTGAGCGGCGCCACTCACGTCGATGCTTCGGAGGTGCTTCAACAGGTTTGTCCTCAACCGGATCCTTCCTGCTATCGTCGTCATCCTCTTTGAGTGTGTCCACCATGTACCGTCGTATGTGGAAGTGGCCATCCAGCGTCCGGTGAACGGTGGGTTCTGTCTCTTCTCATCTCCGGTATCGTCGTCCATACCGTCGATGTCTTCGGAATCATAGTCGAGCATGTCGGTTAAATCCTCGATAGTGGCGTGGAACGTAAAATTCCCCGCTCTCAGCCCCTAGTATGGGTTGGGCGTAGTTCGGCAGTGATTCTTCTGCAATGGCGAGAGATCGCATTAAGTCAAGGGCCTCGTTTAAGGGCGAGGTTTGGACGGGGAAGCGAGAGCCGTGGAGTTGGGTGGGACAGAAGTTCCCTGGCCAAGCTCACATGACGCGGACCTTGAGAGTTCGAAGCTAGTGTCCGGAGGCGAGTCCGGCTTCATGATAATAGGGGGAGCCTGGCGTAACTCCGGGCCTGCCGGTGACGCGACCCCCTCCGGTTCTTTGGTGTCAAGCTCTATAGCTGCAGAGAGTCCGGCGGGCTTTAAACTCCCATCTTCGAACCCGGTGATGCGCTACGGATCTAAGGCCAGAGCGGTGGTTGGGGCCGCGAGCCCTGGGAAGATCAAGTCTCCTCGGATATCAGCGACATAGTTCAGATTTCCAAAATTGATCTATTGACCAGGGGTGTACCTATCGATCTGCTCCAAATGGACAATCGAGTTGGCGCGCAGTGCGAAGCCACCGAATACGAAAACTTGGCCGGGGAGAAAAGTCTCCCTCAAGGCGGTATTGTTGTAGATGATCAACGGAGCCATCAAGCCTTCTAGCGATGGCACAGTGGAACTCTCAATGAAAGCACCAATGTCGGTGTCAAAACCGGCAAATCTCGAGTAGGGGGTCCCGAACTGTGCGTCTAAGGATCAAAGGTAACAGGGGGCAGGGGACACGATGTTTACCCAAGTTTGGGTCCTCTTAACGGAGGTAATACCCTACTTCCTGCTTGATTGACATTGATGAGTATAGGGGTTACAAGACTTGATCTACCTCGAGATCATAATGGCTAAACCCTATATGTCTAGCATGTATGATTATGATTGCCCCTACGGACTAAACCCTCCGGTTTATATAGACAGCGGAGGGGCCTAGGGTTGTACAGAGTCGGTTTACAAAGAAAGGAAGATACATTATCCAAACGCCAAGCTTGCCATCCATGCAAAGGAGAGTCCCATCCGGACACGAGGGAGGGCCTTCTGTCTTGTATCTTGACGGCCCATTAGTCCGGCCCATATCGCATAGCCCGGACGCCCGAGGACCCCTAATCCAGGACTCCCTCAGTTGCTACGGCAACAAAACTTGTTTCTACACTTATGTTTATGATTTTGATTTTTATCTTCAGGAAGGGTAATAGGCTTCCCAAATTCATTCAGCTATAGAAAAACTTCATTCTATTTTGTCTTTTGCATTTGGAAGGGTAATAGACTTCCCAAAATTCATTCATCTGTAGAAAAACTTCATTTTATTTTGGCATTTGCTTTTGCATTTTATCTTCGGCATGTCAAGTCACCAATGTTTTCTGTTTATATGTTGCCCATATGTATGCCTATTTCTTTTCCATTTTATCTTCAACATGTCTTGTTTGGGTCTCAAATCCCATGATCTCATAGTTTCCGCCGTTGTATTGGGTTGAATTGCAATTGCTGAGAACAGCAAATTCAAACATAGGTTAAGTATGTAGACATACGGGAAGAGAGATGAAGCATTTATGTTCTGGTAATTCTTTGTCACTTGACCAACCATTTGATTTTGAGTGCTAATTGAAATTATTTCCAACTCTAGGATGATTGCGCAAACCATCAATGTTTCTCAGTTCTTACTTGAAGTGAATTTATTTCTTGTCACCTTGTTGTCATTATGGTCTGATCCACCATGTAGTTATCGTTGCTCATAATGATGTTGTGCAACTTATATAGGCGGCATATGCAATTATCTTTTTAGTATCTTGATATGACATTAAAGCATAGTAGTAATGGATGCAATGATAGCATAATGGCTTCAATGGCATGCAAAGTAGCTATGTTTCTGCACTTATTTTTGTATCATTGTTGCTTACCTTGCATAGAGTTCTTTTTTATCCGCAATGTAGTTGTCCTTGCTTATTTTGAATCTTTGCAAATTATATAACCTGCAAACGGAACTTTCATATAAGTAGTATCATCATATGGAAGTAAATCAAAGCTCTAATGGTTGCAGCCGTGAAAAACAATGTTTGTCTCCTTGTTGATAATATGTTTTGCTACTGCATGTTGGTGTTGTTGCCGATACTTACTCTGTGCAACTTGTTTATTCTTCATGTGCAATTTAAGATAATTAGTTTCATTAACATTCTGAGTTTTCTGCATACTGTAGTAGGAATGGTTGCTTCTTTATCCTCCCGTCAACAATGTTTTCTGTTTATATGTTGCCTATATGTATGCCCATGTCCATTACATTTTAACTTCATCATGTCATGGTTGGGTCCCTAAGGCCCATGATCTCATAGTTTCTGCCCTTGTATTGAGGTGAATTTCAATCATTGAGAAGAGCACATTTGAAGTTAGATGAACCATGTAGATATATGAGAGAGAGATGAAGCATTTTTGTTCCGGTGATTCTTTGTCTCCTGGCCAATCTTTTGATTTTGTGTGCTAAAGCTAGTTGTGATTGTTTCCTAATCCATTTTGACATGATCCATGAATTTGAATTTCAGAAATGGAGAAGACCAAATCAAAAATGAAGAAATTCATGAAGGATTTACCCTGATGAGAAACATTTTGGATGATTCTTGTTGCTTCTTCCTCTTCCTCCCCTGGTGATCTCCTCCTATGTGTCCTTCAAGATCGGCATTGTCACCGATGGCGGCGCTAGCGTCGCATGTAAAGAGAGGAGAGGGGAACGAAAGGGGAGAAGTTGAAGGAAAGAAAATGACCCTACGGATCTGAGTCGAGGTTGCGACTAGGTGTTTTTTGAGCTGACAATGATATCTGGTTAACAGGTCTAGCTGCTCAATGTATTTATATTCCTTATACATCCAGCGTGGTTATGACCGAGGCGTTGGCAATGCGGGATGGCCTGAACTTTGCAAGCTTGCTAGGTTTCCCACGGGTGGAGGCGGAGTCGGACTTTTCGATAGTAATTGAATCTTGTGATGCCCAGACAAAATGGTGGAATGAAACTGCTGCAATTTTTGCTGAATGTGTGAACATTTCGACTTTGATTGGGAAGGTCAAATTTAAGCATTGTTATCGTAGTTCAAACAAAGCGGCCCATGTGCTAGTGAATTACAGTTATTGTAATAAACTCTATAGTCATTGGACCGACGAGCCCCAGACTGTCTTGTCTCAACCATCGTGGATGATATAATTCTTTTTTAAGTTAATAAAGTTAGTCATGATGATCTTCAAAAAAAAGGCAGGTCTAAAAATCAACTGACCCAGAGTTGATTTTCAGTCGACAGCCAGTCCCAACTTTAACCGAATTTCAGTTAAGCAATAAACAGATAAGTACGAGCCCACCAGCTTTTTATCAGTCTAGAAACATGCTTCCAAGAGCGGAGAGCCCGGTGCGTACATACGTGTCACGCGCGCCAGCACGCAGCCGACACGCGATCCAGAAGTGCACGACGAGCCGGCGAGTGCGTCGGGCAGCGGCGAGGGGACGGTCGTGGCTGGATGAATCTCCACCTGGCGAAGCAATCTCTGGATGCGACGCTCACTTGTCGAAAAGGTCTCGCTTTCACCGGTCGGCTCGTCGACTCGGCTGGACCCACGTAGCCCAACAAGACGTTTTTGACTGGCCGCGAGGTAGTACTAGTACTTTCTAGTGCGTGTGCTGCTGTGACGCCGCACTTTCCGCGTCGACTCCATCCCTTTCGCGGTGGAAGCTTCGGTGTGCGGCGTGGCCTGCAAGCTTGTGAGTTCATGCTGGATTTCCTCCGTCGGAGTCGTGGCCACGCGACGCGACCTTGTGTTAGTAGTACAGGCGAAGTAGCATGTGAATTTCTTCCGCCTACTCGAACGTGTCGCAATGGGGAGCTGTGAAACAGAGAGCAGCAGTACGAAAACAGAGTGCTTGTGCAACAACGAGATCAATTGCATTAGTCTTTCTGTTGCAAAGCAACAATTCAGTACATGATAATTCGTGGGAAGCTAAACACTCGAGCGACTGGTGACGCCTAAATGAATCGTCACAGGCTTCTACCGCATTAAGGACGCTGTTGTACTCCACGTCTAAGGTAATGGCGAGAACGCGGGACTCTGCGCCGCTTGGTTCTTCGTCTGTGGTCGCGTCTTCGTCCAGGTCGGTCATCTCCTCGACCACCACGGGCACTGCGCCGGTTGCTCCGGTTGGCGAGGAGAGCACGTCGATCCATCCCTCGTCCGAGTCCCAGTCCGGGAGCTCCGAGGCGGGGCAGGCCAGTGCCCTGATCCTCGTCTCGGCCGAGCTGTCGTGCTCCGCCTCCTCGGTGTCTGAATCCGACTCCCAGAATGCGGCGTCCAGCGTGCTCTTGGGGGACACCCATTTGCTCTCCACGGCTTGCGCCTTCGCCTCGACGACGGCGGAGGCCAAGAACGGGTGCTCCAGCAGCTGCGCCGCCGTGCACCGATCGCTGGCCTGCCTGACAAGGCACCTGGCCAAGAAGTCCTTCGCGTCGGCAGACAACCATTCGGGAACCTCGGGCATGGCCTCCGTGTAGCCGATCCGGTGCAGCGCGGCCAGCGCGTCGCCGTCCATGCCGCTCCACGGCGTGCGTCCAGTGGCCATCTCGACAACCATGCAGCCGAGCGCCCAGACGTCGGCCGCTGGGCTCTGCTCCTCGCCGCGCGCCACCTCCGGCGCCATGAACGCCGGCGTGCCACCGATGATCGGCACGTCAGCGCCAGCCTTCCTCGAACAGCCGAAATCGGCGAGCTTGGCGCGGCCGTCGGCGCCGATCACGACGTTGCGCGCCTTGACGTCCCCGTGCACCATGCCGGCGCTGTGAAGGTACGCGAGCCCGGCCGCCACGTCGGCCGCGTAGCCGCGGACGGCGAGCTCGTCGAGGCCTGTCGCCATCTGGTCGGCCAGCGAGCCGCCGGGGGCGAACTCGAGGAAGAGCTGGTAGGAGCCGTCGGGGGCGCCGCGGCCGCCGATGCAGGAGACAACGCGCGGGGAGCTCAGGCCGGCCATCACCCGCTGCTCCCTCCTCAGCGCCGCCGCACAAGCCGCGCTAGCCGACTTGACCGCGAAGAGCTCCCCCGAGGCGTCGTCCGCCGCCAGGAACACCTCGGCCCCCGAGGCGCCGCGGCCGAGCGTGCGCACCCGCGTCCATTGCTTGCTCACGGACATCGCCACCTTCTGTGGGATTGTTGTGGTTTCTGTTGGCACTCTTTGTTGTCGAGCTTGCTTGTGGCCTGCTGAATTGATGATGGGTTCTTTTTTTGGCGGGTGCGTGTATATATAGGACTTGGAAGGAGTACTTGTGGAGAGGAAAAGTTGAGGAGATTGCAAGTTTAGAACATGGAAGGCATTTGGCGTGTGCGGGGACTAGAAAATCCTGGCGAAAAGGCGTGGGATTCAAGCTGTTTCGGGTCTCGGCACGCGCCCACGGCGGCGGATAGGGTTGGGCGGTGAGTGGGAACGCTCGGGCGGGGCTTGACCTGACCAAGCTTAGCGATCCGCCTATTCTTACTATCCGCGTAAATTAATCTCGTAGCGGAGCCGGAAAAGGCAAAAACCGTGTCAAATCTCTCGCATTCTATCTACTCAGCCGACGATTCCGAGAAGGTACTTCCTCCGGTCCTTTTTACTCTGCATATTAGGTTTGTCTGAAGTCAATCTCATCCAACTTTGACCAAGTTTATATAATAAACTAATGACATTTACATAACAACATCAATATCATTAGATTCATCTCGGAATATATTTTCATATTATATTTATTAGATATTATAGATGCTAATAATTTTTAATATAAATTTGGTCAAACTTAGCTAAGTTTGACTTTCGGCAAATTCAATGTGCAGAGTAAAAAGGACCGAGGGAGTACTCTACTGCCATCCCGGGGGAGAAAATAACTCCTTAGTATACAGCGGTAGTCGAAGTCTTGGTCGGTCGTTGGGAGACGGACTGTCTGAAACGGAGCGGTGTGCTGGGTTGGCCGCGTCTCTAGAGCAAACGGATCCGCGGTGGAAGTCAGCGGTTGGCCTGTTGGGTCGCCACAGTTGGCGCAGAACGCAAGCAGCAATTCGTAGCGACGTCGTGACCCCAGTTTTTTTCGCCCGGAGAGAATTCGCAGCTGGCTACGACAGCAGCTCGTGATCCTCGAATCTCACGGCAAATGCCTCATTAGGCGTGGGTGTCGCCACGACCGGAGAGAAAATTCCGAGTAAAAATATCTCGCGCGTCTCCACTTCCGCACATAGGAAAGGAAATGGCCGGGAATATTCGACACCCCGTCCCCGTGCATATGCGGGCACGTTCACCGGGCGCCGCCGCACACGCGACGTCCTCGTCGCCGGCTGCCGTACCGCTCAGCTGGCAGTCGTATCGGCCACGTCGAGCCGCGGACAAGTGGCGTCGCGGGAGAGCACGGACGGAGTGGGGGTGCCGCCGATGCTGCCGGCCCATGCCGGTCGATCACGCCAAGTGGTGGACGCGCGTACTTTTGGGGCGCGGGGCCGCCGAAACCGAAAGGCTGGATACGGTGGTACGCAGATCGTCGCGTGAGCCGAGTGGGTTGCTTTGCTTGCTTGGCCAGCGTGAGCAGAACATCGCACGTCGCCGCTCACTCCTCGCCGTCGCACGTCGTCGCGCCTGGATGGATGGGATTCCATTTCACTTCACCATGGAGCCAAGTAAAGCTTGCTGCATGGCTATGCATTGGCAGGCCGTCCATTTTTGTCCACCTCAAGAAGAAAGCAGCGCGCACCACACGGGCGATGATGGTGCGCTTGAAACCCGCGAAGCCGTCCGCAGAAAACAAACGTCGACGCGTCAGATCTGGCTGACAGACGACGCGAAAAGGAGCGGCAGCGTTCTTCCGACGGCTGCTAGCTGCACATGAACTCAACGTCCAAATGAAATGACTACCCCAAGTAACACAGCCACACAAGTCAGCCTTCACTGTAGTACGTACTACTTTAACTTAACTTAAGTCTGTCGTCAACCAATGATTGCATAAAAAGATTAGCACTAATTACCTTACCTCCAGAACATAAAAGAAGAGAGGCAGAGCTCACCTCTTCCTTCAGAATAAATAAATACCACTCCACTGTTTCCACTGCCGACCGTCAAGAAATGCACACGAGTCAGCCTCCACTCTAGTTTAACTTAATCCTCGCGTCAAGGAGTAGTGATGGTTGTATAAAAAAAACTAACGACTGAACAAGTAAATTACCACTGATTAACTTAGCACTCAAGTGCCGACTGCCGGCCGCCAAGTACTAACACTAATTAACTCGGCTTTCCATTTTGTTAAATGCTGCTATACTAATCTTCTTTCTGGCGCCTGTTGCGGTCAAGCCAAAAGGGCCGCCCCAACTCTAGCTGCAGCAGGTGGCGGCCCTTTTGACCTTGTTGAACACCGGCCGTTGTGCAGTTGACGAGCGACCAACGGCATGATGTGCGAGATTGAGATGATTTTTCAGCAGATGTAAAAGCAAAGGACGCGAACTCGATATGTATGAGGGGATAAGTTTGAGTTAGATGATGCGGTGAAGCCTAACCTTTGCTTGAAGTGGCATCGCATGCGTTGGGTCCAACATCCAGCAACTACTGTATTTGCCTGCGTGCGCAGAGCTTTCACCTAGTAACTCATTTCGAGCTCAGTGCATCGAATCTCCAGAAAGAAGAATTGTTCCGTGCACTGAGCAGTAGGCCTGGGAAGGATTGTCAAACTCCTGTTGCTTGCCAATTGTGTGCATTCGAAAGAAAAGGTCTGCGCGTGCTCTGCTTTCTAGGAGGTCTAACATCCTCTCAAAAAAGGGGCAGGTACTGAAAAAGGGGGTGCGAACATTGATCTCGAGGCAGCTACCGTATATCGTTGACATTTAACTTGAGCTTGGGGGGTAGTTTGATCTAGGAAGAAGTTGACCAACGGAAGAGACAGGCGCTTTCTAGGAGTAGGTATATATTTCATGGAGCGGAACTACTTGACGGACGATTTTGTGTTGAACGACGCATGCACGATAGCTGATCCAAGCGCCTACGGCTGCTCATTTCATGGAGTGCTGAACTTCTTTCAGCTCGGATATATTATTGGGCTGACATTAGGGTGATTGGGGATATCGTCTGAGGATGAAAATGTAGTAGAGGTATGGCCTTTTGGCCGACTCCACCGGGGCTTGTCCAAATTTGAACTCTTGGATGATTCGTTCGATTGGCACAAGTTGCTTGCAAGTTGGGATGTCGGATAAGGGCATCTCCAACGATGACTCTTAGGCCAACTCCACCGCGTGACCCATCCGGACGTCCGCTTTTGTCCGTTTGGGGTACGACTTGGCGGACGTCCGGGGGACGGACAGACATATGGAGCATCTGCACCCAACGCGCAAAAGTCCTCTGGGACCCCAAATTGTCTGCCCCGCCTTGCCCCGAGCTCGCAATGTCGTCCCGCGCACACCCCGGAGCCCCGCTGCAAGCTCGCCATGCCGCCTCGCCCCGAGCTCGCCAAGCCGCCCCGCGCAAACCCCCGCCTCGCCGCGAGCTCGCCGCCGCACTGCCGTGCGTGCCCCGCCTCGAGCTCGCGTTGCCCCGCGCACGCACCCCAGCCTCGCCCCAGGCCGCGCCCGCCCTTTCCTCAACCGTCGCTGCCGCGGCCACGGGAGCACGCGCCGCCCCATGCGGCGGGGGCGCGTCGGCGCAGCGCGCGCGCGGGCGGCGCGCGCGCGTGGAACAGCGGCGGGGGCGCGGCGGAGGAGTTGCGGGGGAGCGGCAGAGCGGCGGCGGGCGCGCGGGAGCAGCGCGGCGGCGGGGGTGCGGCAGAGTGGCGGCGGGCGCGCGGGAGTAGCGCGCCGAGCGGCGGCAGGCGCGCGGGAGCAGAGCGAGGAGGACGGCCCGCCCAACGACTCGCGCTTCGGCGGCCACACGCTCGGGTTCGCGCACTGCTCCTCCTTCCAGAGCCGTATCCACGGCATCCCTGGCGGCCGCGCGCCACGCCCAACCCGTGCCCCGGCGGCCGCTGGTCCTGTCCAGCCTCAAGGTCTCACTGATTTGTGGGTCAGAGGAAAGGCACGGGCTGACAGGAGCGGACGAGAGGGGCGAGGGGAGTATCCGTTTTCTGTCCGTTCGGGAGTATTCTTGGACCAAATTTGCTCCAGGTTTGGGGTTGAGCCGGACAAAAAAAGCGTCCAACGGACAACTCTATTCGTTTGGGTATTACCGCTGGATCGTATTTTACCCCAAACGGACAAATTCAGACCTAATGGGTCACGGATGGGTCACACAGTGGAGTTGGCCTTAAACCGAAACGCATCCGTCCGTGGACCGGTAGTCAACAGACACGGATGTGGGAGACGGTCATCCAAAGCTATCCACATGCATTTTAAACTTGATTTCAATAACCGAAAAAATTGCATGTAAACTGGGCAAAGACATAATGCACCGGGCAAAATCCATGGATGATGAGACGTCGGCGGCGGAGTTGCACCCGGTGATGAGCAGTGCTGCACGCGGGTGTCGGCGAGAATGACATGAGGCACGAGGGGTAGAAACCAAGATTATCGGGGTGTTGCGCCTGTGTGGCCCGCCTTCCTACAATCCACGCAGTGAGCAACTTCGGCGACGAGGTTGGTCCAAGCGGACGCGTAAGTGGCGACGCGCGCGAGTTGGGTCCCCCCCCCTCTCTCTCTCTCCCTCTCTCTCTCTCTCTCTCTCTCTGCGCTTTCTTGTGATCGTAGGATCAGCAGGGTAGATCTTGTGAAGGGAAGGTGAGTTGGTATTAGTAAAAAGTAAAATGCATCCTTTGTCATTCAACTTGTCATGTACGCTCATTTTGATAACTGCGCTCAAGAATATGGTCAATACGACCACTATATAAGAGTTGTGGTGATTATATAGTCACTGTCACTTCATATAGCTTCGTATTTTGTTCAGTTGACCGGTTAATTAGTTTGAATGATATCGCGACACATGGGGAGGGGGGTAGAGGAGAGTCGACGAAGACTCACCTTGCTTGGCATCCTCGTCATTGTTTGTCTGTACCTGGAGCACGACGGCGAGGACCGCAAGTAGAGAGGTGGCCACGATGCCGTTGTGGCGGCACTCGACCTCCGCCCATAACGTATGTCACTTCAAGCCAGTTGGCACAGACCCAGAGCATGACAGCCTGGTGGTTGGTGTTGACGAGGAGCGCGTAGAGGGAGGCGGCCTTGACGCCTGTTGCGGCGGCCCGTGCGAGCAGGCGGTGCTCGGCCTCCGGCATCGTTCTCACTATCAGAAAGAGATGAGAGAAAAGTGTGTGACTTTTACAGTGAAGGGTTAAGAATATGGGGGAAAGCAGATGAGGTCATTTGCTCGGTTCGATACAGAATGTTCTACTGACGCACTTGCTCTTGTGCTTAGATTTGTGCAGAGTATCTGACGGCGCCAGCTACTGCATTACTACAAATTGCTATAAATCTTAAGTCAGATCTTTTTAGCATTTGGGTAATCATTTTGCTTGTGTGTTTGTGAAGGAAATATGCCCTAGAGGCAGTAATAAAGTTTTTATTTTATATTTCCTTATTCATAATAAAGATTTATTATTCATGCTAGAATTGTATTGATCGGAAACTTAAATACATGTGTGAATACATTAACAAAGTGTCCCTAGTAAGCCTCTACTAAACTAGTTCGTTGATCAAAGATGGTTAAGGTTTCCTAACCATAGACAGGTGTTGTCAGTTGATAACGGGATAACATCATTAGGACAATAATCTGATGGACAAGAGTCATCCGTTAGCTTAGCATATGATCGTTCAGTTTATTGCTACTGCTTTCTTGAATGTCAAATACATGTTCCTTTGACCATGGGATCATGCACTCCTGAATACCGGAAGAATACCTTGTGTGCTATCAAATGCCACAACGTAATTGGGTGATTATAAAGATGCTCTACAGGTATCTCCGAAGGTATTTGTTGAGTTGGCATGGATCGAGATTGGGATTTGTCACTCCGAGTATCGGAGAGGTATCTCTGGGCTCTCTCGGTAATACACATCATAATAAGCTTGCAAGAAAATGACTAAGGAGTTAGTTATGAGATGTATTACGAAACGAGTAAAGTGACTTGCCGGTAACGAGATTGAACAAGGTATGAAGATACCGACGATCGAATCTCGGGCAAGTAACATACCGACAAACAAAGGGAATTACGTACGTTGTCATAACGGTTCGATCAATAACAAATTTAGTAGAATATGTAGGAACCAATATGGGCATCCAGGTTCCGCTATTGGTTATTGACCGGAGAGGTGCATGAGTCATGTCTACGTAGTTCTCGAACCCATAGGGTCCGCACGCTTAACGTTCATTGGCGATATAGTGTTATATGAGTTATATGTTTTGGTGACCTAATGTTGTTCGGAGTCCCAGATGAGATCACAGACATGACGAGGAGCTTCGAAATGGTCCGGAGGTAAATATTGATATATAGGACAATGATATTCAGACACCGGAAGAGTTTCGGAGTGTACCGGATTGTCATCGGATCACCGGAAGGGGTTTCGGGCACCCCAGGGAGGTTAATGGGCCACATGGGCCAAAAGAGAGGAGCAAACCAGCCCACATGGGGCTGGCGCGCCCCTCCTAAGGACGCAGCCCTTGGGGAGAGAAGGAAAGGGTGGATTCGGCCTCCCCCTTCCTTTCGTCGCCTCCCCTTTCCTTTCCCCTCCGGCAAATATGGTAAGGGGGGCACAGCTAGGGAAGGATCCCAAGGAGGATTTGGCCTCCTTGGGGACGCCTCCTGGCTGCCTCCCTCTCCCCCACCTATATATATATGTGGGGGGGGGGGCACCACAAATAAACCACGAGAATCTCTTAGCCGTGTGCGGTGCCTCTCTCCACAGTTTCGTCCCTCGGTCATATTTTTGTAGTGCTTAGGTGAAGCCCTTGGAGATAGCATCACCACCACTGTCACCACGCCGTTGTGCTGCCAGAACTCATCCACTACTTGATCATCTTACTGGATCAAGAAGGCAAGGACGTCACTGAGGGGAACGTGTGTTGAACGTGAAGGTATCGTACGTTCGGTACTTGATCGGTTGGATCGCGAAGAAGTTAGAGAACATCAACCATGTTACTAAACGCTTCCTCTTACGGTCTACAAGGATACGTAGATACACTCTCCCCCTCGTTGCTATGCATCTCCCTGGATAGATCTTGCATGTGCGTAGAATTTTTTTGTTTTCCATGCAACGTTTCCCTACAATGGCATAATGAGCCAGGTCTATGCATAGATGATATGCACAAGTAGAACACAAAGAGTTGTGGGCGATGATGGGCATACTGCTTACCACCAATGTCATTTTGATTCGGCAGTATTGTAAGATGAAATGGCCCAGACCAACCTTACATGTCCACGTACATGAGACCGGTTCCACCGATAGACATGCAATTTGTTTTGCATAAAGGTGGCTGGCGGGTGTCTATTTCTCCTACTTTAGTTGAATCAAATTTGACTACGACCGGTCCTTGAAGAATGTTAAAACAACAAACTTGGTAAATCACCATTGTGGTTTTTGTCGTAGGTAAGAACGGTTCTTGCTAGAAGCCCGTAGCAGCCACGTAAAACTTGCAACAACAAAGTAGAAGACGTCTAGCTTGTTTTTGCAGGGCATGTTGTGATGTGATATGGTCAAGATGTGATGTGTTATACGTTGTTGTATGAGATGATCATGTTTTGTAATATCAACAACCGGTAGGATCCTTAGGGTTGTCTCTTAATTATTGTAAGAAATGCAAGTGCCATGTAATTGCTTTATTTTATCGCTATGCGTTAGCAATAGTTGTAGAAGCAATAGTTGGCGACACGACCCGACTCAATGATGGAGATCAAGGTGTCGAGCCGGTGACGATGGAGATCATGACAATGCTTTGGAGATGGAGATCAAAAGCACAAGATGATGATGGCCATATCATGTCACATATTTTGATTGCATGTGATGTTTATCCTTTATGCATCTTATTTTGCTTAGAACGGCGGTGGCATTATAAGATCATCCCTTCACAAAATTTCAAGATAAAAGTGTTCTCCCCGAGTATGCACCGTTGCTAAAGTTTGTCGTTTCGAAGCACCTCGTGATGATCGGGTGTGATAGACTCTACATTCACATACAACGGGTGTAAGCCAGATTTACACACACAGAATACTTAGGTTAAACTTGACAAGCCTAGCATGTACAGACATGGTTGATACGTCCATTTTGCATCATGCTTTTATATCAATATTTATTGCATTATGGGCTGTTATTACACATTATGTCACAATACTTATGGCTATTCTCTCTTATTTTACAAGGTTTATCGTGAAGAGGGGGAATGCCGGTAGCTGGGATTCTGGCTAGAAAAGGAGCAAATATTGGAGACCTATTCTGCACAGCTCAAAAAGTCCTGAAACTCCAGGAAACTCATTTTTGGAATTAATGATAATTATTGAGCGGAAGAAGTACACGAGGGGGCCCACACCTGGCCACGAGGGTGGGGGGCGCGCACACCCCTACTAGGCGCGCCCCTGCCTCGTGGGCCCCCTGGTGGCGCTCTGGTGCCCATCTTCTGCTATATGAAGGCTTTTACCCTGGAAAAAATCATAAGCAAGCTTACGGGACGAAACTCCGCCGCCACGAGGCGGAATCTTGGCGGAACCAATCTAGGGCTCCAGCGGAGCTGTTTTGCCGGGGAAACTTCCGTCCGGGAGGGGGAAATCATCACTATCGTCATCACCAACGATCCTCTCATTGGGAGGTGGTCAATATCCATCAACATCTTCACCAGCACCATCTCCTCTCAAACCCTAGTTCATCTCTTGTATCCAATCTTGTATCCAAAACCACAAATTGGTACCTGTGGGTTGCTAGTAGTGTTGATTACTCCTTGTAGTTGATGCTAATTGGTTTACTTGGTGGAAGATCATATGTTCAGATCCTTAATGCATATTAATACTCCTCTGATTTTGAACATGAATATGCTTTGTGAGTAGTTACGTTTGTTCCTGATGACATGGGTTAAGTCTTGCTATTTTTAGTCATGTGAATTTGGTATTCATTCGATATTTTGATGAGATGTATGTTGTCTCTCCTCTAGTGGTGTTATGTGAACGTCGACTACATGACACTTCACCATTATTTGGGCCTAGAGGAAGGCATTGGGAAGTAATAAGTAGATGATGGGTTGCTAGAGTGACAGAAGCTTAAACCTTAGTTTATAAGTTGCTTCGTAAGGGGCTGATTTGGATCCACTAGTTTCATGCTATGGTTAGGTTTACCTTAATACTTCTTTTGTAGTTGCGGATGCTTGCAATAGGGGTTAATCATAAGTGGGATGCTTGTCCAAGAAAGGGCAGTACCCAAGCACCGGTCCACCCACATATCAAATTATCAAAGTACCAAACGCGAATCATATGAGCGTGATCATACTAGCTTGACGATAATTCCCATGTGTCCTCGGGAGCGCTTTTCTCATTATAAGAACTTGTCCAGGATTGTCCTTTGCTACAAAAATGATTGGGCCACCTTGCTGCAGCTTATTTACTTTCATTGCTTGTTACCCGTTACAAATTATCTTATCACAAAACTATCTGTTACCTACAATTTCAGTGCTTGCAGAGAATACCTTACTGAAAACCGCTTGTCATTTCCTTCTGCTCCTTGTTGGGTTCGACACTCTTACTTATCGAAAGGACTACGATAGATCCCCTATACTTGTGGGTCATCAAGACTCTTTTCTGGCGCCGTTGCCGGGGAGTGAAGCGCCTTTGGTGAGTGGAACTTGGTAACACTAGTAGAAAAAGGGGCAAATCTGAGAAACATTAGTACCGGTTTGCATATGAGCCGACACTAATGTGTCCATTAGTGCCGGTTCAAATGACTAGGCGGGAGGAGATCTTTAGTACCGGTTCAATGCGAATCTTTAGTACCGGTTTGTGCCACGAACCGGTACTAAAGGTGCTGGCCGGGTGTCGGTGTCAAAACCGGCGGATCTCGGGTAGGGGGTCCCGATCTGTGCGTCTTAGGCTGATGGTAACAGGAAGCAAGGGACACAATGTTTACCCAGGTTCGGGCCCTCTCGATGGAGGTAAAACCCTACTTCCTGCTTGATTAATATTGAAGATATGAGTAGTACAAGAGTAGATCTACCACGAGATCGTAGAGGCTAAACCCGAAGAGCTAGCCTATGATGGTATGATTGTAATTGTGACCGGCCTTCTAAGGACCAACCTCTCCGGTTTATATAGTCACCGGAGAGGGCTAGGGTTTACATGGAGTCGGTTACAAGGAAGGAAACATAATATCCGGATCGCCAAGCTTGCCTTCCACGCAAAGGAGAGTCCCATCCGGACACGGGCCGAAGTCTTGAGTCTTGTATCTTCACGCTTCAATAGTCCGGACGATGTATATAGTCCGGCAGTCTGGATACCCCCTAATCCAGGACTCCCTCAGTAGCCCCTGAACCAGGCTTCAATGACGATGAGTCTGGCGCGCAGTCTTGTCTTCGGCATTGCAAGGCAGGTTGCTTCTCTGAATAGTCCAAGGTAATTATCGAACACGTAGACCGTGTCCGTATCTGCAAAATGATCTTCATGTATCACCGTAGAGAGAACGATATTTCACAAACGTACTCTACGGACAACTTTTTAGACGTAACATGTCATTACGGTCGGGTCATTATTCAAACCATTTTCCTTCGACCAGCCACAGCGCATATTGCGAGGCAGTTTCCTTGACACGTCTTGTCAAAGCAGAGATCGTGTCCCCTTATCACGGGATTCTCATCAATACGGGTATGGGTAATCCCGCCAGGCCATCAATTGTGGCACTCGGGAGGTGAGCGATTCCCAACGGGCAAGTGGGGAAGCGCACCGCTTCCGTCGCCTCTATAAAGGGATAAGAGTTCACCATTTTTACCCACGCCTTCTTCCTTCTTTGCCCACTCTTGCCTCCTCGAGCTCCAGCGCCCTAGTCCAAGTCTTCTCCACATAGCTAAACATGTCCGGAGCAGGAGGTAAGTGGGTGGCTTCCATCGTGAAGGAGAAGACTATCGCGAATCTTCGGGCGGCCGGATACTTGGCGCAGACATAGCGCACCGGCTACCAGACGACGGGCAGGTCATTCCAACTCCAGGACCCCACGAGAGGGTCGTGTTTCTCGTCCACTTCGTCCGTGGACTGGGGTTTCCACTTCACCCCTTCGTCCGCGGGCTCATGTTCTACTACGGGCTAGATTTCCATGATCTATCCCCGAACTTCGTCCTCAACATCTCGACATTCATTGTCGTATGCAAGCCCTTCCTCCGCATCAAGCCTCATTTTGGCTTGTGGCTGCAAATCTTCTGCGTGAAGCCGAAGATCGTGAGCGGCCAGCAAGAGGAGTGCGGAGGAGCCATGGTGGGCAAGATGCCTAACGTCACCTGGCTTGATGGCTCCTTTGCGGAAACCGTGAAGGGGTGGCAGTCGGGGTGGTTCTACATCACCGAGCCGCGCGACGCCAACTGGGCGGCGGCCCCCGAGTTCCGATTCGGAACCCCCATGCGGCTCACCTCCTGGGAACAGAAGGGCCTGTCCTGGGGCGAATCACAGAGCTGACCGGACTCCAAAACTGCATCAAGGGCATGAAGGACAAGAACATCAAGTTTGTCAACGTGATCCAGGTCATGCTCGTTCGCCGGATTCTGCCGTGCCAAAGGCAGGCATTCAATCTGTGGGAGCTTGTCCCGGCCGAACACCACACGCTTCAGAGGCTCTATGGCATGAAGCACAAAAACGCGTGGAAGGCGTTGTTCAAGGCCTCCGAAGTACCTTCTCCCATATCCGAGGACCGTGGGCTCCACACCGCGCGGCCTCCTAGTAAGGTGAGTTCTCAGGCTGCCACTGGATTCGGTTCTTCCCAATATATTCATGGGGGAGCCTTAAGTAATTGTGCATATTTGTTCAGGATTATGTGGAGACAGCGGAGCAGATTGACTATCCGGCTCCGCTGCCAGAAGGCCCAGCTAATGCTCTCCTGACGGAGATGCTGGTCCCGGCGCCCTACAAGGGGCCGGAGAAGAAGGCCGATAAGAAGGCCCCGGGGATCCGAAAGGACCTCCGATGTAAGCTTGCGCCAGAAGCCTTGTCCAAAGACGACGAGGCACACTCCTCCCCCGAAGGGGAAGAAGAAGAAGAAGAGGAGGCTGCCCCATCCGGAAAGGACGAGGGTCCTGAGGGGCGGACCAGGGGGCCAGGAGAGGCCCCCGGCGCAAGGCCGTCATACCCTCGTCGTCCGATGATGACGAGGCAGATTCCTCCCGCGCAGGCGGGGGAAACAAGAAGAAACTCCACCTCCTCGTATTGCGGGGGGGGGGGGGGGGAGAAAAAGAGGAAGGCCGCCCCGAAGGGGGAGGCTGGGACGTCTAAGAAGGGAAAAGCGTCCCTTCTGGACTACTCCGCCACCGCCGCCGATAGCGAGGAGGGGTGGCTGCCCAGGAAGAAGCCCCTAGTACGATCGTAAGTATCCGCACTCTATCGTAATTTTGCTTCATAGTTTTGTTATAACGCCGAACGTGTATGTAGTCCGGCCAGGGTCCATCCCGAGGCGTCGTCTTCGAATGGGTCCTTGAGCAATTCGGCGATGAACTTGCTCCCGACGGCCACTACTCCTCAGCATGCAGATGACATGGAGGTGTTATCCCAAAGGCTCCCAGAGCAGGGGGAGGTGGCTCTGGAGGCGCCCCAAGGCGGCATTCCAAACGTCGGACACGCGGGGTTCAATATCCCCGCAGACCGTGTTGATGAGAGCCACCGTAGGCCGGGCTCTCAACCGAACACTATTCCGGAGCCTTCAATGGTTCCAAACTCAGGCGGGCAGCCCCTCGTTAGGGAGGGAGAGCCATTTGTGTCGAGGACTTCCGTTCCACCTGAGGCGCCGGATTGTCTGCCGGAAGCGCTTCGCGACGCTTCCATAGATTAAGAGCACCGTACTCTTATGAGTGCGGTGATTCAGAAGGTTTCGTCCGCCAAAAACGGACTAACCGAAGCCTGCACCAGCCTCCTGACAGGCTTTGAGGTAAGTAATAAAAATGTGTGAAATTACCACCCGATAGGTAGTAGCCCCTGATACTCTATTTGGTGTTCAGAAGGAAAAACCAAATGGAGGGTCAATTATAATCCGTAGGAGTCTAACAATAAGTTTGAATGTGAATAAGCAGGCTGTGCTGCTTGCCGCTGCGGTCCGTACGGCCGAGATCGCTGGACTAAAACATGACCTGGAGCAGGCGCAGGGAGATCTCGACCTCACGAGGAGGCAGCTTGAAAAGAACAAATGTGAGTGATTCCCCGCTCTCATATAATGAAGGATAGATAAAATCGGTTATTCTAACAACGAAACGTCGTGATTTTGTAACAGGGGCCACCACCGAAGTGGCGTCTCTGAAAAAAGCGCTGTCCGAGGCCGAACACAAGGCGGCCTTAGAACACAAGGAGCGCGAGAAGCAAGATGCCCGAGTGGGCGAGGTACAACAAGAGCTCCAGGAGCTCGGCAAAAAGTTCGAGTCCATGGAGCATGAGCTTAAGGCGAAAGAGGCCGAGCTTGCAAAGGCCCTTGCAAGTATAAAAGATGCCAAGGCCGAAGCCGAGAAGGCACAATAGGAAATCCAGGAGGCCAAAAAGATAGCGGCAGGTAAGAAATTCTTTATGCAAAGCAAACATGTGGAGGAGGCGTTTCTTTTACTTACCTGAGTCCGGAGTTCTCCAGGGGCATTTGCAGATCTGCCATGCAACGTATCAGATGGCGCGGAGTTCTACCGTGCTCAGGAGGCCGAACATCCAACGCCTCTGAGTGACCAACTGAAGCAGTTGGTCGAACTCCACAGGGCGGCCGAAGTGGCTATGAAGGATTTCATAGTCCGGATGTGGCCTGGTGAGCCCCTGCCCACCAGCTACTTCGGCCTGATCAAGCGGATGGTGAATGCATGTCCGTGACTAGAAGTCATCAAGCGATCCGTTTGCATTGAAGGTGCCCACTGGGCCTTTGCCCGTGCGAAGGTGCATTGGGGCAAGTTGGATGCGGAGAAGCTGGTGAAGGACGGGCCGCCGGAGGGCAAGGCGCATCACTATCCGGAGAAGTATTATGATGGCGTTATCAAGGGCGCTCGCCTCGTGGCCGATGAATGTACCAAGGACATAATTTTAGAATGAATTCACTTCTGTCACGTTTGTAATTTAAGGACGAAGTTACTTGCGCTATGTAGTGCTTTTGTTATTTAAAATATTACCTTCTGTACGGCTGTTTATACAATTCTGAATGTAGGCCAGTCGTCGGCTTCTGCCCCCATGTAACTAGTACTGGGGTGTTCGTGGAAAACCCGAACACTCTTTATCCAAATGTTTGGTCCCTTAAGGAGGTGTCCGGCGCAGCGAACAAGGCAATCGGACTATGCGGCTTTATAACCTTCATTTAGCCATAGAAGTCTACAATTTTAAATTTTGGCGAAGCCCCTAGAATTCGGAAGGCCGAATTGGGGCGCTATATACACCTAGATCGGATGAAGCCGAATTGTCGCCTAAAGCGGAAAAATCTTTAAGGATTTTAAGACCTCTCGAACAACAACCACTCTCGCCACATCATGCCGGTCAGTTTTCGGCTTTCTCTACTGAGGTGCTCGTCCGGAAGAACCGGGACACAATAGCAGTAGTTCTCCCTGCGCTACCTTAGCCGATATAACGGAACGTAAGGCACCAAAACAAGGGAGCCGGGCTATCCCAACTGTAGACCCAAGACATGATTCGGAGCTAATGCATATAATGTTATAAGTTCGGGGTGCCGCACTTTTGAAAGTGTTCGGACTTGTCTTGCTGTATTATGGGGCGCCATAAGAAGCCCCTGGCAAACTGGACGTACCAAGGTGTACGAATGCAATATCACATAGACATTTGTAAGAATAAATGCTCAAATAAGAATAATAAGCTGACGCTATATATGGTCTCCCATTGATGAATAATACGTTTAAGCGTATGTTTACAATGAATGCATTAAGCGGAGATAAATAGGATTATTTGACATATCCTATCCAGGGGCAAGCTACGTACAGATAGATAAAGCAGGTATAACGATCGTAAATAGATTCCACCTGGGTATTTCCTTCTATGCGCAAAGCCTGTTGCCTCCTTGGTTTTCTCTCCTATGTAAGTCCGACAATCTGGCTCTTCTGGAGAGGCTGCACTAAAGCAATGTCCTGAAATGTGAAAGGAAAGGTTACGAAGGTATGTGGCGGTGATACCGCACTGTTGACTGGGCCACTGCTGCGCCTCCGCCTGTGCCCATGGTAATTTAAGTGCGTAATTGTGTACGCGTGGCACGAATGCTTCTTTGATGGGATTTGAGCAGAGGCCGGACTGCTAGTCATGCTCTTGGCGTGCCTGGTGGTCCTGTTGCGGGGTGCTCCGAACTCGCTTGACGGTGCTTGAGGTTGTCGTCGCCGGATTGGTGGTTTGCCGGAGGAGGCCGCATTGTACTTCTGCCGCAAGGGCTGCAGTATGCTCTTCTGTACGGAGAGAGCGGTCCATGTTTCTGTTGACTGTTATGACCCCGCGCGGGCCCGGCATCTTGAGCTTGAGGTATGCATAGTGTGGTACCGCATTGAATCTAGCGAATGCGGTTCTCCCGAGCAGTGCGTGGTAACCACTACGGAAAGGGACGATATCGAAGATTAACTCCTTGCTTCGGAAGTTGTCTGGAGATCCGAAGACCACTTCCAATGTTATAGAGCCCGTACAACGGGCCTCTACTCCAGGAATTACACCTTGAAAGGTGGTTTTGGTGGGCTTGATCCTTGAAGGATCGATGCCCATTTTGTGCACTGTGTCCTGGTAAAGCAGGTTCAGGCTGCTGCCGCCGTCCATAAGGACTCACGTGAGGTGGAATTCGTTGATGATTGGGTCTAAGACCAATGCGGCCGAGCCACCGTGACGGATGCTAGTAGGATGATCCCTACGATCAAAGGTGATCAGACAAGCTGACCATGGGTCGAATTTGGGGACGACTGGCTCCATCGCATAGACGTCCCGTAGTGCTCGCTTTCGTTCCCGCTTGGGGATGTGAGTGGCGTAGATCATGTTGACCGTTTTCACCCGGGGGTAAATTTCTTCTGTCCCCCCGTGTTCGGACGCCGAGGCTCCTCGTCATCGTCGTTGTGTAGCCCCTTGTCGTTGTTTTCAGCGTTTATTTTGCCAGCCTATTTAAATACCCAACAGTCTCTATTGGTGTGGTTGGCTGGCTTGTCCGGGGTGCCATGAATTTTGCACGAGCGCACCAGTATACAGACTAGACTGGATGGTCCCTAATTGTTTCTTTTGAATGGCTTCTTCCGCTGACCAGATTTGGATCTGCTGAATCCGGCATTGACTGCCGTGTCTTCGGTGTTGTTGCCGTTGTTCCGTCGCTTTTGTCTGTTGCGCCGTAGCTTGCCATTATTGTCACGGACATCTAACGTGCCAGAATGTGGCGTAGTGCTGTTGCGAGCCAACCAGCTGTCCTCGCCCGCACAAAAGAGGGTCATTAGTGTCGTGAGAGCTGCCATGGACTTGGGTTTCTCCTTGCCGAGGTGTCGGGCGAGCCACTCGTCGCGGATATTATGCTTGAAGGCCACCAGGGCTTCAGCGTCCGGACAGTCAACTATTTGGTTCTTTTTAGTTAGGAACCGGGTCCAGAATTTCCTGGCTGATTCTCCGGGCTGTTGAGTGATGTGGATCAAGTCATCGGCATCCGGAGGTCGCACATATGTGCCTTGGATGTTGTCAAGGAATGCGTCTTCTAGGTTTTCCCAACTGCCAATGGAATTTGCTCGCAGGCTGTTAAGCCAGTGCCGGGCGGGTCCTTTGAGCTTAAGGGGAAGATACTTGATGGCATGTAGATCATCTCCGCGGGCCATGTGGATGTGGAGAAGGAAGTCTTCAATCCATATCGCGGGGTCTATTGTGCCATCGTATGATTCGATGTTTACGGGTTTAAACCCTTCTGGGAATTCATGATCCATCACTTCATCAGCGAAGCAGAGTGGGTGTGCGGCGCCTCTGGGCCGGGCTATGTCACAACGCAGTCTGGCCAAATCTGGCTGGTTGTGTTCGGGCCGGCTGGATTTACTGTTAGTGTATCTGGTATGACGGTCATCTTCATGTGCTGCAGCGCGCCCCCATGATCCGTAGATCGACCTTGGTTGTCCTGCGGTGCTATCCAATCTATCACGCAGGTCCTGAGTATTGCCCCGGGCCATAATAAACTGGCGCGGGCATGCATGCTGGTATTCGGGTTGATATGTCGTTTTATCCCGACCTCGAGGCGGCCGGTCAGCCATGTGGCACTCGAGTCCATATTCCTCGGCTGCCAGGACTTCCGTCCATCTGTTTGTGAGCAGATCTTGATCAGCTTGAAGCTGCTGCTGCTTCTTCTTCAGGCTCCTCGCAGTGGCAATAAGCCGACGCTTGAAGTGCTCCTGCTCCGCGGGGTCCCCAGGCACGCCGAACTCGTCGTCGCTGAGGCTAATCTCGTCTTCGGAGGGGGGGCATGTAGTTGTCCTCCTCCGAATACCCGTCCGTCGCCTGTTCATCTGGGCTGTCCTGCCCATCCTCCTACTTGGCCTGCTCGAAGGCGGGCTGACCGGGGTTGTATTCATCTTCGGCACTGTCCGGATTGTTTTCGTCTCCGGTGCCGGTATTGCCTTGGCGGGGCTTGGAGCGGCGCTGGCGACGCCCATGTTTTGCTTTCTTCTTGGAGGGGTTATCCTCCATTGCCTCATCGCCATTTGTTTCTTTCGGAGTGTCCACCATATATATATCGTATGAAGAGGTGGCTGTCCACCGCCCTGTGGGTGGTGCCTGTGTGTCTCCTGCATCGTCGTCCATACCATCGATGTCCTCGGAGTCGAAGTCAAGCACGTCAGTTAAATCATCGACCGTGGCAATGAAGTGGGTGGTGGGTGGGTAGCGAATTCCTTCATCGCCTGCTTCCCACTCAAGCCGGACATAGTTCTGCCCAGAGCCTCCTGACAAAGAGAGATACTTTAATGAGTTCAGCATGTCGACAAAGGGCGAGTGCTGAAAGATGTCCGCAGCGGTAAACTCCATTACCGGAGCCCAACCTGGCTTGGCTGGCTCGAGGGTATGCGGACCGGAAGCAACAACTGGATACGAGTCCGGGGGCCCGGGGTTACAGGCCTCCACAGGGGTGAGACCTGTGTTCGGCTCCACCGCCGATGAGTATGCGGCTTGCGGGCCCGGGTCCACCCCTCCGTCCTTGGGCAACGCAACCTGTTCCAGATTATATCCAGGGCTACTGTAGGGATGATGTCCCGAGCATTGTCCGACAGCAAGTCTAGGCTGTGCTCGTCGTGACTTTTCGGTTCTCCTGGCGCAGGCCCGAATCCGTCGAAGATCAAGTCTTCGAGAATGTACGCCATGTAGTTCAAGTTTCCGAACCTGATCTGGTGGCCAGGGGCGTAGCTGTCGATCTGCTCCAGATGACCAAGCGAATTGGCCCGCAGTGCGAAGCCGCCGAACACAAAGATCTGTCCGGGGAGAAAATTCTCGCCCTGGACCGTTTTGTTGGCGATTGAAGACGCCATCAAGCCTCGAAGCGACAACACAGAGGAACTCTCAATGAAAGCACCAATGTTGGTGTCAAAACCGGCGGATCTCGGGTAGGGGGTCCTGATCTGTGTGTCTTAGGCTGATGGTAACAAGAAGCAAGGGACACAATGATTACCCAGGTTCGGGCCCTCTCGATGGAGGTAAAACCCTACTTCCTGCTTGGTTAATATTGAAGATATGAGTAGTACAAGAGTAGATCTACCACTAGATCGTAGAGGCTAAACCCTAAGATGTAGCCTATGATGGTATGATTGTAATTGTGATCGGCCTTCTAAGGACCAACCTCTCCGGTTTCTATAGACACCGGAGAGGGCTAGGGTTTACATGGAGTCGGTTACAAGGAAGGAAACATAATATCCGGATCGCCAAGCTTGCCTTCCACGCAAAGGAGAGTCCCATCCGGACACGGGCCGAAGTCTTGAGTCTTGTATCTTCACGCTTCAATAGTCCGGACGATGTATATAGTCCGGCAGTCCGAATACCCCCTAATCCAGGACTCCCTCACCGGGCACCAGCATCTTTAGTACCGGTTCGTGCCACGAACCGGTACTAAAGAGGTTGTGGCAGGGCTTTTTTTAGTCCCACCTTACTCCCCTAACAAGATTTTGACCACCTTAAATATGTTACTTCTCAAACTATCACAAGCATTTGGTCTTCATTGAACTCTATGTGTAGGATCTATGGCTGCAATAGGAATCTTCGCCGGTTCTTAAATCGGTGGTAGATTCCTATTGACAATTTAGATTCTATACAAAAAGATCATTGATGATCAATGTATTTTTTATGTACTTCTCAGTAGCAGTAGCGCGTTTTGGCTGAAAGGCGGTACTGATCAATGTATTTTTTCTGCGTTCAGATGCACAATTTAAATATGTTACTTCTCAAACTGTCACACGCATTTGGTCTTCATTGAACTCTATGTGTATAATTTGTGGACTCAATATGAGTCTTCACCGGTTTCGGACGAGAACTCATCAGTTACACGGGCACTTCATTTTTTAACTTATTTGAACTCAAGACTTTTTTTGAGTCGGCATTATGCAGCATTCGAAGCGACATCATCAATTTCCAACACATTCTGACATCATTTGCTGTTTTTCAGTCACCGATTTGTTTAGATCAGAGCTAAATGACCGTGAAAATGAAAATCACTACAAAACAAACTCTGAAAATGTTGAAGGTATCATCATTTCACCTGCATAGCATGTGTGAAAGAGTAGAGAGGGTCACAACAAAAACTGGACGAACTACGTGTACAAACTGGACAATCTCTTTCGGAGTGTTAGGGTTTCGGACGAGAACTCATCAGTTACACGGGCACTTCATTTTTTTAACTTATTTGAACTCCATACTTTTTTTGAGCCGGCATTACGCAGCATTCAAAGCGACGTCATCAATTGCCAACACGTTCTAACATCATTTGCTGTTTTTCAGTCACCGATTTGTTTAGATCAAAGCTAAATGACCGTGAAAATGAAAATCACTACAAAACAAACTCTGAAAATGTTGAAGGTATCATCATTTCACCCACATAGAATGTGCAAAAGAGTAGAGAGGGTCACGGCCAAAACTGGACGAACTCCGTGTACAAACTGGACAATCTCTTTCGGAGTATCAGGGTTTCAGACGAGAACTCATTAGTTACACGGGCACTTCATTTTTTTAACTTATTTGAACTCCAGACTTTTTTTGAGCCGATATTATGCACCATTCGAAGCGACGTCATCAATTTCCAACACGTTCTGACATCATTTGCTGTTTTTCAGTCACCGATTTGTTTAGATCAGAGCTAAATGACCGTGAAAATGAAAATCAGTACAAAACAAACTCTGAAAATGTTGAAGGTATCATCATTTCACCCGCATAGCATGTGCGAAAGAGTAGAGAGGGTCACGGCAAAAACTGGACGAACTACGTGCACAAATTGGACAATCTCTTTCGGAGTATCAGGGTTTCGGACGAGAACTCATCAGTTACACTGGCACTTCATTTTTTTAACTTATTTGAACTCCAGACTTTTTTTGAGCCGGCATTATGCAGCATTCGAAGCGATGTCATCAATTTCCAACATGTTCTGACGGCAAAGAAACTAAATACAGCAAAAAAACTACTCAATAATAAATAGAAGAAAAAATGAAGCAAAAAAGAAAAAACTATATAAAAAAGAATTACTCAAAAGTAAATAGAAGAAAATAAATAATGCAGAAAACAAAAAAATTATATAAAAAATTGTTGGGGCGCTGTCCGGTGGGCCTGCCAGACCTAGGGTATGCAAATTCAGGCCCAGAAGGGCCAGCAAGCTCACAGGGCAGCGCGTCCTAGTTAGGCCCAGAAGACTGATATATAGAGGAGTTCGAAAGGGCAGTCGTGGCTGGGTTTATAAACCAGTGCGGCTGCCCTTCGCTCAGCGAGGTGGGACTAAAAATAGCGCACTGTGGGTGGCAGCGCAGGACCATTAGTACCGGTTGGTGGCTCCAACCGGTACCAACCGCTACTAAAGGCCCACGTTTCCCACCGCTTGGGCTAGCCAAAATTGGCCTTTAGTACCCGTCGGAGGCTCCAACCGGTACTAAAGGCCCCTCCTATATATACTACACTTACGAAAAAACAGTTCCATCGTCGACCACTTCTTCACTTCTCGCACGACATCGATCTATCGCCGCCGCCGACGCGGCCGCGCCACCGCGCTATCGCCCCCGCCGCCCTCGATCGCCGCCCCCGGCGCACGTCGTCGCCGTCCCCGCCACCCCCGCTGCCCGTCGTCGCCGTCCCCGTCGCCTCCGCGCGCCCCCGCCTCCCGTCGTCGCCGCCGCCCCCGCCGCCCGTCGTCGCCGTCCCCGCCGCCCTTGTAGCCCCCGCAGCCCGTCGTCGCCGCCCCCGCCGCCCGTACACCCGCCCCCGCCGCCCGTGCACACACATACACACACACACACACACATACACACACGCATACACACACGCATACACACACACACAGAGAGAGACTACACACACATGTGAGTACACACATACACACACACACACATTTTTTTACTTATTTTCTGTTTTCTATTGTTTAGATGAATTAATTAATATAACTAGTTTATTTTTAGAATGTTAATGTTAGATGAATTAGAACTAGTTTATTTTTAGTAAGAAAATGTAGGTATATGAGATTATTTGAACTAGTTGAATTAACAGAACTAGTTTATTTTCCGTAAGAAAATTTAGGTATATATATGAGATTATTTGAACTAGTTGAATTAATATAACTAGTTTTTTTAGTAAGAAAATTTAGGTATATGAGATTATTTGAACTAATTAAAATTTAGGTATATGAGATTATTTGAACTAGTTGAATTAATATAACTAGTTTATTTTTAGTAAATGCTTAGTTGAACTAGTTGAATTAATAGAACTAATTTATTTTTAGTAAGAAAATTTAGGTATATGAGATTATTTGAACTAATTAAAATTTAGGTATATGAGATTATTTGAACTAGTTGAATTAATATAACTAGTTTATTTTTAGTAAATGCTTAGTTGAACTAGTTGAATTAATAGAACTAGTTTATTTTTAGTAAGGAAATTCAGGTATATGAGATTATTTGAATTAGTTGAATTAATATTGAATTACTAAGTGTTTAATGTTTCGCATATATGAACATAGGAATTGTCGTCTGACGACGGAAAAAATTTCATTATGTGCGAATACTGTGAAGACCAGCGTGGCCTGTGCGACAGAAATTTCCTTGTTGATGATAGGCGATTCAGCATCAAGCTGGATGAGACCTTCGAATTCGATACAGTAAGTCACAACGACAAGTCTGTTTTCGTAATTAAGCATGACTTATATATGCTTCATTTGCCTGACTTATAATTTTTAATTTTCACTATTCTACTAGCGCAGCCCCTGCCATGCAAGATTTTTTGTCTTGGATAAGATAGGTTTCAATTCTATGGAAACTATGGAGGTAAAGAGAGTTTACCTGAAAACTGAGCATGGTTATACTTTTAACGTCAAAGTATACAATGCAAACACGTACACCTATTTTGAATGCAAAACTTGGAAAGCACTATGCAAGGCTTATGCATTTGAGCCTGATATGGTTATCACCTTTGATATTCGTCTGGAAGAAGATATTGAAGGTAATAGAGACATATGGGTCGATGTGCAGACGCCTCCAGTTCTACCATTATGTGAGTTCTTCTCAACTATATTTTTGTCTTTGATATTGCTTATTCAAAAATAATTGACAACTAATTTCTATTGACAGCTTATTTCCATTCAAGCAAACATGTCCGACGCTTGGTAGACAGGACATACTACTGTCCTGGAGCTAAACTAAACTGCCAGGAGATAAGTCATTATGTTTCATGGCTTGAGGATCTTCATACTGTCAAGACAAATTTTCTTCCTGCATTTAGAAATGATAGTACTCAAAACATGCGACCAATAGTGATTGTATTGAACTACGGTCACATCTATTTAGGAATGATGGTAAGAATTTTACTATTTGTCCTCAGTGCATCTTTTGCATACATAATTTTTTTGCTAATCTTTCATTGCTAAGTATATTAATTAAGTACTATATGATGTTCTTCAACAGGGACTCCCGATAACAGTTGTGCCTTAGGGGATCGAGACTAAAGGTCGCATGTCAATTGTTAGCTTACGACCAAGATACCCTTCATTGCACATGAGTGCATTCAGGTTTCTAGAAGCGATGAATGCTTAATAGTGAAAGGTTGGAGGAAAATTGTTAACGATCACAGAGAAGTACTAGATGGCAGCAATGAGAAGCGCTTCCCACGATTAGGAGATAGGTTCATCTGCATGCTCCAGTATGATGAATCAGGGAGCTATACATGTTCTATGCTATTTTACCTGAGAGAGAGTAGCAGGAGTGATTTAGCTAGTTCATGCTCTTAGTACTTGTCCTTCATGTCCGTGTTCTTCGTTCTGAACTTAATCTCAAAGAATGATTTGCTTTTGTGGTGTTATATATGAACGCTTATAATTGTTGGGGAACGTAGCAGAAATTCAAAATTTTCCTACGAGTCACCAAGATCTATCTATGGAGAAACTAGCAACGTGAGAGAGGGGAGTGCATCTACATACCCTTATAGATCGCTAAGCGGAAGCGTTCAAGAGAACGGGGTTGAAGGAGTCGTACTCATCGTGATCCAAATCACCGGAGATCCTAGTGCCGAACGGACGGCACCTCTGCGTTCAACACACGTGCAGCCCGGTGACGTCACCCATGCCTTGATCCAGCAAGGAGAGAGGGAGAGGTTGGGGAAGACTCCGTCCAGCAGCAGCACAACGGCATGGTGGTGGTGGAGGAGCGTGGCAATTGTGCAGGGCTTCGCCAAGCACCGCGGGAGAGGAGGAGGACTTGGGAGAGGGGGAGGGCTGCGCCAGAACTTGGGTGCGGCTGCCCTCCCACCCCCCACATATATATAGGGGCAAGGGAGAGGGGGGCCGGCCCCCTCAGATCCAATTTGAGGAGGGGGCGGTGGCCAGGGGGGTTGCCTTGCCCCCCAAGGCAAGGCCCCCCCCTTAGGGTTTCCCCCAAACCCTAGGCGCATGGGCCCTAAGGGGGGAGGCACCCAGCCCACTAAGGGGCTGGTCCTTCTCCACAAACAGCCCATAGGGCCCTCCGGGGCAGGTGGACCCTCCCGGTGGACCCCCCGGAACCCCTTTGGTGGTCCCGGTACAATACCGATAACCCCCGAATTATTCCGGTGACCGTATGATGACTTCCCTTATATAAATCTTTACCTCCGGACCATTCCGGAACTCCTCGCGATGTCCGGGATCTCATACGGGACTCTGAGCAACATTCGGTGACCACGTATATCTATTCCCTATAACCCTAGCGTCATTGAACCTTAAGTGTGTAGACCCTACGGGTTCGGGAACCATGCAGACATGACCGAGACGTTCTCCGGTCAATAACCAACAGCGGGATCTGGATACCCATGTTGGCTCCCACATGTTCCACGATGATCTCATCAGATGGACCACGATGTCAAGGACTCAATCAATCCCGTATACAATTCCCTTTGTCTAGCGGTATTGTACTTGCCCGAGATTCGATCGTCGGTATACCGATACCTTGTTCAATCTCGTTACCGGTAAGTCTCTTTACTCGTTCCGTAACACATCATCCCGTGATCAACCCCTTGGTCACGTTGTGCACATTATGATGATGTCCTACCGAGTGGGCCCAGAGATACCTCTCCGTTACACGGAGTGATAAATCCCAGTCTCGATTCGTGCCAACCCAACAGACACTTTCGGAGATACCCGTAGTGCACCTTTATAGCCACCCAGTTACGTTGTGACGTTTGGTACACCCAAAGCATTCCTACGGTATCCGGGAGCTGCACAATCTCATGGTCTAAGGAAATGATACTTGACATTAGAAAAGCTTTGGCATACGAACTACACGATCTTTGTGCTAGGCTTAGGATTGGGTCTTGTCCATCACACCATTCTCCTAATGATGTGATCCCGTTACCAACGACATCCAATGTCCATGGTCAGGAAACCATAACCATCTATTGATCAACGAGCTAGTCAACTAGAGGCTTACTAGGGACATGGTGTTGTCTATGTACCCACACATGTATATGAGTTTCCTATCAATACAATTATAGCATGGATAATAAACGATTATCATGAACAAGGAAATATAATAATAATAACTAATTTATTATTGCCTCCAGGGCATATTTCCAATAGTCTCCCACTTGCACTAGAGTCAATAATCTAGTTCACGTCACCATGTGATTAACATTGACAGGTCACATCGCCATGTGACCAACATCCAAAGAGTTTACTAGTGTTACTAAACTAGTTTACATCACCATGTGATTAAGACTTAATGAGTTCCGGGGTTTGATCTTGTTTTGCTTGTGAGAGAGGTTTTAGTCAACGGGTCTGCAACATTCAGATCCGTATGTATTTTGCAATTCTCTATGTCATATTGTAAATGCTGCTTCCACGCTCCACTTGGAGCTATTCCAAGTGGTTGCTCCACTATACGTATCCGGTTTGCTACTCAGAGTCATTCGGACAGGTGTTAAAGCTTGCATCGATGTAACCCTTTACGCCGAACTCTTTATCACCTCCATAATCGAGAAACATGTCCTTATTTACTCCAAGGACAATTTTGACCGCTGTCGAATGATCCGTTCCTGGATCATTCCTGTACCTTTGACTGACTCATGGCAAGGCACACTTCCGGTGCGGTACACAGCATAGCATACTATAGAGCATACGTCTGAAGCATAGGGGACGACCTTCGTCCTTTCTCTCTCTTCTACCGTGGTCGAGCTTTAACTCTTAACTTCATACCTTACAACTCAGGCAAGAACTCCTTCCTTGACTGATCCATCTTGAACACCTTCAAGATCATGTCAAGGTATGTGCTCATTTGAAAGTATTATTAAGCATTTTGATCTATCTTATAGATCTTGATGCTTATTGTTCAAGTAGCCTAATCTAGGTTTTCCATTGAAAAACACTTTTCAAATAACCCTATATGCTTTCCAGAAATTCTACATCATTTTTGATCAACAATATGTCAACAACATATACTCATCAGAAATGCTATAGTGCTCCCACTCACTTCTTTGGAAATACAAGTTTCTCATAAACTTTGTATAAACCCAAAATCTTTGATCATCTCATCAAAGCATACATTCCAACTCCGAGATGCTTACTCCAGTCCTTGAAGGATTGCTGGAGCTTTGCATATTTGTTAGCGTTCTTCAGGATTGACAAAACCTTCTGGTTGTATCACATACAACCTTTCCTCAAGGATATCGTCGAGGAAACAATTATTTGACATCCTATCTGCAAGATTTCATAAATCATGCGGTAATTGCTAACATAATCCCAACAGACTCTTAGCATCGCTACGAGTGAGAAAGTCTCATCGTAGTCAACTCCTTGAACTTGTCGGAAAACTTAACGACAAGTCGAGCTTTCTTAATGGTGATACTTACCATCATTGTCTGTCTTCCTTTTAAAATCCATCTGTACCCAACGGCCTTACGATCATCAAGTATTTCTTCCAAAGTCATGGATCCTTTCTCGGATTTTATGGCCTCGAGCCATTCGTCGGAATCCGGGCCCACCATCGCTTCTCCATAGCTCGTAGGTTCATTGTTGTCTAGCAACATGATCTCTAAGACAGGATTGCGTACCACTCTGAAGTAGTACGCGTCCTTGTCGACCTACGAGGATCGGTAGTGACTTGATCCGAAGTTTCATGATCACTATCATAAGCTTCTACTTCAATTGGTGTAGGTGCCACAGGAACAACTTCCTGTGCCCTGCTACACACTAATTGAAGTGATGGTTCATTAACCTCATCAAGTCTCCACCATCCTCCCACTCAATTTTTTCGAGAGCAACTTTTCCTCGAGAAAGGACCCGATTCAAGAAACAATCCCTATTGCTTTCGGATCTGAATTAGGAGGAATACCCAACTGTTTTGGGTGTCCTATGAAGATGCATTTTATCCGTTTTGGGTCCGAGCTTATCAACCTGAAACTTTTTCACATAAGCTTCGCAGCCCCAAACTTTTAAGAAATGACAACTTAGGTTTCTCCAAACCATAGTTCAAACGGTGTCGTCTCAACGGAATTACGTGGTGCCCTATTAAAGTGAGTGCAGTTGTCTCTAATGCCTATCCCATGAACGATAGTGGTAATTCGATAAGAGACATCATGGTACGCACCATATATATCCAATAGGGTGCAACTATGATGTTCAGACACACCATCACACTATGGTCTTCCAGGCGGTATTAATTGTGAAACAATTTCCACAATGTCTTAATTGCGTGCCAAAGCTTGTAACTTAGATACTCATCTCTATGATCATATCATAGACATTTTATCCTCTTGTCACGATGATCTTCAACTTCACTCTGAAATTACTCGAACCATTCAATAATTCAGACTTGTGTTTCATCAAGTAAATATAGTCAGTATCTACTCAAATCATCCGTGAAGTAAGAACATAACGATATCCACTGCGTGCCTCAGCATTCATTGGACTACACACATCAAAATGTGTTACTTCCAACAAGTTGCTATCTTGTTCCATCTCACTGAAAACGAGGATTTTCAGTCATCTTGCCCATGTGGTATGATTTGCATGTCTCAAGTGATTCAAAATCAAGTGAGTCCAAACGATCCATGTGCATGTAGTTTCTTCATGCATATACACCAATAGACATGGTTCGCATGTCTCAAACTTTTCAAAACGAGTGAGTCCAAAGATCCATCAACATGGAGCTTCTTCATGCATTTTTATACCAATATGACTTATATGGCAGTGCCACAAGTAAGTGGTCCTATCATTACTATCTTATATCTTTTGGCATGAAAATGTGTATCACTATGATCGAGATTCAATGAATCATTCATTTTAGGTGCAAGACCATTGAAGGTATTATTCAAATAAACAGAGTAACCATTATTTTCCTTAAATGAATAACCCTATTGCGATATACATAATCCAATCATGTCTATGCTCAACACAAACGCCAAATAACAATTATTTAGGTTTAACACCAATCTCGATGGTAGAGGGAGCGTGCGATGCTTGATCATATCAACCTTGGAAACAATTCCAACACATATCGTCAGCTCACCTTTAGCTAGTCTCCTCTTATTTCGTAGCTTTTATTTTGAGTTACTAACACTTAGCAACCGAACCGGTATCTAATACCCTGGTGCTAATAGGAGTACTAGTAAAGTTCACATTAACATAATGTACATCCAATATACTTCCGTCGACCTTGCATGCCTTCTTATCTACTAAGTATCTAGGGTGGTTCTGCTTTAGTGTCCGTTCCTCTCATTACAGAAGCACTTAGTCTCGGGTTTGGGTTCAACCTTGGGTTTTCACTAGAGCAGCAATTGTTTTGCCGTTTCATGAAGTATCCCTTCTTGCCCTTGCCCTTCTTGAAACTAGTGGTTTTACCAACCATAAACAATTGACGCTCCTTCTTGATTTCTACTTTCGCGGTGTCAAACATCGTGAATATCTCAAGGATCATCATATCTATCCCTGATATGATATAGTTCATAACGAAGCTCTAGCAGCTTGGTGGCAATGAATTTGGAGAAACATCACTATCTCATCTGGAATATCAACTCCCACTCGATTCAAGTGATTGTTGTACTCGGACAATCTGAGCACAAGCTCAACGGTTGAGCTTTTCTCCCTTAGTTTGCAGGCTAAGAAAATCGTCGGAGGTCTATACCTCTTGACGTGGGCACGAGCCTGAAATCCCAATTTCAGCCCTTGAAACATCTCATATGTTCGGCGACGTTTTGAAATCGTCTTTGGTGCCTCAACTCTATACCATTGAACTGAACTATCACGTAGTTATCAAAACGTGTATGTCAGATGTTCGCAACATCCATAGATGACGTTCGAGGTTCAGCACACCGAGCGGTGCTTTAAGGACATAAGCCTTCTATGAAGCAACGACGACAATCCTCAGTTTACGGACCTAGTCCGCATAATTGCTATTATCAACTTTCAACTAAATTTTCTCTAGGAACATATCTAAAACAGTAGAACTAAAACGCGAGCTACGACATAATTTGCAAAGATCTTTTGACTATGTTCAGGATAATTAAGTTCATCTTATGAACTCCCACTCAGATAGACATCCCTCTAGTCATCTAAGTGATTACATGATCCGAGTCAACTAGGCCATGTCCGATCATCACGTGAGACGGACTAGTCATCATCGGTGAACATCTTCATGTTGATCGTATCTACCATACGACTCATGCTCGACCTTTCGATCTCTGTGTTCCGAGGCCATGTCTGTACATGCTAGGCTCGTCAAGTCAACCTAAGTGTTTCGGGTGTGTAAATCTGGCTTACACCCGTTGTATGTGAACGTTAGAATCTATCACACCCGATCATCACGTTGTGCTTCGAAACAACGAACTTTCGCAACGGTGCACAGTTAGGGGGAACACTTTCTTCAAATTTTAATGAGAGATCATCTTATTTACTACCGTCGTTCTAAGCAAATAAGATGCATAAACATGATAAACATCACATGCAATCAAAAAGTGACATGATATGGCCAGTATCATTTTGCCCATTTTGATCTCCATCTTCGGGGCTCCACGATCATCATCGTCACCGGCATGACACCATGATATCCATCATCATGATCTCCATCATCGTGTCTTCATGAAGTTGTCTCGCCAACTATTACTTCTACTACTATGGCTACCGGTTAGATATAAAGTAAAGTAATTACATGGCGTTGTTCAATGACACGCAGGTCATACAATAAATTAAGACAACTCCTATGGCTCCTGCCGGTTGTCATACTCATCGACATGCAAGTCGTGATTCCTATTACAAGAACATGATCAATCTCATACATCACATATCATTCATCACATTCTTTTTGGCCATATCACATCACATAGCATACCCTGCAAAAACAAGTTAGACGTCCTCTAATTGTTGTTTGCATGTTATACGTGGCTGCTATGGGTTTCTAGCAAGAACGTTTCTTACCTACGCAAAAACCACAACGTGATATGTAAATTGCTATTTACCCTTCATAAGGACCCTTTTCATTGAATACGATCCGACTAAAGTGGGAGAGACTGGCACCCGCTAGCCACCTTATGCAACAAGTGCATGTCAGTCGGTGGAACCTGTCTCACGTAAGTGTACGTGTAAGGTCGGTCCGGGCCGCTTCATCCCACAATGCCGCCGAATCAAGATTGGACTAGTAACGGTAAGCATATTGAACAAAATCAACGCCCACAACTACTTTGTGTTCTACTCGTGCAAAGAATCTACGCAATAGACCTAGCTCATGATGCCAGTGTTTGGGAACGTAGCAGAAATTCAAAATTTCCTACGAGTCACCAAGATCTATCTCTGGAGAAACTAGCAATGTGAGAGAGGGGAGTGCATCTACATACCCTTGTAGATTGCTAAGCGGAAGCGTTCAAGAGAACGGGGTTGAAGGAGTCGTACTCATCATGATCCAAATCACCGGAGATCCTAGTGCCGAACGGATGACACTTCCGCGTTCAACACACGTGCAGCCCGGTGACGTCTCCCACGCCTTGATCCAGAAAGGAGAGAGGGAGAGGCTGGGGAAGACTCCGTCCAGCAGCAGCACAACGGCGTGGTGGTGGTGGAGGAGCATGGCAATCCTGCAGGGCTTCTCCAAGCACCGCGGGAGAGGAGGAGGACTTGGGAGAGGGGGAGGGCTGTGCCAAAACTTGGGTGCGGCTGCCCTCCCACCCCCCACAAATATATAGGGGCAAGGGAGAGGGGGGCCGACCCCTCATATCCAATCTGAGGAGGGGGCGGCAGCCAGGGGGGTGGCCTTGCCCCCCAAGGCAAGGGGGCGCCCCCCCTTTAGGGTTTCCCCCAAACCCTAGGCGCATGGGCCCTAAGGGGGAGGCACCCAGCCCACTAAGGGGCTGGTCCCTCTCCACAAACAGCCCATAGGGCCCTCCGGGGAAGGTGGACCCTCCCGGTGGATCCCCCAGAACCCCTTCGGTGGTCCCGGTACAATACCGATAACCCCCAAATTATTCCGGTGACCGTATGATGACTTTCCATATATAAATCTTTACCTCCGGACCATTCCGGAACTCCTCGCGACGTCCAGGATCTCATCCGAGACTCCAAACAACATTCGGTGACCACGTATATCTATTCCCTATAACCCTAGGGTCATGGAACCTTAAGTGTGTAGACCCTACGGGTTCGGGAACCATGCAGACATGACCGAGACGTTCTCCGGTCAATAACCAACAACGGGATCTGGATACCCATGTTGGCTCCCACATGTTCCACGATGATTTCATCGGATGAACCACGATGTCGAGGACTCAATCAATCCCGTATACAATTCCATTTGTCTAGCGGTATTATACTTGCCCGAGATTCGATCGTCGGTATACCGATACCTTGTTCAATCTCATTACCGGAAGTCTCTTTACTTGTTCCGTAACACATCATCCCGTGATCAACCCCTTGGTCACATTGTGCACATTATGATGATGTCCTACCGAGTGGGCCTAGAGATACCTCTCTGTTACACGGAGTGACAAATCCCAGTCTCGATTCGTGCCAACCCAACAGACACTTTCGGAGATACCCGTAGTGCACCTTTATAGCCACCCAGTTACATTGTGACGTTTGGTACACCCAAAGAATTCCTACGATATCCGGGAGTTGCACAATCTCATGGTCTAAGGAAATGATACTTGACATTAGAAAAGCTTTAGCATACGAACTACACGATCTTTGTGCTAGGCTTAGGATTGGGTCTTGTCCATCACATCATTCTCCTAATGATGTGATCCCGTTATCAATGAGATCCAATGTCCATGGTCAGGAAACCGTAACCATCTATTGATCAACGAGCTAGTCAACTAGAGGCTTACTAGGGAAATGGCTTTGTCTATGTACCCACACATGTATCTGAGTTTCCTATCAATACAATTATAGCATGGATAATAAATGATTATCATGAACAAGGAAATATAATAATAATAACTAATTTATTATTGCCTCTAGGGCATATTTCCAACAATAATATCATGACAATCATGTTGAACTCGATGATATTTTTGCTTTTGGTACAAATGAATGTTTATTCTTTAAGCTACTGTTGATGGTGATTAGATAGCGGTAATGACTATGATGATGATGATGAGTTATTATATCATTTAATGAAAGAAACCACAGATTAGTTTCAGCTGGATGGATCCTACCTAAGTGATCAAGTATATATATGCCATATCCATATATATTATACTTGATCACCTAGTTAGGTGATCAAGTATAATATGGATATGGCATATACTTGATCACTTAGCTAGTAGCTAGCTAGCTAGATCGATGCATCCAGTCGAAACTAATTCGTGGTACTTTCACCTAATGATTTAACAACTCATTATAATGTAAAACAATCACTAAATTAAATTTAAAACACAAAATTAAAGGAAAAATTTTAAAAAAAAACACCCAAACATTTAGTACCGGTTGGTGTTACCAACCGGTACTAATGTCCTACACGCACCCGGGCCTGGCTCGTGCCACGTGGAGGCACTTTAGCGCCGGTTCGTGACGAACCAGTACTAAAGGGGGGGACCTTTAGTCCCCACTCTTTAGTGCCGGTTGGCGAACCGGTACTAAAGGCCGTCACCAACCGGAACTAAAGGCCGGTTCTGCACTAGTGTAAGGAAACATTTATATAGTGTGCTGAAATTTTCTGTCACTTGTTACTCTGGAAACTAATCCTTTGAGAGGCTTATTTGGGGCATCTTCACCCCGACCAGTAGAGCAAAGAGCTGCTCCTCAACCTACTAAACCTACTGAAAATGTTCACTTTGAAATTCCTTTGGGTGTGATAGAGAAACTGCTAGCTAATCCCTTTGTAGGAGATGGAACATTGCATCCCGATTTACACCTTATCTATGTGGATGAAGTTTGTGGATTATTTAAGCTTGCAAGTATACCTAATGATATTATTAAGAGGAAGGTCTTTCCTTTATCTTTGAAGGGAGACACATTGACATGGTATAGGCTATGTGATGATATGGGATCTTGGAATTATAAACGATTAAAGTTGGAATTTCACCAGAAGTTCTATCCTATGCATCTTGTTCATCATGGTCGTAATTACATATATAATTTCTGGCCTCGCGAAGGAGAAAGCATCACTCAAGCTTGGGGGAGGCTTAAGTCAAGTTATATTCATGCCCCAATTATGAGCTCTCAAGAGAAATGATTATTCAAAAAATTTATGCTCGGCTTTCTCTCAATGATCGCACCATGCTCGAACTTCCCGTGTTGGTTCTTATATGCTAAAGACTATTGAATTCAAGTGGGATTTATTGGAAAGAATTAAACGCAACTCTGAAGATTGGGGTTCCGACGATGGTAAGGAGTCAGGTATGACACCTAAGTTTGATTGTGTTAAATCTTTTATGGATACCGATGCTTTTCACGGATTTAGCGCTAAATATGAACTTGACTCTGAGATAGTAGCTTCTTTCTGTGAATCTTTTGCTACCCATGTTGACCTCCCTAAGGAGAAGTGGTTTAAATATAATCCTCCCATTGAAGTAAAAGTAGTTGCACCTGTTACAGTTGAAGAAAAGACTATCACTTATAATGATCCTATTGTTCCTACTACTTATGTTGAGAAACCACCTTTTCCTGTTAGAAAAAAGGATCATGCTAAAACTTTAACTGTGGTTCGTAAGAGTAATACTAGAAGATATACACCTCCTGAAAAAAATTAAAGTTGAATCTAGTATTGCTATGGTTAAAGATCTCTTGGATGATAATATAGATGGGCATGTTATTTACTTCTGTGAACAAGCTGCTAATATTGCTAGACCCGATGCTAAGATACATAGACCTATTGTAGGCATGCCTGTTATTTCTGTTAAAATAGGAGATCATTGTTATCATGGCTTATGTGATATGGGTGCTAGTGCTAGTGCAATACCTATTTCCTTATATAAAGAAATTATGCATGATATTGCACCTGCTGAGTTAGAAGATATTGATGTTACAATTAAGCTTGCCAATAGAGATACTATTTCACCATTTGTGATTGTTACAGATGTTGAAGTCTTGTGTGGGAAAGTTAAATATCCTGCTGATTTTCTTGATCTTGGTTCCCCAGAATATAGCTTTTGTCCCATTATATTTGGTAGACCCTTCTTGAATACTGTTAATGCTAAGACCGATTGCGAAAAGGATGTTGTTACAATTGGCTTGGATGATATGAAACATGAGTTTAACTTAGCTAAATTTCGTAGACAACCCCATGATAAAGAATTTCATAGTACGGATGAAATTGTTGGTCTTGCTTCTATTGTTGTGACTCCTACTGATCCGTTAGAACAATATTTGCTAGACCATGAAAATGATATGTTTATGAACGAAAGAAGGGAAATAGATGAAGTATTCCTTAAATAGGGTCCTATTCTAAAACACAACTTACCTGTTGAAATCCTAGGGGATCCCCCTCCACCCAAGGGTGATGTCGTGTTTGAGCTCAAACCGTTACCTGATAATCTTAAATATGCTTATCTAGATGAAAAGAAGATATATCATGTTATTATTAGTGCTAACCTTTCAAACAAAGAAGAGGAAAGATTATTGAAAACACTGAAGAAGCACCATGCTGCTATTGGATATACTCTGGATGATCTTAAGGGCATTAGTCCCACTCTATGCCAACACAAAATTAAATTGGACGAAGGCTCCAAACCAGTTAGAGATCATCAACGACGGTTAAATCCTAAGATGAAAGAAGTGGTAAGAAAGGAGATACTAAAGCTCCTTGAGGCAGGTATAATTTATCCCGTTGCTGATAGTGATTGGGTAAGTCCTGTTCATTGCGTCCCTAAGAAGGGAGGTATCACTGTTGTTCCTAATGATAAAGATGAATTGATTCCACAAGCAATTATTACAGGTTATTGGATGGTAATTGATTTTCGTAAATTAAATAAAGCTACTAAGAAAGATCATTACCCTTTACCTTTTATTGATCAAATGCTAGAAAGACTATCCAAACATACACATTTCTGCTTTCTAGATGGTTATTATGGTTTCTCTCAAATACCTGTGTCAGCGGACGATCAATCAAAAACTACTTTTACTTGCCCTTTTGGTACTTTTGCTTATAGACGTATCCTTTTGGTTTATGTAATGCACCTGCTACCTTTCAAAGATGCATGATGGCTATATTCTCTGACTTTTGTGAAAAGATTTGTGAGGTATTCATGGATGACTTCTTCGTTTATGGATCCTCTTTTGATGATTGCTTGAGCAACCTTGATTGAGTTTTGTAGAGATGTGAAGACACTAGTCTCGTCTTGAATTGGTAAAAGTGTCACTTTATGGTTAATGAAGGCATTGTCTTAGGGCGTAAAATTGCTGAAAGAGGTATTGAAGTTGATAAAGCTAAAGTTGATGCTATCGAAAATTTGCCATGTCCCAAGGACATTAAAGGTATAAGAGGTTTCCTTGGTCATGCCGGTTTTTATAGGAGGTTCATTAAGGACTTCTCTAAAATCTCTAGGCCTCTGACTAATTTATAGAAAAAAGACATTCCTTTTGTCTTTGATGATGATTGTGTAGAAGCATTTGAAATACTTAAGAAAGCTTTGATCACCGCACCTATTGTTCAGCCACCTGATTGGAATTTACCCTTTGAAATTATGTGTGATGCTAACGATTATGCTATAGGTGCTGTTCTAGGGCAAAGAGTTGATAAGAAATTAAATGTTATCCAGTATGCTAGTAAAACTCTAGACACTGCCCAGAGAAATTATGCTACTACTGAAAAAGAATTCTTAGCAGTTGTATTTTCATGTGATAAGTTCAGACCTTATATTGTTCATTCGAAAGTAACTATTCACATTGATCATGCTGCTATTAAATATCTTATGGCAAAGAAAGATGCTAAACCTAGACTTATTAAATGGGTCCTCTTGCTCCAAGAATTTGATTTGCATATCATTGATATAAAGGGAGCTGAGAACCCCGTTGGAGACAACTTGTCTAGGTTAGAGAATGTTCTTGATGACCCACTACCTATTGATGATAGCTATCCTGATGAACAACTAGTGGTCATTAATGCTTCTCGTACTACTCCATGGTATGCTGATTATGCTAATTACATTGTTGCTAAATTTATACCACCTAGTTTCACATACCAGCAAAAGAAAAAGTTATTTTATGATTTAAGACATTACTTCTGGGATGACCCACACCTTTATAAAGAAGGAGTAGATGGTGTTATTAGACGTTGTGTACCTGAGCATGAAGAGGAACAGATCCTACGCAAGTGTCACTCTGAACCATATGGAGGACAACACACTGGAGATAGAACTGCACACAAGGTATTGCAATCCGGTTTTTATTGGCCTACTCTCTTCAAAGATGCCTGTAAGTTTGTCTTGTCTTGTGATGAATGTCAAAGAATTGGTAATATTAGTAGACGCCAAGAAATTCCTATGAATTATTCTCTTGTTATTGAACCATTTTATGTTTGGGGCTTTGATTATATGGGACCTTTTCCTGCCTCTAATGGATATACACATATTTTAGTTGTTGTTGATTACGTTACTAAGTGGGTAGAAGCTATTCCAACTAGTAGTGCTGATCATAACACCTCTATTAAGATGCTTAAAGAAGTTTTTTTCCGAGGTTTGGAGTCCCTAGATATCTCATGATTGATGGTGGTTCACATTTTATCCATGGTGCTTTCCGTAAAATGCTTGCTAAGTATAATGTTAATCATAGAATTGCATCTCCTTATCACCCATAGTCTAGTGGTCAAGTACAATTGAGTAATAGAGAGCTCAAATTAATTTTGCAAAAGACTTTTAATAGATCTAGAAAGAATTGGTCCAAGAAACTTGATGATGCATTACGGGCCTATAGAACTGCATATCAAAATACAATGGGTATGTCTCCGTATAAGATGGTTTATGGAAAAGTGTGTCACTTACCTCTTGAACTTGAACATAAGGCATATTGGGCCATTAAAGAGCTCAACTAGGATTTCAAAGTTGACGGTGAGAAGAGGTTATTTGACAGTAGCTCACATGATGAATGGAGAACCCAAGCCTATGAGAATGCCAAGCCGTTTAAAGAAAAAGTTAAAAGATGGCATGACAAAAGGATACAAAAGCGTGAGTTTAACGTAGGTTATTATGTGTTGCTATTCAACTCTCGTTTAAGATTTTTTGCAAGAAAACTTCTCTCTAAATGGGAAGATCCTTACATTATCGAGGAGGTCTATCGTTCCGCTGCCATAAAAATCAACAACTTCGAAGGCACAAATCCGAAGGTGGTGAACGGTCAAAGAATCAAACATTATATCTCAGGTAATCCTATAAATGTTGAAACTAATATTATTGAAACCTTAACCCCGGTGGAATACATAAGGGACACTTCCCAGAACGTTTCCGACTCCGAAAAGGAATAGGTATGTGGTACGTTAAGTAAATCGACTCCAAAACAGTTCTAATGGCAATTTTTCTCTGTTTTGGAATATTTAAGAATTTAGGGAAGCAAGAAGTAATCTGGGAAGGACACGGGGCCTCCACGAGGGTGGAGGGTGCACCCACCCTTACTGGGCGCGCCCCCTGCCTCGTGGGCACCTCGTGTGCCTCCTGGACTCAGTTTTCTTGCATGTTACTTCTTTTGGTCGGTAAAAAATCATCATATAATCTCCCGAAGGTTTTGACCACCGTATCACACAAAAATCCTCTGTCTTTGTTTCGAGCTATTTTTCTGACAGATCTAGAGCATCATGACGTCATCCTCCTCCAATAATTAAGATAAGGATGCTTGGCTATTGAAGATAGAGCTGATAAGAGAAGAACCGGAGGAGATCAACAAGGATGAAGGGATCAAGAAGGCCATGGAGGATCAAGCTCCGGCGACGAAAGAACAAAACATCCCTCAACCTTTACCTAACCTCTTTACCCCAACTGAGATTGAAGCTTTCAAGATGATTGAGTTAGCTCGCATACAAAACAAGCATCTCAAACGGGAAAATATTTTGTTGAAGGATCATATCGTCGCACTCAAGGGCATTATCCGCAAGTTGGAGGAGCTTTTACGCTCGCTGTGCGATTATCCACCATCATCATCACCGCCTTCATCACCTTGGACATAATCATGGTATGGGCACTCCCCTTGGCAACAACCAAGCTTGGGGGAGTTGCCCCGTTATGGTATCACCATCACACTCCTATCTTTACCGTTTTACTTAGTTCGATCCTTTTGGTAATATCTAGATCTAGTAGAATAAAGCTTTGGTATGAATTAGTTTTGAGTTTTGCTTTGTGATCCCTCTATGTAATCGAGTCCGTGAGCTATATAATAAAGATTAGTGTTGAGTCAAGGGCTTTGCTATCTTGCCATGATCTTAAGTGCATAAAAGAATAAAGAGTTCATATGGATCTTACGGATAGTAATGACTTCATACATAAAAAGTATGAGGCTTAAAAGTTGTTGAGAGTTGGCAAACACAGTTTTGGTCATTGTTGCAATTAATAGGAAGTAATATAGAAAGAGAGGTTTTCACATATAAATATACTATCTTGGACATCTTTTATAATTGTGAGCACTCATTAAAGTATGACATGCTAAAGAATTGAGGTTGGACAAGGAAGACAACATAATGGGTTATGTTTTCTCACATCTCAGTTAAAGTATATTGTCATGGATCGTCCAACATGTTGAGCTTGCCTTTCCCCCTCATGCTAGCCAAATTCCTTGCACCAAGTAGAGATACTACTTGTGCTTCCAAATATCCTGAAATCCAGTTTTGCCATGAGACTCCACCATACCTACCTATGGATTGAATAAGATCTTCAAGTAAGTAGTCATGTTTCAAGCAATAAAAATTGCTCTCTAAATATGTATGGCCTATTAGTGCGGAGAAAATAAGCTTTATACAATCGTGTGATATGGAAGTATAAAAGCGACGGACTACATAATAAAGGTTCATATCACAAGTGGCAATATATAGTGACATTCTTTTGCATTAAGATTTTGTGCATCCAACGAAAAAGCACATGACCATCTCTGCTTCCCTCTGCGAAGGGCCTATCTTTTACTTTATATCTTATACTTTTTGCAAGAGTCAAGTTGATCTTCACCTTTCCCTTTCTCATTTTATCCTTTGGCAAGCACCTCGTGTTGAAGATGCTGATATATATATCCAATTGGATGTAAGTTAGCATGAACTATTATTGTTGACATCGCCCAAAGGTGAATACGTTGGGAGGCAAAATTATAAGCCCCTATCTTTCTCAGTGTCCGATTAAAACTCCATAACCAGAAGTATTGCATGAGTGTTAGCAATTGTAGAAGACTATATGATAGTTGAGTATGTGGACTTGCTGAAAAGCTCTATTCTTGACTCTTTCTGATGTTATGATAAATTGCAATTGCTTCGGTGACTGAGATTATAGTTTGTTAGTTCTCAATGAAGTTTCTGTACCATACTTGACATTGTGAATAGATTGTTACTTGAGCATAAGAAATCATATGACAAAATCTATATATGTTCCTGTTATAAGAATGATTATGATGCCCTCATGTCCGTATTTTATTTTTATCGACACCTCTATTTCTAAACATGTGGACATATTTTTCAATATCGGCTTCTGCTTGAGGACAAGCGAGGTCTAAGCTTGGGGGAGTTGATACGTCCATTTTGCATCATGCTTTTATATCAATATTTATTGCATTATGGGCTGTTATTACACATTATGTCACAATACGTATGGCTATTCTCTCTTACTTTACAAGGTATATCATGAAGAGGGGGAATGCCGGCAGCTGGGATTTTGGCTGGAAAAGGAGAAAATATTGGAGACCTATTTTGCGTAGCTCCAAAAGTCCTGAAACTCGACGAAAGTCATTTTTGCAATTAATGATAATTATTGAGCGGAAGAAGTACACGAGGGGGCCCACACCCTGGCCACGAGGGTGGTGGGCGCGCCCCCTGCCTCGTGGGCCTCTGGTGGCCCTCCGGTGCCCATATTCTGCTATATGAAGGCTTTTACCCTGGAAAAAATCATAAGCAAGCTTACGGGACGAAACTCCGCCGCCAGGAGGCGGAACCTTGGCAGAACCAATCTAGGGCTCCGGCGGAGCTATTCTCCTAGGCAAACTTCCCTCCGGGAGGGGGAAATCATCACCATCGTCATCACCAATGATCCTCTCATTGGGAGGGGGTCAATCTCCATCAACATCTTCACCAGCACCATCTCCTCTCAAACCCTAGTTCATCTCTTGTATCCAATCTTGTATCCAAAACCACAAATTGGTTCCTGTGGGTTGCTAGTAGTGTTGATTACTCCTTGTAGTTGATGCTAATTGGTTTACTTGGAGGAAGATCATATGTTCAGATCCTTAGTGCATATTAATACTTGTCGGTGTCAAAACCGGCGGATCTCGGGTAGGGGGTCCGGAACTGTGCGTCTAGGCGGATGGTAACAGGAGACAAGGGACACGATGTTTTTACCCAGGTTTAGGCCCTCTCGATGGAGGTAAAACCCTAATCCTGCTTGATTAATATTGATGATATGGGTAGTACAAGAGTTGATCTACCACGAGATCATAGAGGCTAAACCCTAGAAGCTAGCCTATGGTATGATTGTTGTTCGTCCTACAGACTAAGACTCTCCGGTTTATATAGACAACGGAGAGGGCTAGGGTTACGCAGAGTCGGTGACAATGGGAGGAGATCTTCATATCGTATCGCCAACCTTGCCTTCCACGCCAAGGAAAGTCCTATCCGGACACGAAGAATAGTCCGGCGAAAGCTGCCTTGTGCCTTGTGCCCCACACTCAGGAGGGGTCAATTTATCAAGTGGGCGGAGCCGAAATATGGCGCATCGCTGGGACCGGATATCTATCCGGTACCCCAAAGAAGGCGTCCGAGGACTGGCCTTCGGAATGGTTTTATATGGATGACGTCCCCCTGCCGGACCCTGTACGGATCGGCCTCCCTGAGTTTAATAACGCTCCGTTGAAGAAACGCCTGAGCTGGCGCCCACGGAACCCTCAGAGGGAAACTGATAGGGACGTCCTTTACCTGATGAGCCGGATAAATTGTTGGTTCATTCCGGGTTGACCATGATTGAGGTCATGGCCACATGCATTACGCGGGGGGTGCAGCCGCTTTAGTACAAAGGCCACCCCATGTGGGATTTCAACGGGGAGGACGACGCCACCCGGTGCGGTCGCAAGGGGCCGGACTCGGCTGCCACCTTAACGAAGATTTTATCCGCTTTGTACAAGGGAGAAGAAGAGGAATTCCTCCGGGTCAACCCATGGGGCGGATTCTCCATGTACAGTCCTCCAAGCTGGGTGAGCGAACATTTTCACCTGCCTACCTGTTTTCTAACGCAGGAGCTGCGCCAGACTGTGAAGGAGATAAGCAGCCCTCCTCCACAACCCGAGGACCTGGAGCGGTCCCTCGATCCGGACTCCCAAGAGGACCCGGATTTATGTGTGGAGCTAATTGATGGGGTGTTTCATCAACTGAGTAAGGACAATACCTTAGCGTCCATTACGGCCGACTATCCCGGACTACTTCCAGCCTCAAAGGTAACCGAGACTGAAATCCCAGTACTTTCAAGAGGATCCATCCATGCTTTATTTTGAATGCCGTAAACCAATAGTGTTTCGTTTTGCAGGGGAAATCCTTGAGGCGGAGGGCCGAGCCCACGGTGGGCAGCCAACAAGGGCCGCTGAAGCCAGGCGGGTTAAAAAGAAGTGCAGACCAGATCGAGGTTCTGGCGCAACGGTACGGTGCGCAAATTTAACGCCCATGGTTTATGCCCTCAATTCACACTAACACTCATGCTCTCCTCAGGAAGAAGAGAGTCCGCCAGACTATATCCACCGGCCAGGCTTCAAGGCCGGGTCCAGAAGCGGAGGCAAACACGGGGCGTGCATCGGACGTTCCTTCGACAGAGGACACAGACGGGCTTTCTGCCACCAATTCAGAGGTGGAGAGTGCCATGAACCACAGGCGTCGCCGGACTATTCTTCGTGACGCATGTTTTTCCCCAGAGGCGTTGGACGCCTTTAATACGGGAGATGCGTACCTCCGTGCCGCTCAAAATGGTCTAGCCAGAGCCACAGAGCAGTATGTGAAAGACATACGGGTGAGTAAATCTGATGGTTATATATGTCAGTAGCCCCCGAGACTTGAAATAGTCAAGATAATTGTTTTAAGGATCATATGTTATGCAGGATCTTACAAAAAAGAACACACAACTGTCCCAGGAGCTGGAAGAGTGCAAGCCCAACTCGAGGCCGCACTGGCTGCTTCAGATAGTGCCATGGGGACCCCCTAGGTAATATATGCTTCGAAAGATAATTCCGTTGTGAAGTGCGGCATGTGTGCAATTCTGACGATAACAATGCAGATGGGGCCAGAGTGAATCCGGACAAGCAGCAACTCCTACGCTAGTTAAAGGCTGGTGAGAGTGTGCTGACGAGGGTGAGGCAAGAGAAGAACAAGCTTCAAGACGCCAATACCCGGCTGGGCGAGGAACTAAAGGATGTTCGTGCTCAGCTGTCCGATTCCGTAAAGGAGAATCGGCGACTTCGACGCAGCATTTTTAGTAAGTGCTTGAACGAATATTCGAAAAAAGAGTTCGGCGAGGAAGTCGATTGACATAGCTATGTCTGTAGGTATGCTGACAGGTCGTCCTGTGGAGGAAATGCCCGGTTCAGCGAGGGACCTTCTTCCCGAGCTGTTGCAACTGCACGAACGAGTTCGGCAGGCGATGCAAGGCGTCGTCCAGGCTATGTGGCCATCCCTCTCCATGCCCGAAGGCCTTGGAGAGCTTGCAGAGAAGCTAAAGGGAGTGCGGCAGCACTTCCGGTTATGGAAGATATCGGCCTGCCGTCAAGGTGCCAGGGAGGCCTAGGCCATGGTGAAGACTCGGTACACGAAGGCTGACCCAAACCACATGGCCAAGGTCGGCCCTGTGGGGCCCAATGGGAAGGAGAGCCCTGTCAGTTTGGTGTATGGCCAGGTAGAGCTGGCTGCCAAGCATTCTCAACAGGACTGTAAATTAAAAAGCCTGTTGGACGGTATCGAAGAAGAATATACCGAGTCAAATTGACTATGTAATTTTAAAATTACATGTAAAATGCCTTCTAGCCGGATTGTAGATCGTTTGTCATTGCGGACCTTTTCGCTTCAACCTCTGGACCCGATAGTCCGGAGTGTGTCCGAATACCCTCTTGGTTATGTAAGAACCGGGGCATGCATGGAGACAAGGCGTAGGGGTCATAAGTGCTTTAGCAGACAAGTGCCCAACTAGTTATGTTATATTACATGGTTAGTAAGAAACATCTTCCAGAGAGAATAGTTCCGTTAGGGGTTCCTTTCCCTGGGAGACATGCCCTAAAGTGCATGTCTGAACTGCGAGAAAGAGCAGAAAAAGCATCTGGGGGCAGATAAGGAAACAACAAAAATCATCTTTTAGTTCACCGACTGAATATTCTCTTAAGAATGCTAGCTTTCGGCTTCACCCAGTCTGAGGTACACATCCGGCTGACCCGGCAGTAACAATCGCAGAGGTGCTCCCTTTACCACCTAGACGAACAAACGGGAACGTAGGGGTAAGCACAGGAGCCAGGCAACCCAGCTTGTCCAAAACTTAAGTCATATCGATGCATATAATGGTGTATAAAAGGTTCGTGCGGAAGTGTCACACATGTTTGGGGCATGAAGCCCATTTATATAAACTTCTGATAAAGAAGCCCCCAGGTATAATGAGCGCGGGTGGCACGTCAAGTGTGTGCGAGCAACGCTCAGGCAAGCCCCTAAGGCTTGGGAGAAAAAGGTGGGGAGAAGGAGAAAAATACCAGGCAACTAATTTGAAAAAAAGATAAAAAAAGGGACAGAGGAAGGAGACGAACACGGAGTCCGGCGCTAGGCATAGAATCTTCATAGGCGTGCTACGTTCCATGGGTTCGGCTCGAGTCGGTTGTCCGATGCGTTTTGCAGACGGTACGCTCCACCAGTCAGGACTTGGTCGATTATGAAGGGACCCTCCCATTTGGGCTTTAGTTTGTCCTTTTTCTTGTCCGGCAAGCGCAGAACTAGTTCACCAACGTTGTAAGTTTTGGCTCGTACTTCTCTGCTTTGATATCTTCGAGCCTGTTGTTGATAAAATGCGGAACAGGCTTTTGCTACGTCGCGATCCTCCTCCAATGCGTCCAAGCTGTCCTGCTGATCGAGCTCGGCTTCTCTTTCTTCATACATGCGGACGCGAGGTGAGTCATGAATTATGTCGCAGGGCAGGACTGCCTCTGCGCCGTATACCATAAAAAATGGTGTGAATCTGGTAGTGCGATTCGGCGTGGTCCGCAGCCCCCAGAGTACGGAGTTGATCTCTCTACCCAGTGCGTGTTAGATTCCTTGAGGGATCGCACTAGTCTGGGCTTGATGCCGCTCATGATGAGACCGTTGGCTCGCTCGACTTGACTGTTGGTTTGTGGGTGATAGACTGAAGCGTAGTCGAGCTTAATGCCCATGTTTTTGCACCAGATTTTGACTTCGTCGGCCATAAAGTTTGTGCCGTTGTCAGTGATGATGCTATGGGGGACGCCGTAGCGGTGTACAACCCCGGATATGAAGTCTATCACCGGTCCGAATTCGGCCGTCTTTATAGGCTTGGCCTCTATCCATTTGGTGAATTTATCCACCATGACCAGTAGATATTTTTTCTTGTGGGTTCCTCCTTTAAGGGGTCCAACCATGTCAAGCCCCCAGACCGCAAAAGGCCAGATAATTGGTATGGTTTGTAGGGCGGTAGGCGGCATGTGGCTTTGATTAGCGAATAATTGGCAACTGACGCATCGCTGCACTAAGTCCTGAGCGTCTGCCCGGGCCATCGGCCAATAAAATCCGGTACGGAAGGCCTTGCTTACAAGGGCCCGGGCTGCGGCGTGGTGTCGCTACCATCTGTCTTAACTTACTAGGCTATATCGCGACGCAGCTCGGATGATTTGCGAATAATTGGCAACCGACACCATTTTCGGCACTTAACTTATTGGGCTATATCGCGACGCAGCTCGGATGAGCTTTGTCTGTTGTATTCGGCCTGGACGTATTTATCATATCCGGCGTGGCGGTTATCGTCACGTGATGTGGGGCGCCCACGCGATCCGTAGATCGATCTTGTTTGCCTTGCCTTATCCTCCAATATGTCACGCAGGTCTGTTGCGTTTCCCCGTGCTCTGGTATTCTTAGAGCGGCGCCGGGGTGCGGCTTGTATTGAGGGCCAAAAGGCCTCTCTGTCGCGGCCACGGGGTGGCCGATCAGGCGCATCATACGCTGGTGATGTAGGTTTAGTTACTTCCTCCTCTAGTTGGGGTAGCAGCCTGCGCTTTGGGTAACTCTTGGAGGGGAGTTCGAGTTTATACTCTTCGGCCGCTAGGACTCCAGTCCATCTGTCGGCTAGCAAGTCTTGGTCAGCTCTAAGCTGCTGCTATTTTTTCTTGAGGCTGCTCCCCGTGGCCATAAGCCTGCGTTTGAAACGCTCTTGTTCGACGGGATCCTCTGGCACGACGAATTCGTCGTCGTCGAGGCTTGCCTCGTCTTCAGAGGGAGGCATATAATTGTCGTCCTCGACCTCTCTGTCCGCCGCTCTCTCATGAGGGCTGGCTCCTTCGTCCTCCTGCGCTGAATCCTGCTGGAGGGGGTTGTCTTCGGCACTGTCCGGGGTGTTGATGTCTCCGGTGCCGGATTCGCCGTTCTTTCTTTGGCGGGATTTAGAGCGGCGCCGCTGACGTTGGCGTTTGGGTTGCTTCTTGGAGGATTTGTCCTCCGCTTTTTCATCACCATCCCCTGCTTTGGGGTTGTCCACCATGTATATGTCATATGACGAGGTGGCCTTCCAGTGCCCTATAGGTGCTGGTTCTTGGTCGTCTCCTTCATCGGCGTCCATACCGTCGATGTCTTCGGAGTCGAAGTCGAGCATGTCGGTTAGATCGTCGACAGTGGCTACAAAGTGGGTGGTGGGTGGGTTTCGAATTTCTTCGTTGTCCGCATCCCAACCATGCTGTCCATAGTTCGGCCAGGGCTCTCCTGATAAAGAGAGAGACTTTAGTGAATTCAGGATATCGCCAAAGGGCGAGTGCTGAAAGACGTCCGCGGCGGTGAACTCCATGATCGGAGCCCAATCGAGTTCGATCGGAAGGGGTGCGGAAGATTCGGAGTCCGGAACGGAGTCCGGCACCTTGGAGTCACGGGCCTTGCAAAGGACCAGGCTGGTATTCAGCTCTATCGCCGTAGATATTGCGGCTCCTGGGGCGGCGTCCAACCGACCGTCCCCGACTTGTGCAGCCGGCTCTGAGCTGGTGGTCGGAGCGGGCACCTGAGCGGCGCTCTGGGTGCTTTCTGGCGGTAGAGCTAGATCATGCCCAACGTGACAGTGCGGCGCGCTCGGCCATGGCTCGAATCCGTCAAAGATCAAGTCCCCGCGGATGTCGGCCGTGTAGTTTAACCTTCCAAACCTGACCTGATGGCCAGGGGCGTAGCTTTCGATCTGCTCCAGGCCCGCAGTGCGAAGCCGCCGAATACGAAGATCTGTCCAGGGAGAAAAGTCTCACCCTGGACCGCGTCGTGGTTGATGATCAAAGAAGCCATCGGGCCTAAGCGTGACTACACAGAGGAACTCTCAATTAAAGCACCAATGTCGGTGTCAAAACCGGCGGATCTCGGGTAGGGGGTCCCGAACTGTGCGTCTAGGCGGATGGTAACATGAGACAAGGGACACGATGTTTTTACCCAGGTTCGGGCCCTCTCAATGGAGGTAAAACCCTACTCCTGCTTGATTAATATTGATGATATGGGTAGTACAAGAGTTGATCTACCACGAGATCAGAGAGGCTAAACCCTAGAAGCTAGCCTATGGTATGATTGTTGTTCGTCCTACGGACTAAGACTCTCCGGTTTATATAGACACCGGAGAGGGCTAGGGTTACACAGAGTCGGTTACAATGGGAGGAGATCTTCATATCGTATCGCCAACCTTGCCTTCCACGCCAAGGAAAGTCCTATCCGGACACGGGACGGAGTCTTCAATCTTGTATCTTCATAGTCCGGGAGTCCGGCCAAAGGTCATAGTCCGGCCATCCGGACACCCCCTAATCCAGGACTCCCTCAATACTCCTCTGATTTTGAACATGAATATGCTTTGTGAGTAGTTACGTTTGCTCCTGAGGACATGGGTTAAGTCTTGCTATTAGTAGTCATGTGAATTTGGTATTCGTTCGATTTTTTATGAGATGTATGTTGTCTCTCCTCTAGTGGTGTTATGTGAACGTCGACTACATGACACTTCACCATTATTTGGGCCTAGAGGAAGGCATTGGGAAGTAATAAGTAGATGATGGGTTGCTAGAGTGACAGAAGCTTAAACCCTAGTTTATAAGTTGCTTCGTAAGGGGCTGATTTGGATCCACTAGTTTCATGCTATGGTTAGGTTTACCTTTATACTTCTTTTGTAGTTGCGGATGCTTGCAATAGGGGTTAATAATAAGTGGGATGCTTGTCCAAGAAAGGGCAGTACCCAAGCACCGGTCCACCCACATATCAAATTATCAAAGTACCGAATGCGAATCATATGAGTGTGATGAAACTAGCTTGATGATAATTCCCATGTGTCCTCGGGAGCGCTTTTCTCATTATAAGAACTTGTCCAGGCTTGTCCTTTGCTACAAAAATGATTGGGCCACCTTGCTGCACCTTATTTACTTTCATTGCTTGTTACCCATTACAAATTATCTTATCACAAAACTATCTGTTACCTACAATTTTAGTGCTTGCAGAGAATACCTTACTGAAAATCGCTTGTCATTTCCTTCTGCTCCTCGTTGGGTTCGACACTCTTACTTATCGAAAGGACTATGATAGATCCCCTATACTTGTGGGTCATCAATGGTCTTGGAACACTGGAGACCGAAAGATCAAACGTGAGTCATATAATAGATATGATCAACATAGAGATGTTCACCATTGATGACTACCCCATCTCAGGTGATGATCGGACATGGGTTAGTTGATTTGGATCATGTATCACTTAGATAACTTGAGGGATGTTTATTTAAGTGCTAGTTCATTAGAAATTTGATTAATTCAACTTAATTTATCATGAACTTAGTCTTAATAGTTTTGCATATCTATGTTGTAGATCAATGGCCCGTGCTACCGTTCCCCTGAATTTTAATGCGTTCCTAGAGAAAGCTAAGTTAAAAGATGATGGTAGCAACTACATGGACTAGGTCCGTAACTTGAGGATTATTCTCATTGCTGCTCAGAAGAATTGTGTCCTTGATGCACCGCTAGGTGACAGACGTAATGCAGGAGCTAATGCACACGTTATGAACGACTGGCAGGCTCGATCTGATGACTACTCTATAGTTTAGTGTGCCATGCTTTATGGCTTAGAACCGGCACTTCAAAGATGTTTTGAACGTCATGGAGCATTCGAGATGTTCCAAGAGTTCAAGTTAATATTTCAAGGAAATGCCTGGGTTGATAGATATGAAGTCTCCAACAAGTTCTATAGCCGCAAGATGGAGGAGAACAGTTCTGTCAGTGAAGACATACTCAAAATGTCTGGGTATCATAACCACTTGACTCAGCTTTGAGTTGATCTTCCAGTTGATAGTGTTATTGATAGAGTTCTTCAATCACTGCCACCAAGCTACAAAGGCTTCGTGATGAACTATAATATGCAAGGGATGGATAAAATAATTCCCGAGCTCTTCACAATGCTTAAGGTCGTGGAGGTAGAAATCAAGAAGGAGCTTCAAGTGTTGATGGTTAACAAGACCACTAGTTTCAAGAAAAAGGGCAAAGGACAGAAAGGGAACTTTAAGAAGAACGGCAAGCAAGTTGTTGCTCCTGTGAAGAAGCCCAAAAGTGGACCTAATCCTAAAACTAACTGCTTCTACTGCAAATGAAGTGGTCACTGGAAGCGGAACTTCCCCAAGTATTTGGCAGATAAGAAAGATGGCAAAGTGAACAAAGGTATATTTGATATACATGTTACTGATGTGTTCCTTACTAATGCTCATAGTAGCGCCTGGGTATTTGATATTGGTTCGGTTGCTCATATTTATAACTCAAAATAGGAGCTAAGGACTAAACGAAGATTGGCTAAGGACGAGGTGACGATGCGCGTCAGGAATGGTTCCAAGGTCGATGTGAGCGTCGTTGGCATGCTACCTCTACATCTACATTCGGCATTGATGATGGCTTGAACTACGTCAGTATTTCCCCAAAGAAGAAGGGATGATGCAACACAACAACGGTAGGTATTTCTCTCAGTGATAAGACCAAGGTTATCGAACCAGTAGGAGAACCATGCAACACCATGTAAACAGCTCGTGCACACAAAGAACAAATACTTGCAACCCGACATAAGAAAGGGATTGTCAATCCCTCATGGGTAAAAAGATAGGAAAAACTGTAGTAGTTTGGATTAATAGATCTCACGGGAACTCGAGGTAAAATAATAAATAATTTTTTTGTATTTTTGGATTAATAGATCTGAAAATAAAACCAAATAAAAATAGATCTCGAAGGCAAATATAATAAAGAAGGGACCCGAGGGCTATAGATTTCACTAGTGGCTTCTCTCGAGAAAAATAGCATATGGTGGGTAAAAAAATTAACGTTGGGCAATTGATAGAACATAAAATAATCATGACGATATCCAGCCAATGATCATTATATAGGCACCACGTCCAAGATTAGTAGACCGACTCCTTCCCGCATCTACTACTAGTACTCCACACAATGACCGCTATCCAGCATGCATCTTGTGTATTAAGTTCATGGAGAAACCAAGTAAAGAAACAAGAATGATGACACGTTGTAGACAAGATCTATTTATGTAGAAATAGACCCCATCTTGTCATCCTTAATGGCAACGATACATACATGTCGGTTCCCCTTCTGTCACTGGGATCAAGCACCGTAAGATCGAACCCATCACAAAGCACCTCTTCCCATGGCAAGAAAAATCGATCTAGTTGGCCTAACTAAACCAAAGATTCAAAGAAGAAATACGAGGCCACGAGTAATCATGCATATAAGAGAACAAAATACTCAAATAACTTTCATGGATAAATACATAGAACTGATCATAAACTCAAAGTTCATCGGATTACAACAAACACACCACAAAAAGAGTTACATCAAATAGATCTCCAAGAGACCATTGTATTGAGAATCAAGAGAGAGAGAGAGAGAGAGAGAGAGAAGAAGCCATCCAGCTACTAACTACGGACCCGTAGGTCTACAATGAACGACTCACGCATCATCGGAGAGGCAAAAATTAGGATGATGAACCCCTCTGTGATGGTGTTTAGATTGGATTTGGTGGTTCTGGAACTTGCGGCGGCTGGAATTGATTTTCGTCGACTCCCCTAGGCATTCTGGAACATTGGGGTATTCATAGAGGAAGGAGGCAGTGCTGGAGGCCACCGAGGTGGGCACAACCCACGTGGGCGTGCCTGGGCCCCCAGGAGCGCTCTGGTGGGTTGTGCTCCCCTCGGAGCACCCCTCCGGTACTTTCTTGGCCCATCGTGTGTGTTGTGGTCTAGAAAAAATCACCAAAAAGTTTTGATGCGTTTGTACTCCGTTTGGTATTGATTCATGCGAAGTAAAAAACAAGCAAAAAACAACAACTGGTACTGGACACTATGTCAATAGTTTAGTGTCGAAAAATGATATAAAGTTGCTATAAAATGATTGTAAAACATCGAATAATGATAATATAACAACATGGAACAATAAAAAATTATAGATACGTTGCAGACGTATCAGCATCCCCAAGATTTATCCTTCTCGTCCTCGAGTAGGTAAATGATAAAAACAGAATTTTTGATGTGGAATGTTGCCTAACATGTTCATCACATATTCGTTTCTTTGTAGCATGAACATTTGTACTTTTACATGATTCAAAGCTATAGTCTAGTTTTGACATGAAGACTTTAATACTCAAACATAGCAACAAGCAACCATGTCTTTCAAAATATCAACACTAAAGAAAGGTAGGTAGGTATAGTGGACTCATGTGGCAAAATTGGGTTTAAGGGTTTTGGATGCACAAGTAGTGATCATACTTAGTGCAAATGAAGGCTAGCAAAATATTGGGAAGCATCCAACCAAGAAAAGGAAAATCTCATAAGCGAGCATTAAAACATAACTAACACTGAATAATGCACCACAAGTAGGATGAAATTCATTGCATAACTATTGACTTTCGTGCTTGCATAGGGAATCACAAACCTTAACACCAATATTCTTACTAAAGCATAATTACTCATCAACACGACTCACATATCACTACCATCTTATCTCAAAACTATTGCAAAGAATCAAGTTTATTTTGTCCAATGATCTTCATGAAAGTTTTCATTATATCCCTCTTGAATATCTATCACTTTGGGACTAATTTCATATGTTGCTTTTGATAGCTCAAACAAATCTAAGTGAAGAACATGAGCATGAACAATTTTCTTTTCTCAAAATAGTTTAAGTGAAGCAAGGTAGAATTTCTTAAAAAAATTACTAACTCTCAAATAAATCTAAGTGAAGAATGGGAGCATTTCTTCAAAAATAGTAAAGCACACCATGCTCAAAATGATATAAGTGAAGCACTAGAGCAACTCCATAGCTCATAAAGATTTAAGTGAAGCATAGAGAGAAATTCTAACAAGTCATGGAATAATTTTGGATCCCTCAACTAGGTGTGTCCAGAAAGGATATATGACTTAAAACACAAAGCAAAACAAGGAAAGACTCATATCATACAAGACGCTCCAAGCAAAACTCATAATATGTGACGAATAAAAATATAGTTTCAGGTAAAATACAGATGGTTGTTAGTAGAAAGAGGGGATGCGACTCGGGGGCATCCTCAATCTTTGTTGCTTGATACTTCTTGAGTATTATCTTGGGGTGCCTCGAGAATCCCCAAGATTAGTCTTTTGCTAATCCTTATTCCTTCATCCATCGTGATCTCACCCAAAACTTGAAAACTTCAATCACTCAAAACTCAACAAAACCTTCGTGAGTTCCGTTAGTATAAGAAAGCAAATCACCACTTTAAGTACTATTGCAAACCCATTCATATTTTGTTATTGTATTATATCTACTGTATTTTAACCATTCCATGGCAAAAACTCTTCAAAGGAAACCATAGAATCATCAAAACAAGCACATAACACAACGAAAACAGAATCTATCAAAAACAGAACATTCTGTAGTAATCTGGGAACTTCGTATACTTCTGTAACTCCAAAGATTCTGAAAAATTAGGACAACATGAGCAATTTGTATATAAATCTTATGTAAAAAGTTCATATCAAAAGCACATTTATGTGATTTATGAAAATTATTTTTCTGAGCGCACAAGTTTCTGTTTTTCGACAATATCAAATCAACTATCTCCCAAATTATCCTAGAGGCTTTGCTTGGCACAAACACTAATTTAAACCACAAAAAAAATCTAAACAGAGGCATAATTGGGTATTCTATTGAAAACAGCAAGAAAACCAAAAAGCAAAAATATACAAGTTGGGTTGCCTCCCAACGAGCGCTATCGTTTTACGCCCCTAGCTAGGCATAATGCGAGGATCTAAGTGTTGACATCTTTGTTTCTAGATTCCTTGGAAGTGCTTTTGTTAGGTGGTTTTGCAAATACAACATAAAACACCTCATCCATAGAGACTTTAGCACTATCAAGTTGCTTATCATTGTATCCCCTTTGATTTCCAGCAACAATCCAAGAATAGTGTTGATTAGCATCATTGAAAACTTGTTGGATTATGTCTAAAATAAGGACTTCCTTTTTAAGATTCTCATCAAAAATTTGATTATTTACAATCAAGTGTCTTAACATATAATTACTATTATAAAGGATCTCATCTATTACCATTTTTTTTCACGGCTCATACCATAGAAATCAAAATTTTCCATAGCTTCCTGTATTATGTAATCAAACTCATTCATAAGAACAAGGGTGGCTAACTTTTTAGCTTTGGGATTACTTATAACGGGTAACTCAAAAAACAATATTTGCATGGTAGGATTGATGTCTGCTAGAACCACGTCGGTACTTCCCCAAAGAGGAAGGGATGATGCAGTATAGCGACGGTAGGTATTTCCCTCAGTGATTAGACCAAGGTTATTGAACCAGTAGGAGAACCTCCTCACACCACGTAAACAACACCTGCAAACAAATAACAAATACTCGCAATCCGACATGTTAAAGGGGTTGTCAATCCCTTTCGGGTACTACGCCTCAAGATAGGCAAATAACGTGATGTAAAAAGTGGTAGATAGGATAAATAGATCGCGGAACAAATAAATTGCAGCAAGGTGTTTTTGTATTTTTGGTTTAATAGATCTGAAAATAAATGCAAAGGAAAATAGATCGCAAAGCCAAATATGATGAAAAGAGACCCGGGGGCCGTAGGTTTCACTAGTGGCTTCTCTTGAGAAAAATAGCAAACAGTGGGAAAACAATTATTGTTGGGCAATTGATAGAACTTCAAATAATCATGACGATATCCAGGCAATGGTCATTATATAGGCATCACGTCCAAGATTAGTAGACCGACTCCTGCCTGCATCTACTACTATTACTCCACACATCGACGTCCAGCATGCACCAAGTGTATTAAGTTCATGGAGAAATGGAGTAATGTAATAAGAACGATGACATGATGTATACAAGATCTATCTATGTAGAGATAGATCCCATAGTTTTATCCTTAGTAGCAATGATACATACGTGTCGGTTCCCCTTCTGTCAGTAGGATCAAGCACTATAAGATCGAACCCACTATAAAGCACCTCTTCCCATTGCAAGATAAATAGATCAAGTTGTCCAAAAAAACCCAAATATCATAGAAGTAATACGAGGCTATAAGCAATCATGCATATAAGAGATCAAAGAAGACTCAAATAACTTTATGGATAAAAACATATATCTAATCATAAACTCAAAGTTCATCGGATCCCAACAAACACACCGCAAAAAGGCTTACATCATATGGATCTCCAAGAGACCATTGTATTGATAATCAAAAGAGAGAGAGAGGAAGCCATCTAGGTACTAACTACGGACCCGTAGGTCTACAAAGAACTACTCACGCATCATTGGAGAGGCACCAATGGAAGTGGTGGACCCCTTCATGATGTTGTCAAGATTAGATCTGGTGGTTCTGGACTCTGCGGCGGCTGGAATTGATTTTGGTTGGCTCCCCTAGAGTTTCTGGAATATTGGGGTATTTATAGAGCAAAGAGGAGGTTTAGGGGGCACCCGAGGTGGGTGCTGCCCTCCTCGGGGTACCCCCCCAGGTGCAGGCTTGGCCCACTGGATGTCTTCTGGCCAAAAACAATCCTCAAGAAGTTTTGATGCGTTTGGACTCCATTTGATATTGATTTCCTGCAATGTAAAAAACATGCAGAAAACAGCAACTAGCACTGGGCACTATGTCAATACTTAATACCAAAAAATGATATAAAATAACTATAAAATGATTGTAAAATATCCAAGAATGATAATGTAACAGCATGGAACAATCAAAAATTATAGATACATTGGAGATGTATCAAGGATGAGTGCGGATAAATTTATTTTCGAGTTTCAGCACTAGTGCTAAAATGGCTTCCGCATAAGATTTAGTCCTCTTGAGTATGGGAACATCATCAATACTTAAATTTCCAACACAATTGAAAAATTCCTAGATATGTTCTTTTCCTATAACATTCCCTTGAACCCCCCAAAAGTTTAAGCATCTAGATTGCCAGATTGTTCCATTTTAGGAGTTAGGCGATCATCTGATTCTGCCATACTAAAGTCACTCATGGTCAAAAATTTAAGCAAATAAGAGATCCAATGAAAAAAATGATGAAAACGAAAAAGAGGGCGAATAAAACGGCAAATTTCTGTGAAGTGGGGGAGAGAAAAACGAGAGGCAAATATTGTAAATTGCAAGGAGATGAGATTTGTGATTAGGAACCTGGTAGATGTTGATGATGTCTCCCCAGCAATGGCGCTAGAAATTCCTTTCGATGTTGGCTTGAACTACGTCGGTATTTCCCCAAAGAGGAAGGGATGATGCAGCACAACAACTGTAGGTATTTCCTTCAGTTGTGAGACCAAGGTTATCAAACCAGTAGGAGAACCACGCAACACCACATAAACAACTCCGGCACACAAAGAACAAATACTTGCAACCTGACGTAAGAGAGGGTTGTCAATCCCTCACGGGTAAAAAGATAGGTAAAAGTGTAGTAGTTTGGATAAATAGATCTCGCGGGAACGCGAGATAAAATAAATAAATAAAAATTGCAACAAGGTATTTTTGTATTTGGATTAATAGATCTGAAAATAAAAGCAAATAAAAATAGACCTCGAAGGCAAATATAACAAAGAAGAGACTCGGGGGCCGTAGATGTCACTAGTGGCTTCTCACGAGAAAAATAGCATACGGTGGGTAAACAAATTACTGTTGGGCAATTGCTGGAACTTCAAATAATCATGACGATATACAGGTAATGATTATATAGGCATAATGGACAAGATTAGTAGACCGACTCCTACTTCCATCTACGACTATTACTCCACACATCGACCGCTATACAACATGCATCTAGTGTATTAAGTTAATGGAGAACGGAGTAATGCAACAAGAACAATGACATGATGTAGACACGATATATTTATGTAGATATAGACCCCATCTTGTTATCCTTAATGGCAACGATACATACGTGTCAGTTCCCCTTCCGTCACTGGGATCAAGCACCATAAGATCGAATCCATCACAAAGCAACTATTCCCATGGCAAGAAAAATCGATCTAGTTGGCCTAAATAAACCAAAGATTCGAAGAAGAAATATGAGGCTATAAGTAATCATGCATATAAGAGATTAAAAGACTCAATTAAGATTCATGGATAAAAACATAGATCTGATCATAAACTCAAATTTCATCGGATCCCAACAAACACACTGCAAAAAGAGTTGCATCAAATAGATCTCCAAGACACCATTGTATTGAGAATCAAGAGAAAGAGAGAGTAAGCCATCTAGCTACTAACTACGGACCTGTAGGTCTACAATGTACTACTCACACATCATCGGAGAGGGACCAATGAGGATGATGAACCCCTCCGTGATGGTGTCTAGATTGGATGAGGTGGTTCTCGAACTTGCGGCGACTGGAATTGATTTTAGTCGACTCCCCTAGGGTTTCTGGAATATTGGGGTATTTATAGAGCAAAGAGGGGGTGAGGGAGGCCACCAAGGTGAGCATAACCCACCTGGGCGTGCCTGGGCCCCCAGGCGCGCCCTAGCGGGTTGTGCTCCCCTCGGAGCACCCCTCAGGTACTTTCTTGGCCTATCGTGTGTCTTCTGGTCCAAAAAAATCACCAAAAAGTTTTGCTGCATTTGGACTCCGTTTGGTATTGGTTTCCTGCGAAGTAAAAAACAAGCGAAAAACAGCAACTAGCACTGGGCACTAGGTCAATAGGTTAGTTCCAAAAAATGATATAAAGTTGCTAAAAAATGATTGTAAAACATTAGAGAATCATGATATAACATCATGGAACAGTAAAAAATTATAGATACGTTGGAGACGTATTATGGATTAGTTTTAGACATCATTAATTGTTATTTGGTGCCAGCGTTAAGTCAGAGAATAATGATTGGTCTATTTATATGAATAATATATCTTTTATGGTCATGCACCCTTGATGAATGGTTTGTTCTTGTTGAATCTCGATTGTAGTGATACAAATATTCATAATATTGATCTCAAAAGATGCAAAGTTGATAATGATAGTGCATTATATTTGTGGCACTGTCATTTAGGTCATATTGGTGTAAAGCGCATGAAGAAACTCCATGCAGATGCATTTTTCGAATCACTTGATTATGAAACATTTGATACTTGCGAACCACGCCTCATGGGAAATATGACTAAAACTCTATTCTCCGAAACAATGGAGTGAACTAATCACTTATTGGAAATAATACATACCGATGTATGCGGTCCGATGAGTGTTGAGGCACGTGGTGGGTATCCTTATTTTCTGACTGAGGGAGTTCCGGACTAGGGGGTGTCCGGATAGCCGAACTATCGTGATCGGCCGGACTCCAAGACTATGAAGATACAAGATTGAAGACTTCGTCCCGTGTCCGGATGGGACTTTCCTTGGCGTGGAAGGCAAGCTTGGCGATACGGATATGTAGATCTCCTACCATTGTAACCGACTCTGTGTAACCCTAGCCCTCTCCGGTGTCTATATAAACCGGATGGCTTTAGTCCATAGGACGAACAACAGTCATACCATAGGCTAGCTTCTAGGGTTTAGCCTCCTTGATATCGTGGTAGATCCACTCTTGTAACACACATCATCAATATTAATCGAGCAGGACATAGGGTTTTACCTCCATCAAGAGGGCCCGAACCTGGGTAAAATATCGTGTCCCTTGTCTCCTGTTACCATCCGCCTAGACGCACAGTTCGGGACCCCCTACCCAAGATCCGCCGGTTTTGACACCGACATTGGTGCTTTCATTGAGAGTTCCTCTGTGTCGTCACCGATAGGCTCGATGGCTTCTCCGACCATCATCAACGACGCAGTCCAGGGTGAGACCTTTCTCCCCGGACAGATCTTCGTATTCGACGGCTTTGCACTGCGGGCCAATTCGCTTGGCCGTCTAGAGCAGATCGAAAGCTACGCCCCTGGCAGTCAGGTCAGATTTGGAAGTTTGAACTTCACGGCTGACATCCGCGGGGACTTGATCCTCGATGGATTCAAGCCACAGCCGAGCGTGCCGCACTGTCACGGCGAGCATGATTTAGCTCTGCAGCCGGACAGTACCCTGGAGGCCGCACTCGAACCCGCTCCGATCTTCAATTCGGAGCCGGCTGCGCAGATCGAGGACGGATGGCTAGACACCGCCTCGGGGGCTGCAACCTCTACGGCGATAGAGCCAAACACTGACCGTGTCCCTCATAAAGCTCGTGACTCCGAGGTGGCGGACTCCTCGCCGGACTCCAAACCTCCCACGCCCCCTCCGATCGAATCCGATTGGGCGCCGATCATGGAGTTCACCACAACGGACATCTTTCAACACTCACCTTTCGGCGACATCTTGAGTTCGCTAAAGTATCTCTCGTTATCAGGAGAGCCCTGGCCGGACTGCGGTCAAGGCGGTTGGGATGCGGACGATGAAGAAATTCAAAGCCCAGCCACCACCCACTTGGTAGCCGCTGTCGACGATCTAACCGACATGCTAGACTACGACTCCGAAGACATCGACTGTATGGACGACGATGCCGGAGACGACCAAGAACCAGCGCCTACCGGGCACTGGAAAGCCACCTGATCATATGACATATACATGGTGGATATCCCAAAGGATGGGAATGGCGAAGGAACAGCGGAGGATGACTCCTCCAAGAAACATCCCAAGCGCCGGCGTTAGCGGCGCCGCTCTAAGTCCCGCCACAGCAAGAACGAAGATTCCGGCACCGGAGATAATAATACACCGGACAGTGCCGAAGACAACCCATTCCAGCAAGATCCAGTGTAGGAGGACGGAGACGCCAGCCCTCATGAGAGAGCGGCAGAAGAAGAGGTAGAGGATTATATGCCTCCCTCCGGAGACGAGGCAAGCCTCGACGATGATGAATTCGTCGTGCCTGAGGATCCGGTCGAACAAGAGCGTTTTAAACGTAGGCTTATGGCCACGGCGAACAGCCTCAAGAAAAAGCAGCAACAGCTTAGAGCTGATCAAGATCTGCTAGCCGACAGATGGACTGAAGTCCTCGCGGCCGAAGAGCATGAGCTCGAACGCCCCTCCAAAAGCTACCCTAAACGCAAGCTGCTCCCCCGATTAGAGGAGGAAGCGTATGAACCCGCGTCAAGAGGAGACAATACGGCTGACCGACCACCCCGTGGTCGCGACAGAGAGGCCTCTAGGCCCTTCACTAGACCCGTACCCTGACATCGCTCGAAAAGCACAAGGCCACAGGGGAACGCTCCGGACTTGCGAGATATATTGGAGGATAAGGCAAGACAATCAAGATCGATCTAAGGATCGCGTGGGCGCCCCACGGTACGTGACGACAACCGTCGCGCCGAACACAGTGAGTCCGGCCGGGCCGAACAAAACAGACAAAGCTCTTTTGAGCTCCGTCGTGATATCGCCCAGTACAGAGGTGCCACACACCCACTATGCTTCACAGATGAAGTAATGGATCATCAAATCCCCGAAGGGTTTAAATCCGTGAATATCGAATCTTACGATGGCACAACAGACCCCGCGGTTTGGATCGAAGACTATCTTCTTCACATCCACATGGCCCGAAGTGACGATCTTCACGCCATTAAATATCTCCCCCTCAAGCTTAAAGGACCAGCCCGGCATTGGCTTAACATCTTGCCAGCAGAGTCAATTGGGAGTTGGGAAGACCTGGAAGCCGCATTCCTCGATAACTTCCAAGGCATGTATGTGCGACCACCAGACGCTGATGACCTAAGCCACATAATTCAGCAGCCAGACGAACCGGGCCAGACAATTTTGGACACGGTTCTTAACCAAGAAAAACCAAATCGTCGACTGTCCGGATGCGGAGGCCCTTGCGGCCTTCAAGCATAACATTCGCGGCGAGTGGCTTGCCCGGCACCTGGGACAGGAAAAGCCGAAATCCATGGCAGCCCTCACATCACTCATGACCCGCTTCTGCGCGATTGAGGACAGCTGGCTAGCACGCAGCAACAACCTCAGCAAAAATTCTGGCAGTCCGGATTTCAAGGACCGAAATGGCAGGTCGCGTCGTAACAAAAACAAATGCCGCATTAATGGCGACAATAGTGAGGATACGGCAGTCAATGCCGGATTCAGAGGCTCTAAACCAGGTCAGCGAAAAAAGCCATTAGAAAGAATTACTCCGGGTCCGTCCAATTTGGACCGAATACTCGACCGCTTGTGCCAGATACACGACACCCCCGAAAAACCAGCCAACCACACCAACAGGGACTGTTGGGTATTCAAGCAGGCAGGCAAGTTAATTGCCGAAAACAATGACAAGGGGCTGCATAGAGATGACGAGGAAGAGACCCGACCGCCGAACAATAGAGGACAGAAGGGTTTCCCCCCACAGGTGCGGACGGTGAACATGATATACGCAACACACATACCCAAAAGGGAGCGGAAGCGTGCACTCAGGGATGTATACGCGATGGAGCCAGTCGCCCCGAAGTTCAATCCATGGTCCTCCTGCCCGATCACTTTTGACCGAAGGGACCATCCCACCGGCATCCGCCATGACGGATTCGCAACATTGGTCCTAGACCCAATCGTCGATGGATTTCACCTCACCAGAGTCCTGATGGACGGCGGCAGCAGCCTGAACCTGCTTTATCAGGATACAGTGTGCAAAATAGGCATAGACCCCTCAATGATTAAACCTACCAAGACGACCTTTAAAGGCGTCATAACAGGTGTAGAAGCCAATTGTACAGGCTCAGTTACACTGGAAGTGGTCTTCGGATCCCCGGATAACTTCCGGAGCGACGAGTTAATCTTCGACATAGTTCCGTTCCGCAACGGCTATCATGCCCTGCTCGGACGTACCACGTTTGCAAAGTTCAACGCGGTGCCGCACTACGCATACCTCAAGCTCAAGATGTCAGGCCCTTGAGGATTCATCACGGTCAATGGAAACACTGAACATTCTCTCCGAACGGAGGAACATACAGCGGCTCTCGTGGCAGAAGTACAATGCAGCCTCTTAAGGCAATTCTCGAGTCCGGCCGTTAAGCAGCCGGACACAGCTAAGCGCGCCCGGAGTAACCTACAACAAGACCACCTGGCACGATCCGAGCACGCGTAGCAGTGCGGCCCCAACCCCAGCCCCTGTTAAACGTCAAAACAGGTCCTTCGCGTACACCATTACGCCCTGAAGATACCATGGGCATGGGGAGAGTGGCACGACCACGATAAGCCCAGACTGCGGCTCAACCACACCAGGGGCTCTCAAGTGTGTCGTTCTTTTTTTCCTTTTTCCTTTTATTTTTCACCCACAGGACTCCGTTCGTTAGAGGCCCTGTCCGGCAGCAGACCTGCCGAACTCACGATGCAACAGCCAGGGAAGGATAAAGGCTACAACGAATATACAGGTGGTCTCCATTACGAGCATTTTTTATACACCACCCCGCAGCCTACCCCTGGATGGGGACATGTTTAACAGTCCCGTCCCTTGCTTATCGCACTATTTGTATCGTTCTGCATTCATAGCAGCACTTCTTGAATAAAACAATGCAGCACCTTTTTGCTTATAATTGCATTTCTTTTCTCTACATATGTTAATTTACGACATGTTGCATTCGTACACTTTGGTATGGTTAAAACACAACAGGGGCTTATGTTTCCCGCATCATGGTGTGATAAGTCCGAACACTTTCACAAGTGCGGCACCCCGAACTTATAGCATTATATGCATCGGCTCCGAATCATGTCTTGGGTCAATAGTTGGGTTTGCCCGGCTCCCATGTTTTGGTACCTTACGTTCCGTTGTATCGACTAAGGTAGCACTGGGAGAACCACTGCGATTGCGCCCCAGTTGACCTGGGTTAACGCCTCAGTGGAGAAAGCTAAAACTGACCGTCATGATGAGGCGAGAGCGGGTCGCTGTTCGAGAGGTTTTTTGCGAGTCCTTAAAGACTTATGCCGCTTAGAGTGAGGAGCCGGATCTTGTCCGGCCCAGGCGTGGATAGCGCCCCAAATTCGGCCTTCCGAAGACTAGGGGCTTCGCCGAAATTTAAAATTATAGAATTCTATGGCTAAGTGAGAGTGTTCAAGCATTATAAGTCCGGTTGCCTTGTTCGCTGTGTTGAGCGCCTCCCTAGATGGACCCAAAAATGGGAACAAGAGTGCTCAAGTTTATCCCGAACACCCCAGCACTCGTGGCATGGGGGCTGAAGCCGACGAGTTGCTATCTCTCAGATTTGATAAACAGCTGCACAGAAGGTAATATTTTAAATTAACAAGCATTGCTTAGTGCATATGAACTAAGTTTTCAGCGCACAGGATAACAAAATGCGAGTCTACTCAAATATTACATCTTTGGAGCACTCACCCGCAATAGTGTGGGCGACCTTCAGCACACTCTTATAATACATCTCGGGCGTGCGATGCTCTTTGTCCTCTGGTGGCGGGTCCGTCACGAGTTTCTGGGCATCCATCTTGCCCCAGTGCACCTTTGCGCGGGCAAGGGCCTGACGGGCACCTTCAATACAGGCGGAGTGCTTGATGACTTCAACCCATGAGCATGCATCAACCAGCCGCCGCACCAGGCCGAAGTAGCTCCCAGGCATGGCCTCCTTAGGCCACAGCCGAACTATGAGGCCCTTCATGGCCTGTTCGGCCGCCTTGTGGAGCTCGACCAGCTGCTTTAGCTGGTCGCTAAGGGGCACCGGATGTCCGGCCTTAGCATACTGAGACTAGAAGACCTTCTTCGTCGAGCTCCCCTCCTCGTCCCGGTAGAACGCGGCAGCATCGGACACGCTGTGAGGAAGATCTGCGAACGCTCCTAGAGAGCTCCGAATTCGGGTAAGCAACAGGTAATTAACACTCACATGCTTACTTTGCATGAAAAATTCCTTACCCGCTGGTATTTTCTTCACCGCCTCAATCTCCTGGAGGGCCTTGTAGGCTTCGGCCTTAGCGGCTTTGGCACTCTCAAGAGCCGTTGCAAGCTCAGACTCTCGAGTCTTCGAGTCACGCTCCAGGCTCTCATGTTTTTTCACGAGATCCTGGAGCTCTTGCTGTACCTCCGCCACCCGCGCCTCCTGCTTCTCTCGCTCGGTGCGCTCCGCGGCCGCATTGCGTTCGGCCGCGGCCATCGCCTCTTTCAGGGTCGCCACCTCGTTAGTGGCCCCTGCAATACCCACGTTATCCTTGTCATTCTTTTTGCAAACAAAATCCTTTTCTGTAAGGTACAATTTTAATTAGGTGTTACTCACCTTCCTTGTCCTCGAGCTGCTTCTTGGCACGGCCGAGCTCGTTCTCGGACTGCTGGAGGCTTTCCTTCAAAGTATTGACCTCTGCAGTCAGTGCGGCAGAGGTCAGCAGCGTAGCCTGCAATCCCATATTGACATATTTTTTATGACTCCTGCGCATATCTTTTTAGATCCTCAGTCCGGCTTTTCTTTCCGAACACCGAACCGAGCATCAGGGGCTACTGTCTATGCGGTACCATTTTATATATATCGAAATTCTTACCTCAAAGCCTGTTAGAAGGCTGCTGCAGGCTTCAGTCAGCCCGCTCTTGGCGAGCTGAACCTTCTGAATCACCTCACTCATAACAGTGCGGTGCTCCTCTTCAATGGAGGCGCCATTGAGCGCCTCCAGCAAGTTATCCGGCGCCTCCGGTTGGACGGAGGCTGTCGGCGTCGCGGTCTTGCCCTTCTTATGAAGGGGTCGCCCACCGGACTCCGGAGCCATTGTGGGTTCCAGGGCCGAGTCCGGTGCAAAGTCCGGGAGGTTGTCCTGCGACACCTCCGGGGCCTCCTCCTCCTGGTGGGTCCCTTCCTGGGATCCCACCTCGGCATCGTCCGCATCACAGGGGGTGGAGGCAGTCAGAAGAGAATCCATATCCGACGCACCTAAGGACCCGCTCGACGAAGCGGGAAGATAATCCTTGGGCAGACTGCAGGGTTGTATGCGGCATTAGAAAGACATTATGTGGCGAAAAAGAAAAACCTTGAAGTTATTCGGGAGTCCGGATACTTACGATCTCGCCAGGGGCTTGGCCCTTGGAGGCCAGTCCTCGTCGTCGTCACTGGCGTTGGCAGAGCAGTCCGGGGGAAGATTTTTCCCTTCTTGGACCCTTCGGCCTCCCTTGATGGGGAGGCCTTCCTTTTCTTCCCTCCCCCCGCTGGGGGAGAGGCTTTCTTCTTCTCCTCCTCGCCTTGGTGGGAGGAGTCGGCCTCGGATTCATCATCCGATAACACTTGAAAACGGGAACTCTTTCGAGTGCCCGTGGCCTTCTTTCTTGGCCTTCTTCTCCGGCACCACGTGGGGTGCCGGAGCCAGCAGCCCCGTTAGGCGGGCGTCCACTGCGTCCTCTGGCAATGGGGCTGGACAGATGGTCTGTTCGGCCTTCGCCCGCCAGTCCTGTCAAAGGTAAAGGGAGTTTAGATCCCGCATAGAGTCAAACTATGGAAAACAAGTGTTCCGTAAAGGACAAAATCACTTACCTCGTCAACCGGACGCTGCGAGCTGAATCCGCGATCTTCGGTAGTGGATGCGGGAGCGTCGGCGCCCTTGAACAGCACCTTCCAGACATCTTCGTACATAGTGTCGAAGAGCCCGCTCAGAGTCTGGTGCTGCGCCAGATCGAACTCCCACATGTTGAAGCCCCGTCGTTGGCACGGGAGAATCTGGCGGATGAGCATGACCTAGACTACGTTGACAAGCTTGAGCTTCTTGTCCACCAGCTTTTGGATGCAGGCTTGGAGTCCGGTCAGCTCCTCCGAATCACCCCAGATCCGGCCACTCTCTTTCCAGGAGGTGAGCCGTGTAGGGATGCCAGATCTGAATTTGGGGGCCGCTGCCCAATCAGGGTCATGCGGCTCGGTGATGTAAAACCACCCCGATTGCCACCCCTTAATGGTTTCCACGAAAGTGCCCTCCAGCCAAGTAACGTGGGACATCCTGCCCACCATGGCGCCTCCGCACTCCGCTTGGCTGCCCTTCACAACCTTTGGCTTGACACTGAAGGTCTTGAGCCACAAGCCGAAGTGGGGCTGGATGCAGAGGAAGGCCTGGCACACGACGATAAATGCCGAGATGTTGAGGATAAAATTCGGGGCTAGATCATGGAAATCTAGGTCGTAGTAGAACATGAGCCCCCGGACAAAGGGATGAAGTGGGAAGCCCAGTCCGTGGAGGAAATGGGGAAGAAATACTACCCTCTCATGGGGCCTGGGGTTGGGAATGAGCTCTCCCTCGTCGGGGAGCCGGTGCGCGATGTTGCTGGTGAAAGTGCGTTATGTCGACTAGAGGGGGGTGAATAGGCGATTTTTATGAATTCTTCACTGAGGAATTTGCCGGTGAGGAAATTCCTTAGCGAAGAACTATTAGCAGCGGAATAAGTACTCAGAAGTAAGCATAACCGAATACAAGCATGGTCATCATGATGAAATGAAGACTAGCACAGAGTACAAAAAGCGTAATCATAGGATAACACAAGATGAAGACAAACAGACTGAAGAAATTGAACTGAGGAAATTGAGAAAGTCTTCAGTCAAAGTCTTCAAACACATATATGAACAAACACTCAACACAATAATGAGGAAATGAAAGGGTTGAGGAAATAGAACCAGTTAGGTTGGTGAAGACAATGATTTGGTAGACCAGTTCGAACTGCTGTCTCAGTTGTACGTCTGGTTGGAGCGGCTGAGTATTTAAACTCGAGGACACGCAGTCCCGGACACCCAGTCACTGAGCACGCAGCTCAGGACACCCAGTCCTCACCGTATTCTCCTTGAACTATGGTCACACAAACCTCGTCCAATCACTCATGGTAAGTCTTCAGGCGACTTCCAAACCTTCACAGACTTAGTCACTCGGCGATCCACAATTCCTCTTGGATGCTCTAGACCTTGACGCCTAACCGTCTGGAAGAAGCACAGTCTTCAAAGGTAACAAGCGTCGGATCCATGCAGGATCAATTTCTTTAGTGATGCTCAATCACTTTGGGTTTGTAGGGGTTTGGTTTTGGGTTTTTGGGATTTTCCTCACTCGATGATTTTCGCTCAAAGTCCCCGGAGGATGGGTTGCTCTCAAATGACAAGTGTCAAGTTCTCTCGGAGCAGCCAACCAGCTAGTGGTTGTAGGGGGCGGCTATTTATAGCCTAGGGAGCAGCCCGACATGATAAGACATAAATGCCCCTCAATGATATGACCATTAGGTGGATAAGATATTTTGGAACAGCTAGCGCGCAGCACAGCAACGGTCGGAAAATTTGACTCTCAAATTCCTCAGGGCTATCATGTTCCTCACTGTGTAGGTAATTCGCACTGACGAATTCCTAACTCCTCAGTCAGAACAAATTCATCAGCGACCAGAAGAACTTCGTCTCTGTCACTGAAGAAAGTGACTGAACTGTATGAGATTTCCAAAGGCTTCACTCGAAGGGATTGGTAGGTGTAGCATTTTGAGTTGAGCAGCACATGGAAATTTTTCCTTAGTATTTCCTCGACCCCCTTTAACAGTACGGTGATTCCTATGACTCAAGAAAGAGAAAATGAAACTACGAAAACAAAAGTCTTCACGCTTCATGTTCCACAAATGAATACCAAGTCTTCAAGGACACACCAATTTCTTCACTTTCAAAGTCTTCAGAAAGTCTTCAAAATATCAAAGTCTTCAGTTGAAGAACTTCATTTTTACGGGTCAACTTTCTCTGTAAATATCAAATTCCTCATAGACTTATAGACCTGTGTATACTCACAAACGCATTAGTCCCTTAACCTATAAGTCTTCAATACACCAAAATCACTAAGGGGCACTAGATGCACTTACAATCTCCCCCTTTTTGGTGATTGATGACAACATAGGTTAAGTTTTCAACGGGGATAAACATATGAAGTGTATACACTGATATTGAGGAATTTGATTACAAGATATAGTAGAACTCCCCCTGAAGATGTGCATAGTGAGGAATTTGCTTTTGAGGCAATGCACATTTGAAGAGTTGAATCATGGAGATCTCCCCCTATATCTTGTAATTCATACACGCATTTGATATATAATATGAAGAATTTGAAATGCATGATGAGATTCAGCATGCGTGCAATGTCATTAGCGAGGAATAAGCATGCAAAGCATAATGCAACAAAAGTATCAGCGCACCATCGGGTTTAAGATTACAACTAGATCCAAATAAAAGTTTCAGAAGAACGAGAGTTGTAACTTCAAAAAATGCCCTTAATATAGACCCGCTTGAAGACTAACTCAGATTTCTCCCCCTTTGTCATCAAATGACCAAAAGGATTGAAACTGAGGACTAACGCCCCTAAAGAATTTCAAGTTGATGGAGGAGCGCCAGCGTTGTCGGGGTTGTTTGTTGTAGCAGGGCCTACCGCAGTGTCGTCCAAATCTTCATACTCATCAGTGTCACGCGATGAAGAATAAGAGCTGGCCACCAGTGGAGGAATTTTAACCCTCTTGAATTTCTTCGGAGGAGATGCAGACCAGTCAAATTCTTCCTTGAGACCCATAGTCTTCAGTTCTTCAGCGCTATAGACATGAGTGAGGACAGCCCATGTGCGGTTAAAGGTTTCATGAAGGTAGTATTGGTTCTTCTTCACTGCATTGTGTGTTGAGGTCATATTGTGAAGAAGTGCACCAAACTGACGCTTTACCCATTTGTGATTACGATCAACCTTCTGATGAAGACTGAGGAGTAACTCACGGTCAGTCATCACCCTGGGTGCTTTGGCTTGAGGATTTTGCTTGGCTGAGGTATTTGCGGCAGAGTCATGTGTGGCAGAATCGTCATTGGTCGAGTAAGATGCAGCCTTGCGAAATTGACCATCCAATGGACGAATGCCTTCATCGATCACAGCAGCGGCCTTGCCTTTATCATCAGCTGATGAAACTGTCCGTTTGAGGACTTCAATGGGAGGCAAGTAGCTATTGTGGTTCAGAGTGTCGGCTTTGTAATTCAGTGAAGATCTTGCCCTGATGAATCTCATAATCCAAGGAGCATAGGGCTTCAGCTCGAATGGTGACATAGCAATATTGGCCAGAGTCCTCATGAAGAAATCATGGAAGTTGACGGGAACACCATGAATGATGTTGAAAAGCATATTCTTCATGATGTCAACGACTTCTTCATCATTTGAGTCGTGGCCTTTGATGGGACTCATTATCTTCGTCAGAATTCGATAGACAATTCGAGGCACATAGAGTAATTCCTTGACGAGGAATTTGGTTCGTGGGGCCTGCCTTGGCTTCAAAGGCTTCATCAGCACTTGCATATAGTGATTTGAAAGTTCTGGTTCGTTGTAGATACAACGAGCACCATCAAGTGGAGGACTGAGTGGTAGAGCACGAAGCAATTCAGTTGCTGGTGCCTTGTGGTGAGTATTTTCAGACATCCAGTCTAATACCCATGAGTTCACGTCTTCAGCGTCTCCGGTGATGTGCAGAGTTGCATAGAATTGAAGAATGAGTTCTTCATTCTAGTCATAGATATCAGTGCAGAAAGTCAGAAGTCCTGCGTCATGAAGAACACTGAGGACTGGCTCAAAGCCGGGCAGAGACTCCATGTCCACATGAGGAATATGTGCATGATCGAAGACTTTGTCTTTGTTGAAGAGCACCAAGGAATAGAAATTGGCTTGGCTGGCAGTCCAGAAACGCCTCTTCCTTATGCGAGCAGAATCATATGGATTATAATCAGTGAAGAATACATGCTCGGCAAAGAAATCTTCAGCCTTGAACTTCTGTTTGCTTGAGAACGGATTCTTTTGCTTTGGCAGAGGGGTGTCAGTGAGTTGCATCACCACCTCAGGAATCGCGAGCTCAGGTTCTTCAGGCTGAGGAATTTCTTGTTCCTCAACAGGTGCTGTCTGAGGATCAGTAGCAGTAGGTTCATCAGCACTAGTGGCTGGAATTTCTTCATGGACAGATGAAGTGGGATGAGTTTCTTCAGAGCCCATTTGAACAGTTGGAGCAGGGGACTGAGGTATCTGTTGGATTGGGGTGAAGAGTGGAGAATTTGGATGCTGACTTTCCCAAAAGTCATCGTTCATGACTGGCGTTGTGCTTCCAATATCCACATCTTCTTCAAGTTCCTCAACACCGGCCTCTTCAGCAGTGAACTGAGGCATAGGCGAGGAAATGATTGGGGTTGAAGGGATTGCTTCCACTTCAATTTCTTCACCAATCTTCTCTGATGAAGTAGCAAAATGATTTTCTTCATCAGATCCAATTGGGATCTCATAGTCTTCTCCAAAAGGAACAAGGTTCTTTGATGGCATGGAGGAAATCGGAACAGCATCAATTGGATTTTCGAGTGAGCTGGTCATTGGCTTCATTTTCTTCGCATCCGAAGAGTTTGACGCAGCTGATGCCTTCCTTTTCTTCACTGCAGCTCGCTCTGCAGCCTTGGTCTTCTTCACATCAAAGGCAGATGGAAGAATTGGAGTTGGTGTGGGCGCAGGAGGAGCTGAGGAATCTGGTTGAATTTCTTCAGACGCAACGGATGCAGTTGCCTTGATCTCTTCAGTTTCTTCAGGCGCACCACTAGTGGATGCCCTGGCAATTTCTTCAGCGGCTGGAATTTCTTCACCATCCCTGGAACGAGCATGTTCTTCAGCAGGCTGAAAGTCATCAGCGGTGCTGGCATGTTCTTCAGTAGGCTGAGCAGAGTCTGCAGCCTGAAGGTTTTCTTGTTGTGATGGGGGTGCAACATTTGTGAATTTCTTCGTCAGATTGACGAATCTTACTTTAGCTTCTTGCCAATCAGCATAGTAGGCATCAAAGTCATTGCTGAGGGCTTGAATTTCAGACTGAGCCTAGAGAAGTTCCTCAGGTGTCATTCTGACAACGTTTTTCTTCAGGAGCTTCTCCTTTCTGTATTGAGCTTTCTTGATCTCTCTTGCCTTTTCAAACTTCCATTTCTCTTCAGTGATGAAATGGGTCAACATATGACTTTGTCCAGAGGTCAGATGAAAATTAGGCATTGGGGTGTTTGGATCCTTGTGCCAGAGATCAATATAATTGAGGATTTTCCTCGGATCCAACAGCAGTGGCACAGATGTGCCTTTGGCTCTAGCGGCCTTCACCTGTCTGTCTCTGATGATTTCTGCAAGTTCATCATCAGAAGCTTCATCATCAGAAGGCACATGGAATGCGACCTGTTTCTTCTTTGGACTTGGCCGAGGACCTCGTCCAGCTGTTGCTTTGGCCTTCAACAGTGTGGGGCCAGATGATGAAATTGGTGCAGCTGAGGAACTTGCTGAAAAACCAAAGGCAATCGAGAAACCAGCAGTCCTTTGACATGTAGCCAGATGCACAGGAGTTGAGGACTTTGAAGGAGCTGTTGAGGACTTTGGTGGAGCTGTAGCAGTGTGAGGAATTTGCCGTGAGGGCACTGTTGGTGAAGCACTTGGCTTACGAGCAGGCTTCTTTGGCATGGATTTCCTCGGTTTGACCGAAGCCTCAGTAGCAGTAGCAGTGGCTGAATCCTCATTGAATTTCTTCACTGCCTCCTTGGCTTGTCTTGCCAATTTAGCTTGGCGCTTAGCCCATTCTTGAGGAAGGTCCTCACCACGTTTGATGCTTGTGGGGTCAGCTATTTGGCCAGGTGCCAATGGAGCTCTTGGGCATGGAGGATTGAGGGCGAATTTCCTCATGTACTTTGGAGTCACATATCTGTATTCCCTCCATTCCCTTGCCCATCTCCGTTCAATCCTCTAAATGCGCACCTTGCGCTGATTTTTGTTTTCTTTGCCAAATTTTGCTTCATCAGGTGTGCAATAGTCAGCATAAATTTCCTCAGGGATTTCAAACGCAGTCATAACCTCAGGTTTCTTTCCTCCTTTCTGCGGCTTCTTACCGTCTCCCATATTCTTCAGTTGAGGAATTTGAACAATCGAGTTCTCTGAAGAAGTATGCAGTTTTTCTTCGAGGAACGCTGCAAATGAGTTAAGTTGATGAGAACCTAGTGATTTAGCAGCAGACATGAGTACCTGTGAACAGAGTACAGGTGCGAGGAATTTGGAGAGGTCATATGCGTTCTCAGAAGGTTTTTCGAAAAGAACAAGTTTTGAGGAATTTGACCAGATGAGCCTTGAGGAATTTCACTAAGCGTTCTTTGTCTTAGGTTCCAGAGTTGTACAGATCGAAGATCCACACAATTGAGGAATCTTGAAGGAAAAAGATGCTTAGAGAAACTAATCAAGAGCATATAACGTATTGAGGATCTCTAATCCAATATTTAGCACTGAAGACTTTGAAATAACTCACATTGGGTTTCTTATCAGTGAGGAGTTCATAGGCCGTCTTCTTGAAGAATTTGTGAAGATATACTCTATTGATGATGTGGCACGCAGTATCAATTGCATCAATCCAAAAACGATGAGGCGTTTTGTATTCATCAAGCATAGTGCGAGCCATGTCAACAAGAGTTCTGTTCTTGCGCTCCACGACGCCATTTTGCTGAGGAGTATAGGGAGCAGATAACTCATGAGTAATACCAAGTTCATCAACATAGTCATCAAGACCGGAATTCTTGAACTCAGTTCCATTGTCACTTCTGATGTGCTTGATCTTCACACCAATGTTGGTTGAAGCCCTCGAGAAAAAATGTTTGAAGACTTCCTGCACTTCATGTTTGTAAGTAACAATGTGTACCCATGTATATCGAGAGTAATCATCAACAATGACAAAACCATATAGAGATGCATCATTAGTGACTGCTGAGTAATGATTAGGTCCGAAGAGGTCCATGTGAAGCAATTCGAATGGACGAGTAGTGGTCATGATAGTCTTCGCTGGATGCTTGGCCTTGGTCATTTTTCCAGCTTCATAGGCTCCGCATAAGTGATCCTTGAGGAATTTGACATTCTCAATGCTAATGACATGCTTCTTCTTCGCAAGCATGTGCAAATTCCTCATGCCTGCGTGACCAAGTCATCGATGCCATAGCCAGCCTTCTGAAGCTTTTGCAAGTAGACACACGGCTGGTTGTGGTCCTGTAGAGAAATCAACAATATACAAATCTCCTCTCCTAAAGCCTTCGAAGACTTTCGAATTGTCAGCTTCCATAATCACAACACAACGATACTTGCCAAAGACAACAACCATATCAAGATCACAAAGCATTGAGACTGACATGAGGTTGTATCCTAAGGACTCAACAAGCATGACTTTGTCCATGTGTTTATCCTTAGAGATCGCAACCTTACCAAGACCCAATACCTGACTTTTGCCTTTGTCAGCAAAGATGATGTGCTTCAGATGTGACGGTGATAAGGGAGCATCCATCAAAAGATTCTTGTCACCAGTCATGTGATTTGTACATCCACTATCGAGGACCCATTCAGTGGTTTTGGGTTGATCATCCTGCAGATGAATTAGTGTAACTTACAATCTCATATGCTTCATCAATGAAGAATATGATATCAAGTTCATCAGATGAATTTCATCAAGCAGTAAACAGATATAGCAGTAGGAGGACGTGTGAAAGTTTATTTCATCATGATTCGCCTGCGTCCTTTCAGGCAATTTTGTCAGGTCCCCAGCAAATTCTTGAGACGTTAAGGCACGTCTGGAGACCTGACCCTACAGAAGAGATTAGTTCTTTTTCTTCACCACCCACATCTGAAGGGGTGGCAAAGAGTTCATCACTCTACGAGCACCATACGAGAATGGTGGCATAGAAGCCAAACCATTTCGTTTCACATAAGAGGGGTTAGGTTAAGCATATGAATAAGCAGAGAAATTCTTCGAGGACTTATGAACATAATGATTTGAAGAATAATGCACATATTCATAGCCCTTAGCTCTACCCTGCGAAACAGAGTTGTTAGCACGATGATAATCATATGAGGACTTTGATCCATTTGAGGAATTTGATCCATATGAAGAATTTGATCTGGGGTTCCTGTTCTTTACTGGTGGTGTCATGAGGACATTCACCTGAAGACTTTCAAGGAACTTCTTGGGAACCCAGATTTTCTTCATAGGAGAACCGTTCCTGCAGTTAGTGCCAACATATCTAGCAAATACTTCACCATTCTGATTTTTGAACAGTTTATAGTTGGAGTCAAATGACTCATCAGAAGGATGGGGAGATTCACATGTAAAGCCAGATAAGTTAGATGGATCAACTGGAGGTCCCTTTGCAGCAATCCATGAGGTTTTGGGGTACTGCTCAGGCTTCCAATATGTTCCATCAGCATTAAGTTTCCTCTCAAAGGCAATACCCTCTTTCCTAGGGTTTCTGTTGAGGATCTGCTTTTTGAGCACATCACAAAGAATCTGATGCCCTTTGAGGCTTTTGTACAAGCCTGTTGTGTACAATTCCTTCAGCCCTGCATCGTTAGTGATACTAGCAATGTCCTCAGATGAGGAATTAGTGATAGTCGAGGCAGGTGAAGAATTTGTAACAGTTGAAGCATTTGAACATTTAGGTGAAGAATTAGCAGATTCACGTTCAATGCACTTTAAGCATGGAGGAACAAATTCTTCCTGAGAAGCGCTGATTTGTTGAGCTAGTAATGAATCGCGCTCCTTCTGAAGATCTTCATAACTCACTCTTAGCTTCTCAAGATCTTGCTTTCTTTGAAGAAATTCATAAGAAAGTATCTCATGATCAAATAAGAGAGTATTATGATGACTTTGAAGGTTATCAAACCTAGATTGAAGTCTCTGAAGATTTTCAGTCAGGGCTTTAGTGCGATCCATTTCTTCACCTAACATATCATCACTCTTATCTAGCATGTTTTGAACCTTTTCCAAGGCATGTTGTTGTTTGGTGGCAATGCAAACAAGTTTGGTATAGCTAGGTTCAATATCATCATCAGATTCATCATCATCAAATTCATAGTCACTAAATTCAGATGAGGAACATTCGGTTACCTCGACACCCTTTTCCATGAGACATGATGCAGAAGATGATGATTCTGGTTCGAAAGTCATTGTTTTGAGAGATTCCTTGAAGTCCTCAAACCAAGGATCATGACGGGTTCGATGACCTTCATAGACGTCGGAGATTCGGTCCCAGATAAGCTTTGCATTGCAAAGATGCATAATGTGCCTGAATTGATCTCTGGATAGGCAGGAACAGATGATATCCTTCGCCAAGATGTCAAGTCGAGTGTACTTGCGAATATCATCAGTGTCCGCCATCTTGCATAGATCAGTAAGACCAATCTTAGTGACGGTCCACAGCTCGCTGTTCATTGCCATGAGGCGCTTCCTCATCATGGCCTTCCACTTGGGATAATCATGACCGTCAAAGATAGGGCATGTCACTTTCTTCATACCTGTGGTCGACATAACTAAAACTCTAGGCGGTTAAACCAAAATCACACAGAACAAGGGAGTACGTCGCTCTGATACCAATTGAAAGTGCGTTATGTCGACTAGAGGGGGGGTGAATAGGTGATTTTTATGAATTCTTCACTGAGGAATTTGCCGGTGAGGAAATTCCTTAGCAAAGAACTATTAGCAGCGGAATAAGTACTTAGAAGTAAGCATACCAGAATACAAGCATGGTCATCATGATGAAATGAAGACTAGCACAGAGTACAAAAAGCGTAATCACAGGATAACACAAGATGAAGACAAACAGACTGAAGAAATTGAACTGAGGAAATTGAGAAAGTCTTCAGTCAAAGTCTTCAAACACAGATATGAACAAACACTCAACACAATAATGAGGAAATGAAAGGGTTGAGGAAATAGAACCAGTTAGGTTGGTGAAGACAATGATTTGGTAGACCAGTTCCAACTGCTGTCTCAGTTGTATGTCTGGTTGGAGCGGATGAGTATTTAAACTCGAGGACACGCAGTCCCGGACACCTAGTCACTAAGCATGCAGCTCAGGACAACCAGTCCTCACCGTATTCTCCTTGAACTAAGGTCACACAGACCTCGTCCAATCACTCGTGGTAAGTCTTTAGGCGACTTCCAAACCTTCACAGACTTGGTCACTCGGCGATCCACAATTCCTCTTGGATGCTCTAGACCTTGACGCCTAACCATCTGGAAGAAGCACAGTCTTCAAAGGTAACAAGCGTCGGATCCACGCAGGATCAATTTCTTCAGTGATGCTCAATCACTTTGGGTTTGTAGGGGTTTGGTTTTGGGATTTTGGGATTTTCCTCACTCGATGATTTTCGCTCAAAGTCCTCGGAGGATGGGTTGCTCTCAAATGACAAGTGTCAAGTTCTCTCGGAGCAGCCAACCAGCTAGTGGTTGTAGGGGGCGGCTATTTATAGCCTAGGGAGCAGCCCGACATGATAAGACATAAATGCCCCTCAATGATATGACCGTTAGGTGGATAAGATATTTTGGAACAGCTGGCGCGCAGCACAGCAACGGTCGGAAATTTGACTCTCAAATTCCTCAGGGCTATCATGTTCCTCACTGTGTAGGTAATTCGCACTGACGAATTCCTAACTCCTCAGTCAGAGCAAATTCATCAGCAACCAGAAGAACTTCGTCTCTGTCACTGAAGAAAGTGACTGAACTGTATGAGATTTCCAAAGGCTTCACTCGAAGGGATTGGTAGGTGTAGGATTTTGAGTTGACCATCACATGGAAATTTTTCCTTAGTATTTCCTCGACCCCCTTTAACAGTATGGTGTTTCCTATGACTCAAGAAAGAGAAAATGAAACTACGAAAACAAAAGTCTTCACGCTTCATGTTCCACAAATGAATACCAAGTCTTCAAGGTCACACCAATTTCTTCACTTTCAAAGTCTTCAGAAAGTCTTCAGAATATCAAAGTCTTCAGTTGAAGAACTTCATTTTTAGGGGTCGACTTTCTCTGTAAATATCAAACTCCTCATAGACTTATAGACCTGTGTATACTCACAAACGCATTAGTCCCTTAACCTATAAGTATTCAATACACCAAAATCACTAAGGGGCACTAGATGCACTTACAGCTGGACAAATATCTGGCATTGCGCAGCTTCTGGATCTGCCCCTCCGTGACGGAGGAGGCCATCCACTTGCCTCCCGCTCCGGACATAGTTGGAGAAGGTTGAGGTGAGGAGTGCGGACTTGGGCGCTGGAGCACGAGTTCGCCGAGATGGATAAGCCAAGGAGGAAGAAGGCGCAGGTAAAAGGGTTGGATCTTTACCCCCTTATATGGGCGGACAAAAACATGTGTCCCCACCGGCCTAGTAAAACTCGCTTATCTCCCAAGCGTCACAATCAATGGCGCGGTTGGGTTACCCACGTCTGTATTGATGGGAATCCTGGAATAAGGGGAACACGATCTCTGCTTCGACAAGACGTGCCAAGGAAACCGCTTCGCTAAACGCGCTGAGGTGGAACAATAAAAACAATTTGAGTAAAGGCTTGGTAGTGGTGTGACGTCACGCCACAAAATACGTCAGCAGATTGAACTTGTGTAATATTATTCTCTCTACGGTGGTACGTGGAATTTTTTTTGCAGAGCCGGACACTATCCTAGTGTTCACAATCTTCTATAAATTATTTGGAGGAAGAACCTGCCTTGAAATGCCGAAGACAACATGCGTGCCGGACTCGTCGTCATTGAAGCCTAGTTCAGGGGCTACTGAGGGAGTTCCGGACTAGGGGGTGTCCGGATAGCCGAACTATCGTGATCGGCCGGACTCCAAGACTATGAAGATACAAGATTGAAGACTTCGTCCCGTGTCCGGATGGGACTTTTTTTAGCGTGGAAGGCAAGCTTGGCGATACAGATATGTAGATGTCCTACCATTGTAACCGACTCTGTGTAACCCTAGCCCTCTCCGATGTCTATATAAGCCGGATGGCTTTAGTCCATAGGACGAACAACAATCATACCATAGGCTAGCTTCTAGGGTTTAGCCTCCTTGATCTCGTGGTAGATCCACTCTTGTAACACACATCATCAATATTAATCGAGCAGGACGTAGGGTTTTACCTCCATCAAGAGGGCCCGAACCTGGGTAAAACATCGTGTCCCTTGTCTCCTGTTACCATCCGCCTAGACGCACAGTTCGGGACCCCCTACCCGAGATCCGCCGGTTTTGACACCGACACTGACCTTCACAAATGATTTGAGTAGGTATGGATATATCTACTTGATGAAACACAAGTCTAAAACATTTGAAAAGTTCAAAGAATTTTAGAGTGAAGTAGAGAATCATCGTAACAAGAAAAATAAAGTTTCTACGATCTGATCGCGAAGGCGAATATTTGAGTTACGAATTTGGCCTCCATTTAAAACAATGGGGAATTGTTTCACAACTCACGGCACCTGGAACACCACAGCATAATGGTGTGTCCGAACCTCATAACCGTACTTTATTAGATATGGTGCATTCTATGATGTCTCTTACCAGTTTAGCACTATCATTTTTGGGTTATGTATTAGAGACACACACATTCATGTTAAATAGGGTACCATCTAAATCTGGTGAGACGACGTCGTATGAACTGTGGTTTGGCAAGAAACTTAAGCTGTCATTTCTTAAAGTTTGGGGATGGAACGCTTATGTCAAAAGGCTTCAGCCTGATAAGCTCAAACCTAAATAGGAGAAGTGCGTCTTTATAGGATACCCTAAGGAAACTATTGGTTACACCTTCTACCAGAGATCCGAAGGCAAGATCTTTGTTGCCAAGAATGGGTCCTTTCTAGAGAAGGAGTTTCTCTCGAAAGTAGTGAGTGGGAGGAAAGTAGAACTTGATGATGTAATTGTACCTTCTCTCGAATTGGAAAGTAGCACATGACAGAAACTGTTCTCGCGATTCCTACACCAACTAGAGAGGAAGAAAATGATAATGACCATGAAACTTCAGATCAAGTTACTACTAAACTTCGTAGGTCGACCAGAGCATGATTCGCACCAGAGTGGTACGGTAATCCTGTCTTAGAAGTTATGTTATTAGACCATGGTGAACATACGAACTATGAAGAAGCTATGATGAGCCCAGATTCCGATAAATGGCTTGAGGCCATGAAATCTGAGGTAGGATCCATGTATGAGAACACAGTATGGACTTTGGTGGACTTGACCGATGATCGGCAAGACATTGAGAATAAATCGATCTTCTAGAAGAAGACTGACGCAGATGATAATGTTATTATCTACAAAGCTCAACTTGTCGCGAAAGGTTTTCGACAAGTTCAAGGAGTTGACTACGATGAGACTTTCTCACCCGTAGCGATGCTTAAGTCTGTCCGAATCATGTTAGCAATTGCCACATTTTATAGTTATGAAATCTAGAAAATGGATGTCAAAACTGCATTCTTTAATGGATTTGTTAAAGAAGAGTTCTATATGATGCAACCAGAAGGTTTTGTTGGTCCTAAAGGTGCTAACAAAGTGTGCAAGCTCCAGCGTCCATCTATGCACTGGTGCAAGCATTTCAGAGTTGGAATAGACGCTTTGATGAGGTGATCAAAGCATATGGTTTTATACAGACTTACGGTGAAGCCTGTATTTACAAGAAAGTGAGTGGGAACTCTGTAGCATTTCTGATATTATATGTGGATGACATATTGTTGATTGGAAATGATATATAATTCCTAGATAGCATAAAAGGATACTTGAATAAGAATTTTTCAATGAAAGACTTCAGTCAAGATGCTTATATATTGTGCATCAAGATCTATAGGGATAGATCGAGACACTTAATAGGAAATTCACAAATCACACACCTTGACAAAGTTTTGAAGAAGTCAAAATGGATCACTCCAAGAAAGGGTTCTTGCTTGTGTTACAAGGTGTGAAATTGAGTCAGACTCAAAGCCCGACCACTGCAGAAGGTAGAGAAAACATGAAAGTCATTCCCTATGCCTCAGCCGTAGGTTCTATCATGTATGCTATATTGTGTACCAGACCTGATGTGTGTCTTGCCAGAAGTTTGGCAGGGAGGTATCAAAGTAATCCAGGAGTGGATCACTGGACAACAATAAAGAACATTCTGAAATACCTGAAATGGACCAAGGGTATGTTTCTCTTTTATGGAGGTGATGAAGAGCTCATCGTAAATGGTTACGTTGATGCTAGCTTCGACACTGATCCAGATAACTCTAAGTCACAAACCGGATACGTATTTATATTGAATGGTGGAGCTGTCAGTTGGTGCAGTTCCAAGAAGAGCGTCGTAGCAGGATCTACGTGTGAAGCGGAGTGCATAGCTACTTCGGAAGCAGCACATGAAGGAGTCCGGATGAAGAAGTTCATATCGAATCTGGTGTAATACCCAGTGCATTGGGTCCAATGAAAATCTTTTGTGACAATAATGGAGCAATCGCCTTAGCGAAATAATCCAGGTTTCACAAGAGAACCAAAGGCATCAAGAGACGCTTTAACTCCATTTGTGAAAAGGTCAAGGATGGAGACATAGATATTTGCAAAATACATACGGATCTGAATATAGCAGACCCATTGACTAAGCCTCTTTCGTGAGCAAAACATGATCAGCACCAAGACTCCATGGGTGTTTGATTCATTATCATGTACTCTAAATTATTGAACCTAGTGCAAGTGGGAGATTGAAGGAAATATGCCCTAGAGGCAATAATAAAGTTGTTATTTTATATTTTGTTATTCATGATAAAGGTTTATTACTCATGTTAGAATTGTATTAATCGGAATCTTAAATACATGTGTGAATACATAAACAAATATTGCGTCCCTAGTAAGCCTCTACTAGACTAGCTAGTTGATCAAAGATGGTTAAGGTTTCCTAACCCTAGACATGTGTTGTCATTTGATAACAAGATCACATCATTAGGAGAATGATGTGATGGAAAAGATCCATCGTTAGCTTAGCATATGATCGCTCAGTTTATTGCTACTGCTATCTTGAATGTCAAATACAAGTTCCTTTCACCATGACATCATCCAAATCCCGAATACCGGAAGAATACCTTGTGTGCTATCAAACGTCACAACATAACTGGGTGATCATAAAGATGCTCTACAGGTATCTCCGAAGGTATTTGTTGAGTTGCCATGGATCGAGATTGGGATTTGTCACTCTGAGTATTGGAGAGGTGTCTCTAGGCTCTCTCAGTAATACACATCATAATAAGCTTGCAAGCAAATGACTAAGGAGTTAGTTACAAAATGATGTATGACGGAACGAGTAAAGAGACTTGCCGGTAACGAGATTGAACTAGGTATGAAGATACTGATGATTGAGTCTCGGGAAAGTAACATACGGATAGACAAAGGGAATTGCATATGTTGTCATAACGGTTTGACTGATAAAGATCTTCGTAGAATATATAGGAACCAATATGGGCATCCAGGTTCCGCTATTGATTATTGACCAGAGAGGTGTCTCGTTCATGTCTACATAGTTCTCGAACCCGTAGGGTCTACATGGTTAACGTTCATTGATGATATAGTGTTATATCAATTATATGTTTTGGTGACCGAATGTTGTTCGGAGTCCCGGATGACTGATAACCCAAAGTATAGGGGATCTCAATAGTTTTCGAGGGTAGAGTATTCAACCCAAATTTATAGATTCGACACAAGGGGAGCCAAAGAATATTTGAAGGTATTAGGACCTGAGTTGTCAATTCAACCACACCTGGAGATTAATTGTATGCAGCAAAGTGATGAGTAGCACAGTAGTATGATAGTTTTGCTGATAGCAGTAGTAGTAACGGTAAAAGTAACAGTGATAGCAGTGATATTGTAGCAGTAACGATAGCAGTAGCAGCTATAGTAACTTAGCAAGAACTATATATGATAATTTCGTAGACATTGGATCGGTGACTCGTTGGATGATATACGTCACGAGACAGTTATAACCTAGGGCGATACGGCGCTTGCTCCAGTTCATAAATATAATGTAGGCATGTATTCCGTAAATAGTCATACGTGCTTATGGAAAGAACTTGCATGACATCTTTCGTCCTACCCTCCCATGGCAGTGGGGTCCTATTGGAAACTAAGGGATATTAAGGCCTCCTTTTAATAGAGAACCGGAACAAAGCATTAACACATGGTGAATACATGAACTCCTCAAACTACGGTCTTCATCGGGAGTGGTCCCGGCGATTGTCACTCCGGGGTTGCCGGATCATAACACGTAGTAGGTGACTATAACTTGAAAGATCGGATCTAGAACATGGATATAATGGTGATAACATAAACGGTTCAGATCTGAAATCATGGCACCCGGGCCCAAAGTGACAAGCATTAAGCATGGCAAAGTCATAGCAACATCAATCTCAGAACATAGTGGATACTAGGGATCAAGCCTTAACAAAACTAACTCCATTACATGATGAATCTCATCCAACTCCTGACCAACCAGCGAGCCTACGAAGGAATTACTCACTCCTGGTGAGGAGCATCATGGAATTGGTGATGGAGATGTGTTGGTGATGACAAAGATCGAAGATCCCCCTCCCCGGAGCCCCAAACAGGCTCCAGATCTGGCCTCCGATGAAGAACAGGAGATGGCGGCAGCTCTGTCTCGTGAAACGTGATAATTCTTTCTACCTGATTTTTTCTAAAATAATGGGATTTATAACATCGATTTTAGGGTCAGCGGGGCCACCAGGCGGGCAACACCCACTTGGGCACGCCTGGGGGGCAGGCGCGCCCTGGTGGGTTGTGCCCACGCAGGTGCCCCCCTCAGGTACCTCCTTGTTCCATAAATTCTCTTATTTGATATAAAAAATCCTCGCAAAGTTTCGTTCCATTCTGAGAACTTTTATTTCTGCAAAAAAATAACACCATGGTTGTTCTGCTAAAAACAGCGTCAGTCCGGGGTTAGTTTCATTCAAATCATGCAAATTAGAGTCCAAAACAAGAGGAAAGGCGTTAGGAAAAGTAGATACGTTGGAGACATATCAACTCCCCCAATCTCAAACCTTTGCTTGTCCTCAAGCAATTCAGTTGATAAACTGAAAGTGAAAAAAAAATATGAACTCTTTTGCTCTTGTTTCATAAATAAGCTTAAACAGCATCCTGGTTTTCAACAGGGATTATAACTAACCATGTCAGCAATAACTCTTAAAAATTATATTAACACATATCAATGACATAATCAACTAGAGAGTAATAATATGATATCTCAAATAGAAACACGTTGTCAAAACAACCATGATATAATATGACAATAAGGCTTTGTTTGGTTCCAGGGGGAGTACAACCCAAGGCAATAAACCCCTAGGGGAGATTTTCCTATGCTCATGGGATCCCTCCCACCACGGGGTAGATGTTCCCAGTAGTCCAGGTGCCCAAATGGCCATAGGGGAGGGAAGGAATTCCCTCACGTACAACCGACAAATTTAACACAACAAACCATAGATAAAAATTCCACAAATAATTCCGAGAAACAACCACAAAAACCACAGACACATAAAAAAGGTCCATAATTCATGTCCCTAGAATTTTAAAAATATTACTATGACTTATCCATCACTTCATAAGCTTAAGATATCGGTCCGCATTTGACGACGATCGAGCATTGGCCTAAGCCATTTTCATGTGCCAAAACAAAAGCAATCATTACATGGGTTATTGATACATCATTGTTAAGTTTGTGCACTAGAAAAAGTTCTGGATTATAAGTTGCCATGTCCAAGGAAGGGATACTTTCGAACAATATGGGCTGCAAGGCAACAATCACGTCCTACTCAGGTCTTTTCTCCACTCCTCCTCAACATCACATACCACAGCTTGTCTTCTATCCACTCCTTCCTCGACATCATGTACCACAACTTGACATTGGCTGCACGACAAAAAGAAAGAAGTTAGCTGGCATCAGTTCAGGGTCTCAGAACACTACTTTGTAGTATAAGCAAATTAATGAAATAGCATCAACCAAACATGTGATTTTTGCCCTGTGCATAAAAAATCAAGACTACAAATATAGTTTAGGAACACAATCACAAGACTGTCCAGTAACCCAATCTTACATGATCAAATTGATTGTAGTTTTCCCAAACAGTCTATAGGTTGATGAATGTGAAGACATCCATAGTTGGATTCAGAGTTTAGTTTATTGATAAGCTTCTAATCACGAATAGTTGAACTAGAAAGTCTGTAAAGCTACACATAAACTACCAAACAAAGGCAGTAACATTTCTCCAAATGTGTGGCTCTTCTAGTCAGTTTTAAAAGAATGGCCTGTGTTTTGTCTTTGCTTATATATCATCGATCGACAGAGAGAAACAAGCTTATACAAATCTCCAGTCAAATGCCACGGTGTAAATAAATATAAGATGGATGCAGTGCAAAACAAGAAGGTGAACTGTTTACACACCTTACGCTCTCTACATCTCAGAAATCTCCTCACTATGCACAAGATCTCCTTGTTCACCGCTCGGATAAGGGTTAGCCACAGGTACCTGACCGAACCACGGGGTGTTTCTCACCATTGATCCTAGTCGTGCTGGCCTGCGAGGCCGTCGTGTGTGCTGTCCACCACAAGTTTGACATACAAAAGTTACACATCGATGCCTTGCCCATGGAATAATATGGTACTACGTATGTCTCATCATCGATCACGATTCCTCAGCACCATAATATTCAGCCAACCAACTGTCAATAGACTGTTAATTGGAGTAGCTAACAGTCCTAGTAGTACAAAAAATATTTTGCCGGCAATGTAGTAGTAATCTTCCATAGTATTAGACTACATCTACATGGCACCACTGACAATTAAGATGATACGTATACTGGCAATAAAAATCAATTCTTGTCCAAGAGCATGTGACAATCAATTCTTATATTTGTCCCCTCCAAACAAACGTACACAGTGGCCAATGGAAGATCTATGACTCCTCTGAATCTCATAGTCCATGAGCAATATATGAACAAGTAGATGAACCAATTGACCCACAGTTCTGGTGCATACAAGTGCAGAGCAGCTACACAACAAAAATACAAGCTCCTACAGAATTGGTGGTTCAATATTGTGAAGGCATGAACTGAAGAAAAGTGTATTGGGGGCGTGGTGGGAGGGGGCTAACCCTTGATCAGATGAGATTAATACGTCTGCAAAATCGTCGTCGTCGCCATAGCTGGAGGGGACCGAAGCTTGGAGGCAGAGGGGAGATCTGGGGAATGAGAACGGTGATGGCCGCGGTCCATTGCTATTGCTGGAGGGGTGGAGCTTGGATCCTCCGCACCAGAGGGAGGGGGTCGGGGGCGTCACTTCTGCCGATAGCGAAGGAGCTCGGAGGCAGTCGGGGTCTCGGTGTCAAAACCGGCGGATCTCGGGTAGGGGGTCCCGAACTGTACGTCTAAGGCTAATGGTAACAGGAGGCGGGGGACACAATGTTTACCTAGGTTCGGGCCCTCTCTATGGAGGTAATACCCTACTTCCTGCTTGATTGATCTTGATGATATGAGTATTACAAGAGTTGATCTACCAGGAGATCGTAGAGGCTAAACCCTAGAAGCTAGCCTATGATTATGATTGTCGTTGTCCTACGGACTAAACCCTCCGGTTTATATAGACACCAGAGGGGGCTAGGGTTACATTAGGTCGGTTACAGAGAAGGGAATCTACACATCCGAATTGCCAAGCTTGCCTTACATGCAAAGGAGAGTCCCACCCGGACACGGGACAAAGTCTTCAATCTTGTATCTTCATAGTCCAATAGTCCGGCATAAGCATATAGTCCGGCTGTCCGAGGACCCCTTAATCCAGGACTCCCTTAGTAGCCCCTGAACCAGGCTTCAATGATGATGAGTCCGACGCGCAGATTGTCTTCGTCATTGCAAGACGGGTTCCCTCTCCGAATACTCCAAAGTACATTTTGGACACAAGAATCGTGTCCGGCTCTGCAAAACAAATTCCACATACCACCGTAGAGAGTATAATCTTCCACGAGTCTAATCTGCTGACAGCTTTTTCATAGCATGACACCACACCGTGGCCTGGTCATTTATTCAAACCGTTTTTCCAACCTGCCACTACATGTCTTGCGAGGCGGTTTTATTGGCACGTCTTGTCGAAGCAGAGATCGTGTCCCCTTATCATGGGATTCTCATCAATATGGGCATGGGTAACCCAACCGTTCCATTGGTATGACTCCTTGAATTAGGAAAGTTCCAAACGGCCGCGCGGAGGACGTTTGATATTCATCCCCTTTATAAAGAGGCCAAGACCTGTCTCTTTCTTTCCACGCTTGATCCTTTCCTTCCCCTACCTTGAATTCCAACACCCAAGGCTTAGCCCAAGCACTTCGGACCTCCAACAATGTCCGGATCCAGCCTTCAAGGCTGGTGGATGGCCTCCTCTGTCACATAGGAGGACATCATAAAGCTTAGGGAGGCTAGGTACTTGACCACCGAGATCCTTCACAGGCTTCCTGCTCAAGGGCAGGTTATCCCTACTCCAAAACCCAACGAGAGTGTCGTATTCATCTCTCACTTCCTCCCAGGGCTAGGCTTCGGTCTTAATCCCTTTGTTAGGAGGGCTTATGTTCTATTATGTGCTAGATTTTCATGACCTAGCTCCAGATTCTTTCCTTCACATCTCAACGTTCATCATTGTGTGTGAGGCCTTCCTCCGCATTCCCCCACACTTTATCTATGGCTCAAGACCGTCAATGTGAATTCGAACATGATCAATGGGCAACACACGGAGTGCGGAGGTGCTATAATAAGCAAAGGGGTTGATGTTTTATGGCCAAAGGGTTCCTTCCCGGAACTTTTTGACCTATGGCAATGGGAGTGGTTTTACATCACAACACCCTGAGGTAGAAAGTGGGCGGCCGCCCCAGCCTTCCGCTCCGCTCGTCCGCTGCAACTTGCGTCATGGGTTAACAAGGGCTTGGACTGGGGATCGGCTGATGACGTGCGGACATTACAAAACCGCATTTAGGATCTCATCAATAAGGACATTAGTCTTGTCAAAGTAATCCAAGTAATGCTAGTTCGTCGGGTCCTGCCATGCCAACGTCAACCTCTCTGTATGTGGGAGTTCAACCCGGAAGGACCACGAACTGTTCAACACTTCTTCGGCATGACGCTCGAAGGGATGTGTCAATCATTCTTCGGATCACGAACAAAGTGTCTGGACACAACGAAGGATGCAGGCCTTGATTGCAACCATCCAGATACCCAGGTAAGTAACTCCATAACCGAACATACTATCGTTATATTTGACACAACGTTATTCTAAAAAACCATCCTCGGCCAGGGCTGGATAAGAAAGGCAGAGAGGATCAGGTGTTCGGCCCCTCTTCCAGAAGATTCGGCGGATCCTGTATTGACCAGGATGTTGGCTCATGCACCTTATCAGGTGCCATCAGGGAAGGATCAGGAGAGGAGTGGGGAAGCCAAAAGAGGACTTCATACTGGAGATACGTTACGCACCGTAACTGGGGAAATTGGTACTCCTGTGTTGGAGAGTGAACGGGAAGGAGAATCTAGTATCCCCTTCCCCCATGGGAAGAAAAGGGCCGCCCCCGAAGACTTGGAAGCATAGGCCTCCAAACAAGGGAAGAAATATTTATCAGGGAGCCTTGCTCCAGAGGGCAACATAGCTACACAGTGCCCACAAGGGGGCCAGCCGTTAACCGAGCCGTAAGTGAACAAAGGTTCTTAGTAAGCATACCTCGTTCTTTTCCTGAGAATAACAATTGGGACGCATATTTTGCAGTTCGGCCTATAGCCTCCCTCAACAATCTTCGTCCTCGGGGGATCTTCTTTCAGAGATGATGGAGAGCGAAACGTCTCCTCCTACTTCTCCGCCATAAGGTGAATGACCCTGAGGTGTCGTCCCAGAGGATCTCTCCCGATTCGCAAGGGCCAGAAGGTAACGCTTCGGCCGCCCGAGGTCCGGGGTGTTCGGCTCCTAGAGAGACCAACAGAAAAAGCCCCGGACTGTCCGACATGCAGCCGGACATGTTGACGGGTCTTCTGCGGCAAGCGCCCATCTCAGAGGCACGTCATACCTTAATGGGTACAGTGGTTGAGAGGATTTCGTCCGCAAAAAGCGGGTTGAATGAAGCTTTTACGAGCCTGCTAAGAGGCTTTGAGGTATGCAATATGAAAATTTTTAATTGTACCATAAACGCAAAGTGCACTGTGTATAGAGAGTAGCCCCTGAGACTCTGGTTGCCACCTGAACAGGGCGATCAGAGGATCAAAAATAGAAATGACCTCAGGTAATGATTTTGCCAATTTTGTACACAGGCGCCTGCAGCCGGACCACTGCCCGGGCTGCTGAATTTGCCGAACTGAAGCGGCAACTTGATTTGGCGGATGAAGACATCACGCTTGTCAACAAGCGGCTTGACAAGGCACAAGGTATGTATATTTGGGCGGTCCGCGAATATTAATAAGAGCATGATGCTAGGATTTATAATATGCCTTGACTGAAGATGGTGCTGCCACCATGGAGACCCTTTGGGCTGAGCTTGCCCAGACCAAGGAGCAAGCCAGGAGAAGCAATGCGACTGCCGAGAAGGCGGCTGGTGAATTGAAAGCCGAACAGGTTGCTCATCGCCGGAGTGAGGATAGAATGGCCAACATGGCCCTTGAGCTATAGGAGCCCGCTAGCCGATATGAGCTTCTCAAGAAAGAGAATCAAGGAAAAACGACTGACCTTGAGAAGGCCTGGAAAGAAGCAAAGGAAACTTGCTCTGAGATCAGAGCGGCTCCGAAGGAGCTCCGGGAAGCCGGTGAGATCACGGCTGGGAAGCCCTTTTTACTGCGAACTAAATTCGGTGATCCGAAGTATGCCCCTCTTGATCAATTGTGGAGTTCTCCCGACGCATACTTAGATTTGTCAAAGAGTGCTGCTGATGCGACGCAGTATTTCCGAGATCAAGAAGATCATCAAATGAAAAGGTTGTTCTGGTCACAGTTCAGTACTCCGAGGCGTCCACTGCTGTTGAACGAGCAAATGGCTGAATGGGCCGAGCTCCATAGGTTATTCGGTCTTGCCATGAAGGCTGTTATGGATCACCTGTGGCCGAAGGAACCAAGTCCGGATAGTTATTTTGGGTTGGTGCAATTGATTTATTCGTGTTGAGCGCATATTGACGCTGTCAAGCGGTCGGCGTGCATAGACGGTGCACGGATGGCCCTTGCCCGTGTTAAGACATACTGGGCAAGGATGGAGGCCACCGACATTGCCACCAGGGTTCCACCCGGGGGCCAGGACTCGCCCGAGCACTATTTTGAAGAAGTCTTAGAAGGTGCCCGTTTAATAGAGGCTCAGAGCTCAAAGAATAACATGTTCGAGTGACATCTATTTTGATTGTAACAACAATGCTTTTGATAATAAAGGCTATATTTATACTTTTGCCTGTGAAGTATTGTAGTGACTCTGAACGTTTGTAGTCGTCGGCTTCAGCCCCCTCGCGTATAATGCGGGGTTGTTTGGAAAAGCACGTAATCACACTTGATCGAACGTCTTGGTCCGTTAAGGAGGTGATAGTGCGGGAAACGAGGCAATCAGACTGTATAGCTTTAACACTTTCCCTTAGCCATAGGAGTTTGACGGTGGGGCTACTATATAGCCCCTGGTATTCCCGCGTTTATCTGAATACGGTGCATATACATACGTGACCGGGAAATCGGTCCTTCGTTAAGGCGGAGGAATCGCGAAGATTCCGCTAAGTCATCGAGTGGTTGACCAGCTCTTGCTATATCATGACAGTCAGTTTTCGGCTTTCTCTACTGGGGTGCTCATCCGGATGAACCAGGGCACAATCGCAGTAGTTCTCCTTTGGCCGCCTTAGCCGATAAAACGGAACTTAAGGTAGCAAAACCCAGGAGCCGGGCAAAACCAACATTTGACCAAAGACATGATTTGGAGTTGATGCATATAAGGCCAAACTCGCGATGTCGAACACTCCCGAAGATATTCGGACTTTACAACATATACTGGGCTGAATACAGCCCTTGATAATGAGCCCTGAATTTCAAGGTACGTGCAATAATCCAGCGTGACAAAGGAGCGCCTGTGGTGAGAGCATAGATCTCAAAAACACACTGATTGCTGCCTCTGTAATGCTTATTTTTGTGTGACAAATCATAAGTTTGCCAATAATGCTGGTATCCCTCTTGATCATTTTAAGTGTCAGGAGGGTGTGAGACAACAAAAGACAATAAAAAGGTTTACAAAGTGTCTTAATCTAAAAAATAAACCTTTGAACGGGGCCCTGCTGCATGTCTGTGCCTTTGTCTCCGTTGTGCCGTATACTTGAAGGGTGTAGCACGATGGTCATCTGTAAAAAAACAGGTAGAAGAATCTGGTGTGACCCTGTGTGAAGTTGGTTTATTCTAATAAACCGCGAAAATTCAATTTCTGGAGTGCAAATAGGGTCAAGCCGAACTATAGACCTTTTACATAGCACCCTCGCCAGACATGGGATTTCGATTGCATATTTATGTGTATACATGTAGACCCGTACAGTCTTAATATTGGCTGTTGTTATGGGGGCATAGCCACTGATCGAGCTCAGATTTATCTGAGATGCTACACCTAGGTGTGCGTCGGACGCGTCTAGATGTGTCTGTGGTCTTGAAGACCGATGAGTTTCTCGGATTGGAAAGGCCATTCTGTGATTCGGCTGCTAGAGCTGCCGCGTATTCTTTCGTACGAAGAGAGTGCTCCGTGTTTCTGATTATAGTAATGACGCCACGTGGACCGGGCATCTTGAGTTTGAGATAAGCATAGTGCGGGACGGCATTGAAAAGGGCGAAGGCCGTTCTTCCGAGTAGTGCGTGATAGCCACTTCAGAATGGAGCAATATCGAAGATTAGTTCTTTGCTTTGAAAGTTATCGGGAGAACCGAATACAACCTCCAACATTAAAGAGCCCACGTAGCGGGCCTCTTCACCTGGTATTACTCCTTTAAAGGTTGTATTGCTTTGGTTGATTCTCGACGGGTCTATCCCCATCTTGCAGACAGTGTCCTGATATATCAGATTGAGACTACTGCTGCCGTCCATGAGGACTCAGGTAAGGTGATATCCATCAATTATTGGGTCGAGCACCAGAGCAGCCGAACCCCTGTGACGGATACTAGTCAGATGATCCCTATGATCGAAAGTGATCAGGCAGGCCGACAATGGGTTGAATTTGGGGGGCGATAGGGTGTACAGCACATACGTCTCGGAGTGTATGCTTGTGCTCCCTCTTTGGGTTATGGGTGACGTAAATCATTCTCACTGTTTTGACCTCTGGTGGAATTTTTTTTGTCCCCCAGTGTTCGGCTGGCGAGGTTCGTTCTCATCTTCACTTGGCGGCTCCTTCCCTTTGTGTTTGGCGTTTAGCTTGCCGGCCAGCTTGGAGACCTAGCATTCTCTGTTGGTGTGATTTGCAGGTTTCTCGGGGGTGCCATGAATCTGATAGGACCTGTCTAGAATTTTATTTAGGCTGGACGGACCATCTCTCCTGCCTTTAAATGGCCTTTTCTGTTGACCGGGTCTAGGGCCCCTAAATCCGGAGTTTACCGCTGTATTGTCTAGGATGTCTTCATTATTTTGACGTTTGTTTTTATTGCGTCATGGTTTTCCATTGCTATCCCTGATTTCGGATGTGCCTGGATCGCTGCTGCTGTTGCGGCCCAACCAACTGTCCTCACCCGTGCAAAAGCGGGTCATAAGAGTTGTTAGGGCTGCCATTGTCCTTGGCTTTTCCAGGCCGAGGTGTCTGGCAAGACATTCGTCCCGGATACTGTGTTTGAAAGCTGTTAGGGCTTCGGCATCTGGACAGTTGACGATTTGGTTCTTCTTGGCGAGAAATCTGTTCCAAAGCTTACGGGCTGATTCTCCGGGTTGTTGGATTATGTGACTTAAATCTTCTGCATCTGGAGGTCGGACATAGGTCCCTTGAAAATTAGCCCTGAAAGCATCCTCGAGTTCCTCCCAGCTTCCAATGGAATTTCTGGGAGACTTTTCAACTAGTGCCGAGCTGGTCCTTTCAACTTGAGGGGCAGGTATTTGATGGCATGGAGATCGTCTCTGCGAGCCATGTGGATGTGGAGAATGAAGTCCTCAATCCAGACCGTAGGGTCTGTTGTTCCGTTGTATGCCTCGATGTTTATGAGTTTAAACCCCTCTGGAAATTCATGATCCAGCACCTCATCGGTGAAACACAGGGGGTGTGCGGCGCCCGTGTACTTGACTGTGTCGTGGCATGGGTCCGATGGTTGTAGTGTTCGGTGTTGATTCCAAACTGGTGGTCGATCAGTATAATTGGTTTTGTGTCCGTGGTCCTGCATAGGGACATGTTTCCTAGATTCGTAGATGGACCTGGTTATGCAAGCTCTTTTGTCCAGGTGCTCACGTAGGTCGTGTTCCTGGTACTTTCCTACGACCTCCTTTCCTTTATTGGGAGGGGTGCTGATTTATGTGTGAAGTTATTAGCCGCTCTATCTCGGCCACGAGGTGGTCGGTCTGGCAGATCGGCCGTATTGTTTTCCGGCGGTATGGGCGTGACAGCCTCATCATTGAATTCGGGCAGCAGCCTGCGTTTTGGATAGCTCTTTGTTTGGCGATCACCGCCGTATTTTTCCTCAGTGTCGAGCACTTCGTTCCATCTTCGGTTGAGTGTATCCTATGCGGCTTTAAGTCCTTGCTTCTGCTTCTTTAAGCTCCTCGCGGTGGCAATAAGTCTCTTGTGGAGGTGCTCTTGTTCCAATTGTTTTTCCGAGATGATGCGTCCATCGTCATCCGGACTGTTCTCCTCTTCGGGGACAGGTTTATAAGTTTTGTCTTTGGCATCGCTGTGATCTGACAACGGCCCCGGACTATGTTCGCTGTCTTCCCGCTCGTCCTGCTCCATCGTTGGGTTTGTAGGTTCTGCTTTGTCTTCGGCGTCGTCCGGGGTGTTATTCTTTCTTGAGCTAGTAACGTTGTTTTTGTTATGGCGGGGTTTAGAGCGGCTCCGCTGATGTCGGCACTTTGGCTGCTTCTCAGGAGGGTTATCCTCCGTTGCATCCTTTTGATCCTCGCCATTGTTTCCGTTGGATGTGTCCACCATATATATGTCATATGATGAGGTGGTTGTCCAGTGCCCTATGGGTGGTGATTTCTGGTCTTCTCTGGCATCGTCGTCCATACCATCGATCGATGTCTTTGGAGTCGAAGTCAAGCATGTCGGTTAAGTCGTCGACAGTGGCTATTATGTGGGTGGTGGGTGGGCAACGAATTCCTTCATTTTCCGTTTCCCACTCAAGCCGGACATAGTTCGGCCAAGGGTCTCCTCCCAAGGAGAGAGATCTTAATGAGTTTAGCACATCGCCCAAGGGTGAGTGCTAAAAGATATCCCCAGAGTTAAACTCCATGATCGGTGCCCAGTCAGATCCGATGGGCGTGGATACGCGCGGTTCGGAGCCTATGGCCGGAGATGAGTCCGAGGGTCTAATGGCACAGATCTCATCGGAGGTGAACTCTGTGCTCAGCTTTATTGCCGTAGAGTGTGTGGCTTCCGTGGCGGGGTCCATCCTCCCGTCCTCGGATGGCACGGTCTGCTAAGGATCTAAAGCCAGGGCAGCTTCGGGTGCGATCTCCTGAACACCGCCTGATGGTAGATCTAGGTCATGCTCATCATGGATGTAGGGTGCACTTGTCGTGGGCTCCAATCTGTTGAAGATCAAGTCTCCGTGGATGTCGGCCAGTGTAGTTTAGGCTTCCAAACCTGACCTGATGGGCAGGGGCGTAGCTATCGATCTGCTCCAGATGGCCGAACGAGTTGGCCCGCAGTGCGAAGCTGCCGAATACGAGGATCTATCCGGCGAGGAAAACTTCACCCTGGACTGCATCGTTGTAGACGATTGAAGGAGACATCGAGCCTTATGGTGATGTCACAGTGGAACTATCAATGAAAGCACCAATGTCGGTGTCAAAACCGGCGGATCTCGGGTAGGGGGTCCCGAACTGTACGTCTAAGGCTAATGGTAACACGAGGCGGGGGACACGTAATTTACCCACGTTCGGGCCCTCTCTATGGAGGTAATACCCTACTTCCTGCTTGATTGATCTTGATGATATGAGTATTACAATTGTTGATCTACCATGAGATCATAGAGGCTAAACCCTAGAAGCTAGCCTATGATTATGATTGTCGTTGTCCTGCGGACTAAACCCTCCAGTTTATATAGACACCGGAGGGGGCTAGGGTTACATTAGGTCGGTTACAGAGAAGGGAATCTACACATCTGAATTGTCAAGCTTTCCTTTCACGCAAAGGAGAGTCCCACCCGGACATGGAACGAAGTCTTCAATCTTGTATCTTCATAGTCCAACAGTCCGGCATAAGCATATAGTCCGGCTGTCCGAGGACCCCTTAATCCAGGACTCCCTCAGGGGGCGCTAGGTCTTGGTCGAGGGCGCTGGTGTTCACTCGTCTCGCTCGAGCCGTGGGTTTCCTCCCCGAGCTCTAGGGCCATAGGTTTCCTCCCCGTGGAAAGGACGTGGGTCGGGCAGGGTTAACCCGAGAACGATGCGGTCCAAATGGTTTGGTGAATCTCCCTGGGCCAACTCCGCCCGTGGGTCTTCGACCTTGGGAAGTAGCCGGGATCCCCCCGGGATCCCTTGAATCCAAACGAGGCCTAATGGTATCTCACTAGCCCTTTCCGAGACCGCAAAACATAAATGCAGAGCACCCCCAAAGTGTGGCACCCCGGCTCAGAGCAATCGGTTTACCTTGCATTGCCAACCTAGAGATGTCTTCTGGCAATACACTACATCTTGGTACAGAAAATAACCGCTTTATTGATACTAGTGAACACATAGTGCGATATTACATCAAGTAGTGAGGCCAAGCGGCACACTCGGTGCGGCTGAACAATATGTACATTATTTAGTGAACATAAAGGGGCCTCGATCACGACAACTACGTGGCAGTGAAACAACGACGAAGCGGGACTCCATAGCACAGGGACACCAATGTGGAGACGATCTAGACACGGCAGCACTCCGATCCAGTTAGACTTTCCTGAAATCTGGCATAACATGTCAGGTCAATGTTGGAGATATGCCCTAGAGGCAATCATGTATGATAGTATTACCTATGTGTTTATGAATAAAGATAGTCCTTGGACATTATCAATGATGTGTATCAGCAAGTATATGACTTGTTTGTGGGACTATGCATTGTATGATGACTATCCTAAAAGATCCCTAGTCGAAAGGGTTGTGCGGACGCGCAGCCAACTAGACTAGCATATGACACGGTCGATGGCTTGGTCTCACTAGCCATGAAGCATTGGATGCTAACTAGATAATATGGACTTGGAAAGGTCTCGTCGGATTCGACGTACTCGGATCCGAGTCGAGATAAGGTCCAAGTCGGACAAACCCAACACTACAAAAAATACACTTCCGTGATGATACATGTTTGTCACAGTAGGTCGCGTTTTCTGTCATGCATGTACATCCATGACGATTTTATGACAGAATCAAGATAGTCATACCTGTGCTGTCGTAGAAGTGTTCCATGACATTACCAAAATTATCATCATGGAAGTGTCCACTTCCATGACGATAAATCACGCGTCACAGAAGTGCTTTCGTCAAGGATGACCGACACATGGCATCCACCATAACGGAACGTCGTTAAGCTATCGGGTCGGGTTTTGGATGCGATAACCCGTTAACAACCCCGACCAATGGGATTTTCCACGTGTAAAATCATCATTGGTTGGAGGAAGCACGTGTCGGCTCATCGTTGGGACAGATGTCATCCACTCGTTGGACAGAAGGTGCCTATGATACGTCGACACATGGTCAAAAGGTGGCGGGCCGGCCCATGGAAAGCCTGTTAACGGCCTGTTCGCATATAGCCCATTTACAGCACGCTAACCCAAGGCCCGTTACGCTCTATCCGAATTAGGCCCAGTAGCGTCATCTGAGTCATCCAATATGATTCCAGCCCGTTTTCACTTCTGGCCCATGTATGGCCCATGACGTCTTTCGGCCCATATGAGGCCCTTTGTAACTCTTGGCCTATTAACGGCCCGTGGTGAAACTGGCCCATAATGAACAATGTATCACTTTACACCCATTAACGACCCGTGGTGAAACTGGCTCGTAATTGACAGTGTATCACTTTATACCCACTAACGGCCCGTTATTCCGTTGGGACGTTTCCAGCCCATGTTATCTTTTGGCCTTCTCAGAGCCCATTTATTCTTGGGATCATTTCCAGCATTTGTTTACTTACGGCCCGTTATTGTCATTTTCTGCTTGTGGGCCAAATTCAGCCCGTGGTTACAGTCGGCCCGTTTGTGGTCCATTAATATGTTGGGCCGTTCTCATAACATCATCAAATACGGCCTATTAACGATGGCCCGTTATGGTCGGCCCATGAACAGACGATTCCAACTCTAGCCCATTTACGGCCATAATGCGGTCTGTTTGGCCCATGTTTGGCCAATCGATCATACGGCACGTATAAGGCCCATTGATGATACGGCCCGTAGAAGGCCCATTGTTTCTATGGCCCGTAGAAGGCCCATTGTTTCTATGGCCCATAGAAGGCCCACTGTTTCTATGGCCCGTAGAAGGCCCACGGTTTCTACGGCCCGTAGGAGGCCCAGTGTCACTACATTAAATATTAGCCCATGGTTATTGTGGCCTAGTTTTAAAAAATAGGTTATTGCAGCCACTAGCAAACTGCGGAAAAAGAACTGCACTGACTACAAGCAAACAAATAAACAAGACAACAAGGAAATAAATAAACAAGAAACTTATGCTAGGCTATGACGGCTATTACACATATTACATCCACTGGGCATCAAAGTTCGCCACCAGTGCAAATATAGGGAACAAAGCAGCATATAAACGCTGCAACAAAACAAGTCCAGAACTGAAACCACTTCAGAAGAGTTCAAGAAACAATATCATGGGTACCCATAATGCTGGCAAGATGCTTAGCAAGCTTATTAACTTTCTCTTGTTTGGCGCTTAAATCCTCCAGCGCTTGCTATTGCACAAGAAAGTACGCATCTGAATTCTGCACGGACTTCCTCAGTCCTTCGGCTTCTTGCCCCAACACAGCTGACTGATGCCTTTCAGCTTGTAGCTGAGACTGAAGAGGCCGAAGTGATTTAGGCAGCGAGTTTGAAGAGCTTGTGCTAGCGGTACTGGCCAGTAACTCGAACACTACATCAACGCAGGACTATGGGGTTTCCTCACTGTCTACAAGATCGTTTTTATCACCTTTCTTGGAGACCAACAGGGTTGTCTCACTATCTTGAACCTTATCTGCATTACTTTCTCTACCATTGCATAGTGGGGTGCTCTTCTCCAATATTCTGTTTGCATACTACAAGAGAAACAAGCAGACACATCACAAGTTTAGCTTGTAGTATACGAAGCTCATTTTGGTAAACTGGTTTAGTAGTAAGGTGGACAAGATAACAACATGAAACAAACATATATCTATGTACTATGGTCACTGTATTGTCCATATCATTGTAGTTTATGTTCCCTAACAAGATAGAGACACAGTTCAACTCATATATTTTTAAGACACATCAGCATAGACAGAATATAAGTGTGAGAAACTACACAGCATCGGCAGCACTTGTAATGTGCATCACATGAGAACATAACTGTTTATACAACTTAAACTGAAATCAACATAGAGCAAGAAGTTAGAACAGCAATTCAGTTAAAGAAATAGGTTTGAAACATACCTGTTGCACCATTGGAGTTTCAATTGGATCCTTCAAATTCGAAAGTAGTTGGTATGAGTAAATACAATGATGTAACAGCAAAGGAGTATGGACCATAGCTACGGAATCTAACCTAAGAACAGTTGATGTTCTGCTTTAAACATGGAGTTTGGGTTAGCTGTGGTGGTCTTCGTACTTTGGGCACTGCAGTAGCTTTACAAACTGCTCGTGTGGGGGTACTTTGTGGTGGACATGGTGCTTTGTCAACTAGAAGTGGGTTACTATCCGCTGGGGTTGCGGTTAGATGGGTTGTAGCTGGTTCTATGCCCAACGGAGTAAGTGTGCAATCTAGAAGAGTCTCGATTATGTGTGGTGGGGCTAGTTTGTGGGCCAGTACAACCATGGTTCTATCTGCATAGACGGGTAGCACTATCTTTTGTGAAGAACGGGTTTTTGCTCCCTTAGATACTACCATCACCCCCTCCAATTCAAATGGTTGATAAACAAGAAAAGAAATTGAACGTACAGGCATTGTATGATACACAGATGTGGTAATTCACATATATGTTGTCTAACCAAACAGGACAACATGACACAGTTTCAGATATATGATGGATAACTTAACAGGACATAATGGCATAATTCAACATATGATGAATACCTAAACAGGATGACATGACAAAACTATGTGATGTCTTTCTAAAATAGGTTGGGATGAAATAATTCACATACATGTTGTCTAAGTATATAGGATGGCATGATACAATTGACATAATTGATTCATATACTAAGCAGCTGGCACTCGCATGAATGATCTCTAAACTAAGCAGATGGAATTCAATATTGTGCATATGATGTCTAAACTAAGCAATGCAAGACACCATATGAATCATATGAGAAACATAAACATTGCAACTTAGAGCATAGACCTCAGGTGGGATATAGGAGTGGTCATCTGTCTTTGAATCCTCTTCTGAGGAGCTCCCTGTAACCATCGAGATATATGCTTCAATAGGTACCATTGCCTGCTCTGAAGACCTTGTTTTCACTCCAGATTTTTCCATAACCGGCTCAAATGGCTGATACACATGAAGAGTAGTTCAATATACATAGATTGTCGACAAATGGAATACGTAATGAAAAAAAGAGATGGCATGAGATAATTCACATATATGATGCCTGGCTCCATTGCGGTGCATAATTCACATATATGATAACTGGCTGAAAAACATGGCATTGCATAATTCATATATCTAATATAGAAAGTAAACAGGAGGCATTTACAGAAATCATGTCTAATCTAAGCAGATGGCATGTCAATGCAAGACACCATATGCATGATATGAGCAATATAACCCAGCCAAGTTAGAGCATGCACCTCGGGGGGGGGGATAAGACTGGTCATCTGTCTCTGAATCCTCCTCTGAGGAGCTATCTGTAACCAGCAAGAAATCTGCATCGACAGGTAGCACTGACTACTCAGAAGACCTTGTTTTCACTCTAGATTTTCCCATGACCGATTCGAATGGCTGATGCACAGGAAGAGTAGATGAATGTATAAACATTGTTGACAAATGGAATACATTATGGAAAAAATACGGCACAATACAATTCACATATACGATGACTGGCTAAACAGGATGGCATTGCATGATTCACGTATATGATGCCTGGCTAAAGAAGATGGCATTGCATAATTCCCATATACTCCTTCCGTTCCTAAATATTTGTCTTTTTAGAGATTTCAAATGGACTACCACATACGGATGTATATAGACATATTTTAGAGTGTAGATTCACTCATTTTGTTCTGTATGTAGTCACTTGTTGAAATCTCTAAAAAGACAAATATTTAGGAATGGTGGGAGGATGATATAGAAACCAAACAGGTGGCATTCACACAAAGCAAATCTAAACTAAGCTGATGACATATAAGATGTATAATGTAAGCAATGCAAGGCGCCATATGCATGATATGACCAACATCAGCATGCCAGGTTAGAGCAAACACCTCAGGTGGTAAACAGGCGTGGTCGGCTCCTTCTGAATCTCCATCTGAACAGTTATCTTCCTCTGGAATACAATCTGGAAATGCAGGAGGGGGGCACTTCGCCCACCATGGAGCGGCGTCTGCATGACATTATATTTCCACGCAATGTTCTTCTCTTTTTCTCTACATGTTCAGTACGATTGTGTACAATATCTGACATGCATAATAAAAAAATAGTTAGATGTTGTAAGGCCTAAGGGGTGCATGCAAAAATCAAGACTGATGGTAGCAAACGAGTGGATGGATCCAAAACTAATGATAGCAGGTAGATTATAGCTTCAGTTTAAAAAGAGAGACAATGGATCATCTATTGTTTGTTTCCCACCCAAGATGAACCACATAGAAGACCCCAGATGAACCAGATAGTAGACAGATACTATTCGTTGCTGGCTCGATATGAGACCCATGGGCATTTTAAAACTCAAGTTTGAACAATAAAGTAGCAGGTAATAATAACCGATGTATAACGTAAACAAACACGAAAGACTGTGACCTCTCTTCCGGAACTGTGTAGTCCTCAGGTTCATCTGCTCAGTTGATGATGGTAATGCAGTTGGCGTGGCTGACGGCAACAGGGAAGATGATCTGAGGCAGCGAAAGAAAGTCTGCATGGGGGATCTCTGTAGCAGTGAACACTTCTATCGATGGTGCACCTCAGGTAGGGTGGATGATGGCACGGCAGGAGCAGGACATAACAAACAGAGTTTTCTTTGATGCCTATCTAAAAATGAAGTAAATCTCTAAGGGCTCCTTAGAATTGGAGGATTCTATAAACTCATGGACAGGAAAAACACAGGAATATGATAGGAATGCACATGCAAAATAGAGCATTTGGAAACATAGGATTTCAGTCAACCTGGGTGTTTGGTTCACATGAATTGGAAGAACGCAGGAATGGAGAAACGTGGTCAAATTAAAGTCAAACCACATGAAATTGAAAAAATAAGAATCTTATTATGCCAGTAATGCAATTAGTTTTGTTCTTCATGCATATTAATTTGAAAAGGACGTCCAAGTGAATAAAATTCCTACATTTTTTCTTTGAAAGAGACACCAAAGGAAAAAAAATCCTCCAGTTTTGCTTTGCACCACTCCTTCTAACTGATTTGCACGAATAGTAGTTCCATAGCAAAGGATCCCTGAGGGATCGACATGAATGTAGAGTAACAAAGTGATGCGATGAGTGTATAACCTTTTTGGCATAGCCTTGTGGACCTCAACATCATTGGGTTGGATGTGGAGGATGGTGATGATGCTAGTGTGACTGTCGGAGACGGGGAAGAAGATTCGAGGCCTCTGGAAACGGCGCCGAGGGTACTGCTCCGCTATGATGGATGGTTCCATTGTTGGAGCAGCTCCGCTAAGGTGTTCGGCGACGAGGCTGAAGCAGGACAAGACAGACAACGTTAATCTGAAGTGGGACCCTAATATCATCTGCAATAGATGATGTAAAATACATCACCAAAAAGTGCTAGATGTAAAACGCATAAGCCGCGCCACGGCCCTCCGACAGATGTTGTAAGTACTGTTCACTCTGAACTTCACTGAAGAAAATGAACTTTACAGTCGAAACTGAATTTTACTATCGAAACTGATTTAACTAGTACCAGAGCATTGCAATAGATGTTTAGGGCGTTCGACAACTAGTAGCAGAGAAGTCGTGATCTAAATCAAAAGACGCTCGAGCAAGGAACGCACTAGCAGAGAGCAAGTCATGAAGTAGCACCGCGAGCGAGTGCTAAAGTAGCAACTCCTGTAGCTGCCGGAGGTCGTGCAGGAGCAGCAGCAGTGCAAGCGAGAGCAAGAGCAGAGCAGCAGCATGAACGAAAGCAAGAGTAGTGCAGCAGCGTGACCGACGGCAAGAACAGAGCCGCAACACGAGCGAGAGCTGGAGCAGCTGCAGCTAGTGCCGTCGTGGAAGTCGCCGACGAGGAAGCAACGACATGGGGGAGAGACGCCATGGATGATGTGGCCGGCGACGGTGCTGTCGATGGAGACCCGCCATGTCTGCTCGGTATCGAGCACTAGCAGCCCCATGAGATCGAATAAAAGATAAAATGCAGTGGTGAGTGCAGAACCTCCTTGGTGGAGCCGAGTTACCCTTGGCATCATCGGAGGAATTGGTGAGGGTGCTGCGGTTCCGGTGGGGCAGGTCAAGACGGCGCTGTGGGGATTGAGGTGGCGCGATAGACGAGGCGAACATCGACGCAGCTCCTTGGAGGTGGAGGACGGGCCGGCTGATCCGGCGGGACGACGAGATCAACAATGGATCGTCATCCGGTGCGGTGGATGAGGGACGACGAGCTGTTGCAGTAGACGACGTAGTTGGGGAAGAGTCTCTGGCTGTGCGGTGGTCGGGAGGCCGATGGAGGAGCATGGGGTTTCGCGGGTTTTGGCAGCCTCGGTGTATGAATTGGGGGGCGAATGGGGAGGGGGGAGCCAAGCTTAGGGACGCGCTTGTCTGAAATGTAGGGTAAGTTACCAGCATAACCCCACCGGTTTTGACACCGCGACGTGGAGCTTCATTTCCGGCTGAGGGGTAGAAGGGGGATTTCATGTGTCTGGGCTGCGGGACTGATTTCGGATGAGGAGGGAGTTCTCGCGCGCGTCGAAATTTCGGGATAACAAGGCGCAGCGCGGGTTGAAGAGGCGGGAGTTTCAAAGCAGGTGAGACAAAAGATACTCGAGCTTGAAAATTTCAGGATAACAAGCTGCGGATTCGTTGTTCGGCAGAACAAAATTAAGTGTAAAAAAATAATTCATACAAGACACAAGAGAGTCATGTCCCCTTTTAGTATATTGCTATAGATGCCATTGAAAAAACTACAAGAAAAATGTAAAAAAAATCGGGAGAACAAGATTACCCTGCACAGTACCAAATCGATTCGCACTTCCCTCAACAACAACAAAAAACAAATCGATTCCCACCAAAAGAAAGAGTAATATTGGTTTTTATATGATTACAAATGCCAGGATCTCGAATTTCAATTTTTGAATCCATGTTATGTTGAATTCAATATATCGTTAGGTGACCTTGTATTTTATAATTGATGTAGTCATACATTTTGATCTTCCATCATATATGAACATTTTACTCCACCATGTGAACATATATATTGTCGTCTACCATATGGACTAAATTTGAATCAATCTTCCTTATTTGAATATGATTGTTGTCAAGTTATACAATAATTTAAATATTATCTTGATAACAAAAAACATGCATATAGCAGTAATCATATTTCACTATGAACTACATGTACCATACGCTCTCCAATTCAAATATTTGTATCCATTTTATGTTGAATTCAAATCATAGTACATTATTGGTCTAGGTAGCGAGATGTTCGGGATAATCTAAACCCTGTTTTCATATGTATAATTTTTGCCTGAATTGGGACAAGTTTTGGTATAAGCTTCTTGCAAAACCGGAGATTCTCTCAACAAGCCTCATGATTCCGAGAGGGAATGTGTCACCTTTGTGTGTGAAACGATATACGCTGCATCCCCCTGATTTTCTTTACAGAGGCAACATAGAATTATATGAGTGCCCTATTAAATTTTGGAATTATTTCGGGTTCATTTGGCCTTTTTAAACATTAATTGAGTTTCTGGACTTCTAATGTACATAATCTAAATATGAACTGCATGCACATGCTCCGGTGCACCAAAGTGGGTTGAAAAATCACATGTGTGTCCTTGGTTGAATTTCTAGGTCCCATGGAAGAAATGAGAATGAAATTCAAACATCTGGGCATCATGACTCAGCACAGAACATCGAGAAACTTAAATTTTAAAGTGATGTAAATCCAAAACTCGCCTGGAAATCATGACACTTGGCATGGTGTCATGTCATGGCACTAACATGTTATGGTAAAAAATTGGGCCGATTTGGAAGCTCGTGGTTCTAAGAGGGAACGTGCCACCTTTGAGTGTGAAACAATATATGCTGCCCCCCCCCCTTGAATTTCTTAACAAAGGCAACATAGAACTACATGAGTGCCCTGTTAAATTTTGGAATTATTCTGGGTTTGTTTGTCATTTTTTATACATTAATTGAGTTTCTGGTCATTTAATCTGCATAAGTCAAATTTGAACTACAAGCACTTGCTCTCGTGCACCAAAGTTGGTTGAAAAATCACATTCGTGTCCTCGGGTGAATTTCTAGGTCCCATGCAAGAAATGAGAATAAAATTACAACATCTGGGCATCGTGGCTCGGCCAAGAACATTGAGAAACTTGGTTTTAAAATTCTTATACATCCAAAACACGTCTGAAAATCATGAAACTTGGCATGGGTGTCATGTCATGGTACTACCATGCCGTGGTAAAAAAATTGGCCGAATAGGAACAGATTTTGATATAAGCTTCTTGCAAATTGAAGCTTCTCTCAAGAAGGTTCGTGGTTCTGAGAGGGAACGTGCCACCTTTGAGTGCAAAACAATATACGTTGTCCCCCTTGAGTTGATTTACAAAGGCAACATAGAACTACATGAGTGCCTTGTTAAATTTTGGAATTATTTCGGCTTCGTTTGGCCTTATTTATACATTAATTGAGTTTTTGGTCATTTAATGTGCATAATTCAAATTTGAACTACAAGCACGTGGTCTCGTGCACCAAAGTTGGTTGAAAAATCACATTTGTGTCCTCAGGTGAATTTCTAGGTCCCATGCAAAAAATGAGAATAAAATTCAAACATCTGGGCATCGTGGCTCGGTCAAGAACATTGAGAAACTTGGTTTTAAAATCATGAAACTTGGCATGGTGTCATGTCATGGTAGTACCATGTCGTGGTAAAAACATTTGGCCGAATAGGAACAAATTTTGGTATAAACTTCTTGCAAATCAGAGCTTCTCTCAAGAAGGCTCGTGGTTCTGGGAGGGAACGTGTCACCTTTGTGTGCATAATTCAAATTTGAAATACAAGCACATGTTCTAGTGCACCAAAGTTGGTTGAAAAATAACATGTGTGTCCTCAGGTAAATTTCTAGGTTCCATGCAAGAAATGGGAATGAAATTCAAAATTCTGGGCGTCGTCGCTGGGTTGGAAACATTGAGAAACTTAGTTTTTTAATTCATGTAAATCCAAAACATGCATGAAAATAATGAAACTTGGCTTGGTGCCATGACATGGCACCAACATGTTGTGGTAATTTTATAGTACGATTTGCGAAGGTGCACACATTAACAATCAGTAAAGTCATTTTGGAACAACTGCTGTCACGTTACAATCGGAAACACAAGTATTATTGAAACCGTGGGAATTCTGTTTACTAGTACCATTTACGTGCCACCACGCGTCCCCATTTTTTATTATCTAGGAGGCGCCATGCAGGGTAGCTATTTGAGTACGAGAGGCGTGCGATCAGACCCCTGCGCGTGCTTATCGGGAGGCGAGCCCGTTGACCTCCACCTGCCATCCACCTCTCTCCCAAGGTCTCCATTAATGGTGCCTGAGCCTCTGTTTAATGGCGTGGCTATGTCTCACTCGACTAAGATTTAAGAGAGAAAAAAGAAAATCTTAAAGCACGGATCTTGATGTAAGATCCGACGGACCTATATAGCATCTACTGCGACTTACAGCAAGACTGATGAATATATAAGGACGATTTATTGTCTTACATAATTAGACAGATAATTAAAAAAGCCACATGCGGCTATGCCCGAAATACACAAGGGCAAAAGAAGAAGGAAGACAAGGATCTGGCTCGCTGATCTCCACTTTCTTGATGCGTTGTTGCAGGCTGCGGGAACTAGTCTCTGCGGCGAGCGGCGATGAGCTCTTTCGTGTCCTCAAGATGCTGCTTGAGAACATCCACGGATTCCTCCACCAGCCTTTGGCACTCATTGCGGAGCATGTCATTCTCGTCCATAAGTTTCTTGACGATGACGTCGGTCCTCTTCAACAAGGCACTGGTCTCATCCTGCTGGTATGCACTTCGAACGATCTTCGCCCTCGATAGGTCGCGCTCAGCCCGGAGCCTCTCATTGCCCTCCCTTGGTTGCCGGATGACGCCGGTAGCCAGTTAAATCAAGGCTTTCATGTCGTCCTGCAACCTCGCCCAGCCGGAGATCTGATCCATCTGGCTATGGACAATCGCATGCATGCGCCTGTAACAGTCGTAGCCTGCCCGCGAGAAATTTTCCGAGGCTACCGCGGCGCGGCGGGACATCTCTGCTGCATTCGCGGCACGGCGGGACATCTCTGCTTCTTCCGTGCCACGGCCTGACCAGTCTGCTGCATCGACGGTGCGGCAGGACCTCTGTGTTGCTCCAGCGGTGCGCCGGGACCTCTGTGCTGCTACCTCCGTGCGACAGGACATGTCGGTTGCTCTCGCAGCGAGGCGGGACATCTCTCGTGCTTCCGCTTCCATGATCGCCTCTCCTTGGTGGCAATCTCTTGACCCAGAACTCATGCTGGCCATGGCAGACGCAAGGGAAGGATGCTGAATGACTTGTTTGTTTTTGTGGATGAGGAGTTGAGGAGGAATGTGCAGTCATCTTGGCATACTAGTATTTATGACCGAGTACTAATACGCTCCTAAGTGGGAAACTGTTTAGGTTGTGATCGGTGTGAACAGGTTTGCAATTCAATATAGCGTGGTACTAATACGCTCCTAAGTGGGAAACCGTTTAGGTTGTGATCGGTGTGAACAGGTCTGCAATTCAATATAGTGTGGAGTAATTTGGAACGTGACGAGACGCAAGCTCAAAATTTATTGACGGTTCTAGTTTCGAAGTGTGGCACTATTCCCGGATGGAGTAGTTCTTTTCTACTCCCTCCTTTCCAGTTTATAGGGCTTATCACAAAATTTTAGTTCTTTCCATTTTATAAGGCTCAATTTGGTTGTTCCCCATCACTTGTTCAGATTCCAAGGTGCATTAAATTATTGCATGCAAGTATTAAGAGAAAATTGACCAATGCATGTACTTTCTGCATGCATGCATTGCAATTAATGCATTGATAAACATAATTTTTTGAGAAAAACAAGAGAATTAATTAGGTGCTTTTGCAAACTACAAAAAATATTCCACCACTCACCATCTTGGTTGGTGAAATTTTTGAATCAAGCCCTATAAACCGGAAAGGAGGGAGTATTGCTGTGTACATGCAATAACTGGCACCGTCGTATACATATCTTACGGTTAATGGGGCGTTCGACAGGAATAGCCGTGTGGTGAGCTCTAGGCTAGTCTTTTTTTCAGACGCATTAAACCTATATCTCGGGACTTCTTGCACGCACCATCGTGCCACCCACAAAAACTTGTACTCTGAGTTTAGTATGTTATACAGGAAGAGAAGAGGTGCACGCACGCACTCGTCCTCTCACACACATGTCTGTTTTTTCTCGAAAAGGAGGATGATGACCCTCGGCCTCTACATCTGGGAGTCACACACGCATATGTAGCTACGAATTGTAGTGTTATCAACCATCCGATTGGCTGTATCATGGATGTACCTATATACTAAAACATGTCTAGATACATCTATATTTTGACAAATGGAAGGCATGTATTGTGGAACAGAGGGAGTGCTTGCATCAAAATAGATAAAAAGGGGAGTATCTAGAACTAAAATACGTCTACATACATCTCCTTTTATCCATTTTGATGACAAGTAGCACTTCTTACCCAAAGGAACTTTATATCCAACAGACACAAAATATCCGTTCGACTGTTGGAAATTACTGACCTGATGTCGAAGTAATTGCTGCATCGCCACCAAAACCCACCATTTCTTAAGCTAAAGTAGACCAAGGTAATCCCTATATTAGCATATTACTAAGATAAATAGAAGGCACTATAGAAACATTTAGGACGTGAGCTTGTCAATCTGAATGTGGAGGGACACCAGCTTAGCCCCGGCCAGCAGCTTGGGCGGAACTATGAAGAAGGTCAGCTCCTGCTCGTCGACGTCGCCGGGATCCTTGCTGCTTGTCACCTCCATTTCCACCTTGATGGCGTCGGTCGTGCCTTTGGCATCCGTCGACGGACCATTCGCCCACAGCTTGGCCACGTAGAGCGGCAGTGGGGACGCCCCCGCTCTGACGCAGATGACCGACACGACGATAGGCACGCCGATGTCGAGCACGCCGCCGACCAAGAAAAACATGCGGCCGTCCTCCTCCGTGAACAGCAAGAGTCGTGGCTCCGGCAGTGGCACCTGCAGCTGGAGCACCTTGCCGTACTGGATCATGTGCATGGGCATGGGATGCGTGGTGCTGATGTGGTGGTAGAGCACCGGCGGCAGGCCTTCGTAGCCGCAGACAGGCATGGGGCATTTGCAGGGCGCGAGCGGACACACGCTCTGGTGATCGGCGAGCTTGTGGTAAGTGACATAGAGCCCACATCCTTTGTGCGGGCACTCCACCCTCACCGACGAAAGGATGGAGTCCACCACCATGTTCCGCACATTGAAGCCCTCGCACTTCTGGCACTGCCGCTGGTTCCCAGGGCGCTCGACGCGGCAGTCCGCGCAGGCCAGGTGCCCTCCCTTGCACTGCAGAAATCAATCGAACATTACGTCAATCAAGAAACCTGCACCTTGCTCAATCAGCCGAACGGACGCGGTTTATTCGAACCTCATACACCGGAGGCGTCAAGGGGTGGAGGCACAAGGGGCAGTGTAGCATGGTGAGGTCCATCGAGACCTTAGAGAGCTCCATCGTCGGGTCCTGTTCGGTCTACATGATCTCGCCCTCCTCGTGCACAACCATCTCTCGACTTGGGCCGGAGCATTACAAAGCTTTACCGTCACATATTTTATACTACTTCAAGGTGCATTAAATCAACACATGCAAGTATCAAAAGGAGAGTCACGGCATGCATGCATGAATTGTAATTAATGCATCGGTAAACGCAAATTATTGAAATATATCGAGTGCAGTGCTTTGATGTGTCGCGTCAACTCGTACATCAATGAGAAGTTTGATTATCCTCTCCCTCGCAGACTTAACTGCACCTGCCTTTGGCTATATGACAGGGTGGCCACCCACCTATTGGGTCCACCTATCATACACGCAAAGGCAGGAGCGTCCCTCCCTCGCCCATGAGCATGGTGGCTGGCAAGACTAGGAGAAGCTTTCACTACACGCTCTCCTCCCGCACGCGGTGGACATGCAGCAGTTCAATCGGTGTCAGATGGCCAGAAGCGTACTGTAGTACTCCTCCAGTGCAGTAGTACTCCATCATTGTTCGACTTCCCGAAGAGGCGAAGAGCCAAGCGCAGCCAGGACACTCATGTGGCAGTTTCATGTGTAGAGTAGTCTAGGATAGCGTGTACCGTGCGTGTAATCTTAAAATTGTTGGGGTCGGCTCCATGCTATGTGGCCGTCTCGAAGTTTAAAAGAAATTTAAAATAGTCTTCTGGTCGTACATGTCACCCTGGTGATTGTAGTATGCACGCTCATCTGTTCAAGACAGGAATATATATTTTAATTTGTTTTTTTTTTGAAAAGGGGGGACTCCCCGGCCTCTGCATCAGAACGATGCATGCGGCCACATATATTTTAATTTGTGGTGGGTAAATGTTAGAGGTTCCAGCAAATATATTGTACACTACGAGTCTTTCAGCCAAGTTTAGAGACAAGCACGTGGGGCCAGTGCTATGATGTGTCGCGTCAACTCGTACAACGAGGAGAAGCTTGATTTTACTACTACACGCCTTCTCCCTCGCCCATGCACGCGGTTGCTTGCAAACGAGGACATGCTTCTGCTTAGTAGTACTTCTACAACAAGCTATTTGTCCCGCTCGCAGTGGACGGACATGCAGCAGTGGATTCGACACTGTAGAAGGAGTAGTAGTAACATCATTGTTCGTCTTCTCAAAGAGGCAAAGAGCCAAGCGCAAACCGAACGTTGCAGTTGCGAACATTGGAGCACGCATATGGCCAGGCTCTTGCATGAGACAAAATTGCTATGTGAGCCCACTATTGTACTAGTATGTACAACTACTTGCTAGTATAGCCCTGTAAACCATAAAGGAGTATTTGCCCTTCTAGAGATTTCAACAAGTGACTAGACTACATCGAGACGGAGTACATATGGAGCAAATTGAGTGAATCCGCACCGTAAATAAATACGTACTAGTTCTATCATTTTCTCTCCGAGGTGCACAATATTGAGTATACTGACTAGTCTCTTTTTGACACGCATTTATGTTTTTTTTGACACAGTACAGACGCAAGCGCTCATATACACGCGCATAAACTCACCCCTATGAACACACGCACACATGGCACTATCATCTTGAAATTTATGAAGTCACCATAGGCACCTCGTCGTTGATGGGTCCATAGGTGCTTGAATGCCAAGGAGGGAGAGGGTAGCGGTTCACGAGACGTTGAACGGTCAATGATGCATCCTCAATTACATGCAGAGGGAATTAATTGGAGAAGCAGAATAGAGCCAGCACGATGTGAATTCAACAGAGGTTGGACTCTCATATAATAAAGGCGCCCCACCACTCCAATCCATATACTCCCAAGTCTCTGCGCAACACTGCTCACTCCAATCCAATACCAAGTGACCAGAAGCCACAAGAACCTATGGAGGCGATGGACGTGAGCGGCAGTCAGCTCTGCCAAATCATCCAAGGCGCCGGCCTGCGGCCCCGCACCGTGCAGTGTTTCCAGACGGTGCTGGCAACCGTCGGCATCGTAGCCCTCGCCTACGCCGGCTTCGCCTCTCGCATGGACGACATGATGGTCAACTCCATCCACAAGTTCACCGCAGTCAAGAAGCGCGCGGATGACCTTGCCGTACTGCTCAAGCCCGCACGCCCAGGCTCCTCATTGCCTGTCACCCTCATTGGCCTCCATGGTGACGAACTCTTTCAAGCCCTGGTGGCCCTACAGGTGCCGGAGGTCGCGAGGAAGAATGTGCACCTCGAGGTCGCGCTCGCCGTGCAGCGCCTTGCCATGCAAGAAACCGTTGACCTGCACATCCACGTCTACGAGGAAATCGTCTACATAGGCCACTACAACGCAAGCGCGGACAGAAAGACATTGGCCTTCTTCTAGCGGCTGGAATCTTTGGACGCCATTATTCAGAAGCACGTCGACCTGGCCACGAAAGCCGTTGCTACTTAGGCACCGTTCGGTGGGCCGGCGCCCTGAGTCGAGGAGGTGGATGTCGTCGATGGATGCATCTCTTCTTCTTGCCTCCTGTAACCAGCACTGCATCGCCTCGTAGCCTTAATGTTTTATTAGTATAGTACTCCCTCCGTTCCCAAATATAAGTCTTTCTAAAGATTCCAGCAAGTGACTACTACATACGGAGTGAAATTAGTGAATCTACACTCTAAATTATGTCTACATACATCTGTATGTTGTATTCCATTTGAAATAGTATCTAAAAAGGCTTATATTTAGGAACGGAGGGAGTATATGTCATTTTTATTCGAGTCGTAATGTTTTCACTATGAGGTGGGGCCGCAGTTGAGCAAACCCACCCCGCCCACCGGGCGTCGGCCGAGTTTAGAATTAGAAGAGAGAAACGAGGGAGGATAGCTAGCTGTAGCACGGACGCTGTTGTTAGATGGGACTCGTGTATATAGAATAGGAGTACTAAGCACTCGTGCCTCTTTTTTTGAGGGAAAAATTAGTCGTATGTCTAGTACCACTAGTTGGGTCTGTGCGACTTATAGCTTTCATCACTTTAGGTCTCCTTTTCGAACCGCAGCTATGCTTCACGGTACCTATTTTTTCATGCATTTATCCTCCCATATGTACTCCTAGGCTATTTCCATGTGCTCCCATTCGCCGACATGTGGGACATAGAGCATCTGGGTCGTAGTGCATGCACGACTCGGAGCATATGCTAGGGTACTTTACATTTCAGACCTCACGAATTAAATGCAAAACCCCCGCAGAAGAATAAACAAATGAATGAATTACTACATGAAACCAGATTATTTTCGTAGAAACCGAAGCACGTTCATTAAATTTTGGACATAACACGTTTGTAGAAAATGACCGGACCTAAACCAGTCTAAGGGCCTCTTTGATGTTTCCCGCAAAAAAAGGGCCTGTTTGATTCACAGGATACTGAAAACACAGGGATGGGGAAAGTATGATGGCGATGAACCGAGACAAGGAGAACTCTAACTCAATTAGAGGTTAGAGTTAGATTCTAACCCTGAACTAACTGTAAACCAAAGAGGTGTATGGATGGCAGGGTTAGATTGACAATAAATGCTCTTTCTCAATCATTTGACTACTTTGGAGCCTATTTCTTGCCGGATTTGGTGTGGTCAGCTCTTCTATGGCCTCCTCCCACTCACAATTGACATAAACGAACCATATTTACAAATCAGGCATGCAAAACATGATAATTTTTACTTTGTCCATACAAATGAGATATCCCACTTAAACATACAAGTCGCCAATCAAGCTTCACAAAAAAACACTTCATGAAACAAAGCATGAGCTAACTCATCACGGAAGTCATTCACAAAAGGGAGGGATCCCGGAGCCCCTCACGCACCGAGGGAGGAGCTCGCCATCATCGCTCTAGAGGAAGGCTCTATAGGGCCCAAGCCCCGGGAACCCCTCCGACGCCAGCCCTTGCGAGTTGAGGTCGACACCGGCATGGGTGGCAAGGCCGCTTGCCGCCGACTGGGAACTTAATATTTGGGCCTCTAGAAATAATGCAAGCCTGTAACTAAAATACCTAGAAAGGTGAACTGAATCTTTGGGCCTCTAGAAATAATGCAAGCCTGAAATTGAAATACCTACAAAGGTGAACTGGATCTTTGAGCCTCTAGAAAGATTTACTACCTCCTCAAGCAGCATCAAACAATTCCATGTGTGCACCACAAATCTATACCAAGTTTGATCAGGATCTACTTTTGAAAATCAGAATTAGCACTAGAGCGAGCAATATCAATGATATGGCCGTGAGACACAGAAGGAACGAACAAACTCACCCCTCTCACGACCTCCGTGGTAGATGCGCCGCCGCCACGCACGACAGAGGGAGAAAAACGACTGGTGAAGGGGGAGCGGGGCGACCTTCGAAGGCCGGAGGGAGAGGGCGGCCGGAGTAGGGCGGCGGCGGTCGGAGGAGAGGGAGGCCGGAAGAGAGAGAGGGCGAGTTGCGCTTGGGTGGGCGGCCCTATGGGGAACAAAGAGGAGTCGTGCGAGATGGGGGGAGCGATCTGGTGCGGCAGGGGAGATTTTTTTAGTTCCTTTTAGTGAGCCCGAGGATAACTAACCCAATCAGAACCTCTCCACTGTGCTAGTTTTTTTAGCTGGGTTAGAGCAAACTAGCTCAAACTAACCCCTCTTGTTTCGATAATTTGAGGATATTTCAACCCAAACTAGCTCTAACTCAGGGATCCAAACAAAGAGGAGTGTTAATGTACATGCTACAGTGTGGACCGTAGCACATTGTTTTTTATGGCCATATCACCACATTATTTTCTACTGCTGGTTCACTGGGCTACCGTGGTTCAAACTGCTGGTTCACTGGGCTGCCGTGGTTCACACTGTTGGTTCACTGGGCTGCCGTGGTTCACACTCCTTCGACCTGAGTAGTAGTAGTACTAGTATATACCGCATCATTCTTTGCTCCTTCTTATTACTCCAACATGTGGGAGAGCCAACATCCAGGTCGACGTGCCATGCAACAGATTAGAGCACGGAACGGAAGGGGGGCATCACCCCGGTCAGAGCGCCAGTAATTCATGACTATAGTGAGTGGTCATATAACAAGTCTTTCCAGCAGTAACGCGCTGTCAAATCGCACAGCCCGACCTTTCCAGTAGTATGTTTGAGAATCCTCCACTCGCTCACCCTCCTTGCCTCTCTATCAAACCGCCTACCAGAAAACTACCGCGTGTACTGCCCGGGAAAAGCCCCGCCCTCTACTTTTAACTACGCGAAAATAGTTCGAGCTTGTTCGTTCTATATAAATACAATACTTACTGTATGTTTATTCACCCGTGGGGTTGTTCAATGAATGGATGGGTGGGGAGCACAAGTGAAAAATAATGTAGTACTACTAGTAGTAAGTAGGAGTCGTACAGTAGTCACCTTAAATAGAGAGTTTCTTTTCTTTAATGCCACGTACACAAATTGAAACGCTTGTTGTGGAGAGAAAAAAGATAATCACTCCACTATATATGTAAGCAGGGGCCTGAGCACTTGCTTTACTAGGGTTGCTCTCTTCATTCTATCATCCTCTCCAGATATAAACAAGACAGCGGTAGTAACATTTTCTCTCTGCTCACCGCTGGTCACAGATCCGGCCAGATCCCTTTGGCCGGTGTGTGTAGAGGGCTAAACGGTGCATCGTTCATGCGGTCATCACCGCCGAGGGCGGAAACCCACAGCTGCCGGAAGGGCCCCGATCCTCTGCCCATGCCGTGCTCTCCGACACAGCACCGGCTCGGGAGGTCCTCCGACCCTTCTTCCTCCCTGCCGTATTGTCCGCAGATCCGACCTACCGCCACCGACATCCCGGCGACCCTCAGGTATAAGTTCTTCGAAAGCAGCCTTCCTCTACTGCCCCAGCTCCCCACGTGTCTGCATGTGCATCTTTTTCTACTCCCATCAGCTCTTCGAAAGCCACCTAAATTTTTAGTATTATTAGAGGTAAAGCTACTTCATGCATTCGAATCTAGGGCTTTGTTCAAACAATGAAGAAAGGGGGGAAATTTGTAGCATGAATCTAGGACTTGATTCAAAGAGGAAATAATATGGTGAAAGTAGTAGAGACCGGATACCCAACCGGTCTCTTGGTTGAAAAGGGAAATAATGGGAAAACGCAGTATAAACTGGATAAGGAACAAATCTATTACTGGTTGAAAAAAGGATAGAAAGTGGCGACTGGTGGACAAGTCAACAGAGTATGTCCAGGATTAGATTTGCTGCCATCACGTAGTAAAAGGTCTTCAGGATTAGATTTGTTGCCCTCACATAGTAAAAGGTCTCAGGATTAGATTTGCTACCCTCACATAGTAAAAGGTCTCCAGGATTAGATTTGCTGCCCTCACATAGTAAAAGGTCTCCAGGATTAGATTTGCTGCCCTCACATAGTAAAAAGGTCTCCAGGATTAGATTTGCTGCCCTCACATAGTACAAGGTCTCCAGGATTAGGTTTGCTGCCCTCCCATAGCATGAACAAACTCGGCATCACCACTTTATGCATCCTTGTAGGTACATTGTGCTGATGCGTCCACTGTCGCATGTCCTTATACCAACCTTTTGATGTTGTTAATGTAAGGGCGCATGTAAAATGAGGCGATCACACTGTTACCTTAGGGACATGTCTAACCAGTGTTATTGTTAATCTAATGGCTCCAGTGATAACATACAATTATACTATGTTACAAATGGCACTCCTGATGTTTTCTGAGTATGATAAGTAAGTTTCTCCTTTACGTTGTTGAGTGTCCTGGTGTCCCCATGGTCCCATGCCCTTAAACCAACTCTTTAGCTGTTGTTGATTTACTATGTCTGGTAAACAAGCAATGCCACCATTAAAGTAATCCCATATTTGAGGAATCTCATTGTTGATCATAATGCTTCCTGTAACATGAAGCATTGCTGATGTTTTAAAAATTTTACTGTCCTTCCGTGATTGCCATGAACATAATTAAGATGCTTCTTTTCATTTTGTATATGTTTCGTATATTCTTATTGACCAACAACTCTTTACTTTCTATCTTTTTCTGCGGATAGGGATGTCCATTTCACCTTGTTGCTATGGTGACCTTTTGGTGAACTGCACAAAACACTTTTTTTGGAATGAGTGTCTTGTGTAGTTCAACTAAAATGTCATGTGGGCAACATCTCTGAATATTGGTGGAACTATACAAAATGGTGATTGGAGTTTCCAAAATCTCCATCAAGTTCTGCTGGTAATCTCGTGCAACATTTTATTAGCCTTTGCAAGATGGAGTTGTCACTGTCACCACAATGGCACTTTATTTTAGTGGAACTGCACAAAAGGATAAAAAAATTATAGTTGCACATTACATGAGCCGGACAACCAACATTAATGTTCCTCAATTTTAGTGCAACTACTAAAGAATAACCTGCCAGCTCACAAGAGCAAGTACTTCTTGCTAGCTGAATGATGCAATCTTTGCTTCATTTTAGGTGAACTGCAAAAAAGGGCGCATGAATTGAATCATGGAACTCCAGGCAGACCTCATCCTAGTGGAGTTGTAGGTTGAGTTCAAGGAGGCCACTATTAAAGCGAAATCATGCTCTCCTTGTTTGTGTTGTGCAAACAAGAATACTCAACTGCAGATGTTGTGATGGTCAAGAGCATTCGCCAAGTTTTTCTATTGTATGAATGGCTAGCCAAGATGGATTTAATCCCGATATTCACTTTATCAAAAGGCTCTAATGGGTTGGTTCTAAATCTTGCAAGCTGGGAATCAATGAGATGTGTAGGCATCTTTGTTGTACTTATTATTTGGATCTTATTTGTTGGTTCTGAATCTTTCAAGCTGGGAAACACGGCATGATGATGCAGAGGAAAACAACCATAACAAACAGTTCAAACTTGGTAGTATTATCTTTGTGAAAGTGCGACAAATGTGTTGATTGTGTGTGTCTTGAGAATAATAGATCTAATTGTTGTGCATGCTGATCTTGTGGCACTGATAGAACGAGACAATACATTGCTTGTTTTAAGTATAAATTTCTATTAAAGCTAATTAAATTTAAGTACAGTGACCACTAACTCCTGTTATTACAGTACCAATATAGACCCGCTCGTGAACCGATGTGTGGCCGGAGTAGGTTTCTTAATGGAGGCGTTTGAATGCGCTGAGGGTGAATCTTCTATCGGGCATGCAGCGGACGAGGGAGGGGTAGTAACTGTTGTCGCCTATACACAGTCAGCTTACTGTTGAATCCAGTTCCCCAAGAGCTGAAAATGAACTGCTGTCGCCGCCTACACACTCATTCACTCGAAGAGACTCCAATGGCGATCCGAGGGGTGAGCCTGCTGGATATGGACTTCACCAAGGAGTTCCCCTTTGAGTTCACCGTTCAGTCCTATGGCTGCACCAAGTTGAATGTGATGTACACCAACGATACGGACTCAGTCAAGCTCTGCCTCGCCGAGTTCAAGTAGTACCTACAGGATGAGAAAGCACAAGGTTGCAGGACTAGACCTTGTGCCCGTCCATTCGTCTCCTGACAGGGACCAGCGGATCGCCGTCACCCAGGTATGTGTGCGGGACGAGGTTCTCATCTACCACTTCTGTAGCGCCATCAGAGGTTCTGGAGCATTCGCCCGTTTCATTGGCAGCGCCGACTACACCTTCGCTACGGTGGAGAGAAGGAAGAACGCGACGATTCAGCCATCTTATGCAACAAGCTTGTCAACATCCAGAAGCAATACAAGATCATCAGCAACGGGCAGGACAAGGACTCCATGGTTAACCTCGCCGAGACCATCATCGACCCCTGATATGCCAACATGAAAGAAGACAACAATACCAAGGACCTGAACACGTGGGAGGTACCTTTGAATCTAGCCTACATAACCTACGCGGCCAAGGACACATATGCATGCTACGACATGTACAGGCAGATCTTGGACATGAGGGCGTGTCTGCTTCCCGTAACCGAGGAGTACACGGACAGTCACAACATCATTATCAAGCGTACCAGGAAGGTCTAGATGTTGTAATTTATCTGTTTATAAGCATCTTTATCATCTGAGTGTTTCATGCATTAGCCTATGTGTCGTAATTATCTGTTTTGTCCGAAATATTTCTTTTAAGAACCCATTAACCTGGTTGCTTTTTTAGTGGCTATTTGCTTATGTATGTAACTAGTTCACTTGTCCGTTAAAAAAAACTAGTTCACTCGGCTGCCGTGATTTGAATCTCCTTCCTCCCAACATATTCCCCTCCTTAGGTAGACCCAGCAGGTCTCTGAATTTTCTCCCACTTTCTTTTTCGATGTAAACTGAGTTTTCTCCCAGTACTTTTCCCTAGAACCAACTCAACTGTCCCATGTCTATCCTAAAAATAATAATACCCCACGTACTATTAACTCATCAAATTTAAATGATATTTTATTTCGTAAGTTCAAAGTTCTTACAAAATAATAATAATAATTGTTTATATATAACTTGGCAAGTTAACTCCTAGTGATTGCGTACATAAGCTTGCAAAGATTTTACTGACCAATGCAGTAATAGACATGCAATCATGTGTTTATGTTTTTATAACATTTCTCCGTCTATCCCAACATGATACTTTCACCCAGCCCAGCAAGTCCGCAGATTTCGAGAAAAATGCAAATGGGATTTAAATGGGCTGCAAAGATGCTACATCATTGTTTCACCTAGCCCACCAAATGGACTAAAAAACAAATGGACTGGCTGACATGTGGGCCAGTAGGTCGAAGCCTAAGAAGGCGTTGGATTTACATCCAACGGTCGGCATTCTTCTTCAATCTCTCGTCTTCTTCCCCCAGCATTGTCGGGACCGCCTGCTCCATCCTTCGACGTCCTGCGGCGTTGTTTTGCACTCCTCAGTGAAATGCTACCCCGCCGACGGCTAGGCCATCCCTCCACTCCGCACCTCCTGTTATTCTCTGTCAAGTGTAGGCCCACCCCGCACCCGAACCAGTCAAGTTTCCCACTCCTCTCCGTTTGCGACTCCACTGCCGTGTCTTCCCCTTCTCCGGGTCGTTCCAATCTGGGGCCTCGCCGTCGTCCATCGCCTCGGTGCGCTCAGCGCGGTGTTGTCAACATACGAGAGTCATCAGAAGAGGAATGTACGTGGAGAGCCTGACGGCTGGGACCCACGAGGTCCATGGTCACACGCAAATAAAGTTCCCCCTTATTACGCACTGTACGTGGACTGTACGTGGGAAGGGCTTCTATATTTCGCGAAAAAACGTTGCCCCGCTAACAGGTCGGACCCACCAGCTATATCTTCGCACGCAAGGAGGTGCCTCCTTATTACGCACAAAAAATGAATACCCCCTGCTAGCTAGGACCCACCATAGTGGGTGGCTGACTTGTGGGCCTACAAAGTTGACGAGGATGGAGGGCTTTGTCAACTTAGTCAATATGAACGATTCTAGCTCCAGTGACCGTACGATGTCCATCCAACGGCCATAGTGCTTCTTAAACCTCTGGTCTTCTTGCTCCAGCCGCCCAAAGCAGCACCAGTCGTGTCGCGTGCTCCTGCCTCGAGTGGCCGGCTGTGATGCCGCGGAGGCCTCACCGCCCCTACTACTCCCACCGCTGGCCCAGGGCATCCCTCTACTCACCCACACCCCCTGTTAGTCTGCGGCGACGGCAGCCTCACACCGCCGCCGAACCAGTGAACCCTCGTACTCCTCTCCGCGTGGGTATCCACTGCCGCGTCGTCCCTGACTCCATGTTGTCCCCTTCCTAGGCCTCGCCGTCGTCCACCGCCTTGGTGCTCTCGACGCGGCATGGTCAATGTGGTCAACGACCGACTTCCATCGGAAGAGTACTATACATGGAGAGGCTGACTGCTGGGTCCACTGCCGCAACTGGGTCCACGGCCACAGCCCAGTTTTTTTGTGATTTGCCAAGTAAGTCGCTTTGTCAGGCCTGTTGGGCTAAAAATCTTTCAAGATGAGGAGAGCTTCATTCGGCTCGCCGAGAAAATGGCCTATCAGTAATGAGAAATGGGATGTACATTTTTAAAACACATCAAACCGACAATTAGTTTCAAATATCTTTTTTTTTATTTTGAGATTTTAAATTGCATTTATTTGTATGTGTGGACAATTTGTTGGATTTTATATTGATATACATTTATTTTTAAAATCATTTTGAATGTGACTCGAAATTCCGGGAGTAAAAACAGTTCGGACCGCACCGAAATATGCAAAATTCTGTATAGTTTTTTAACCATGGCCACAATATGGGCTGTAATGCTAACAAAAAGAATGTGGGCTCCAAAAAAAACTTAAGAATTAGCAAATGGGTTGTAAATTATTAGAAATAATGGCACATGGGTTGTATGTTGTTTTCCACAGATTTGAGGCTTTCCTAAAAAAAGGTTGATGCACAAGTAGTGACTGTTGATTTCCATCCAACGGCCGTCGTGCTTCTTCAATCTTTGCTCTTCCAGCTCCAGCCGCTCAAATAAGCGTCAGCGGGACTGCCTGCTCCCTCCTCCCTGCGATCGGCTGTGCTGCCGCGCAGGCCTGACCACCCCACCGTACTCCCATCGCTGGCCTAGCCATCCCTCTACTCACCCACACCTGTTGTTATTCTCCGGCGACGCAAACGAACAAGTAAACCCTTGTACAGTCATACTCCCCTCCGTGTGGGAAACAACTGCCGAGTCTTCCCTGCCTCTGTGTCATTCCCTTCCTAGGACTCGCCGTCGTCCATCGCCCTGATGCTCTCGGCGTAGCCTGGTCAACTTGGTCAATGACCGACATGCATCTGAAGTGGACTGTACGTGGAGAGGCTGACAGCTGGGTCCACGGCCGCACGCAAGGAAATGCCTTCTTATTATGCGCAAAATAATGATTCCTCCACCTGACATCTGGGACCCACCGAAAGGGCCTCTATATTTTGCGAAAAAACGTTACCGCCGCAGACAACTTGGACCCACCAGATATATCTTCGCACGCAAGGAAGTGCCTCCTTATTACGCACAAAAAAATTAATACTCCCCTTGCTAGCTAGGACCCAGTATAGTGGCAGGCTGACTTGTGGGCCTACTAAGTTGACGGGGACGGAGGGCTTTGTCAACTTAATCAATACTCCAGTGACCGTACGATGTCCATCCAATGGCCGTAGTGCTTCTTCAACCTCTGGTCTTCATGCTCCAGCCGCCCAAAGCAGCGCCGGTCGTGCCGCATGCTCCTGCCTCCTGTGGCCGACAGTGATACCGCGGAGGCCTCACCGCCCCCTACTACTCCCACCATTGGCCGGGCCATCCATCTATTCACCCACACCCCCTGTTATTCTACGGTGATGGTAGCCTCACACCGCAGCTGAACCAGTGAACCCTCGTACTCCTCTTCGCGTGGGCATCCACTGCTGCGTCTTCCCCAGCTCCGTGTCATCCCCTTGCTAGGCCTCACCGTCTTCCACCGCCGTGGAGCTCTCGGCGTGGCGTGGTCAATGTGGTCAACGACCGACTTCCATCGGAAGAGTACTGTGCGTGGAGAGGCTGACAGCTCGGTCCATGGTGGCTGCTAGGAAGTGCCTCCTTATTACGCGCAAAATAATTATTCCTCCACCTGATAGCAGGGACCCACCGGACGGGCCACCGTATTTTGCAAAAAAAAATGTTTCCCACCTGACTGCTGGGATCCACCAGCTACACCTTCGCACGCAAGGAAGTGCGTCCAGGAAAAAAAACGATTCGCCCCCCCCCCCTGACTGCTGGGACCCACCAGCTACATCTTTGCACGCAAGGAAGTGCCTGACAGTCGGGACCCACCTGGTCGAAGCGTACATAGCGTTGTCATTCTGGCCGCGAACGTGTACGTACATACTGGTGGATGTAGAGGCGCGCACGTGTCATAGTAGAGGCGCGTACGTGTCGTAGTAGAGGCGCGCACGTAGCATGTACACGTACGTACAACAGCCAGTGTGCAAGAAAAAATAATACGGCCACATATGTGTACATATGGGCGAGGTCTCGAACACCTACTCGCGCATACATATGGCCAGGGCTCGTGTACATGGCTGGGTCGGAACAGAGAAACAATGTCGTAGTCGTGTTCATGGGTAGCCAACCGGCTGGGTCAGAACAGAATGTGTTGTCGTGTTCATCGGGAGGGCTTGGACAGAACATGCGATGGAAACGAGGCCTAGAGTACCACAGAACGGAGGAAACAACCTTGTGTTCGACCGGGCATGTTCGAAATGGGATCCTGTTCATCGGGAGGGGTCTGGCGTACCGCAAAACGGAGGAAATGGACCTCCTACGGTCGAAACGGGGGTCCTGTTGATCGGGAGGGGTGTGGCGTACCGCAAAACGGACGAAACGGACATGTGTTGGAGCGCTATGGTCAAAACGGGGTTCTGTTCATCGAGAGGGGTGTGGCGTACCGCAAAACAGGACTCCACGGGATATTGTTCATCTCCACCGTCGACCTCCTCTAGCCTCCACGGGCTACCATCGACCTCCTCCAGCCTCCACGGGCTCGTGTTCATCCAGCCTCCACCACACGCTACTCCACTGGCTACTGTTCAACCACCCCTCCACGGGCACCCCTCCACCGTCTACTGTTCATCCAGCCCTCCATGGGGTCGCCTTGTTCATCCAGCCCTCCACGGGGTCCTGTTCATCCAGCCCCAACCGGCTCGATCGATCAGGGTCCTGTTCCTCTAGAGGCAATGCCACCATTCACTGTTCATCCAACCCCCCCCCCCCCGCAACGCTCACTGTTCATCCAGAGAGGCAGCATCGATCGGCTTCAATTAGCAGCAATAGCGAAGGAATCGCTCGATCGGGTTCAGTTAACCATCGATCGATCGCTCGGGTTCAGTAGCGCGTAGCCTGCAGTGCAATCGCCCGGGTTCAGTTAGAGCCCAATGCCTCGCTCGGGTTCAGTTACAGCCAACGCCTCGCACACACGCGCGTACGTGTACGAGAGAAATGCGTATCGCTTGGCCCCCGACCACCCACCATAACCGGGAACTCCCCGAAATTTTCCTCGCCCTCGCTTCAACCATGGTTTTTTCCGTCATGGACGGCCCAAAGAATGTCATGCAGCTGCGTCTCCGGCCCGCCCAGGACAAAAAGCCCATTTTCCGTCATGATTTTTTGTCATAGAAGTAGGAGCCCACCACATCTATGATGATACCAGGTTTTATCACAATTATCATCATAGAAGTGTCATATGTATGACAGAAAAAAATTCATTCGGCCCAAAATGTCATGGATGTGTCTTTTTTGTAGTGCAACTATGAGACACAGCGATATGACATCTGTGAGTCTATAGTACAACATATGTTCTATGTCCTAAGACCTGAGCTGGCGCATGTACTCAGGATGGTGATAGACCTGCCTTGGGCCGACCAAATGCTACTCGGTGATAGGGTAGTTACAAAGGTAGGTTTCGGGCTTGTCCAGACCCATGTTGCGAGACGTGGTCGAGCAAGATGGGATTTGCCCCTCTGACTAGGAGAGATATACTTTGGGCCCCTCGTGTGATCCGATGAGGATAAGCATGACCATGCGACAAGGATTATGAGATAATCTTGTTTGTGGTCGGTATCACTGGAACAAGAAAGAGGTCGGGCTAGCACAAGGATGATAGTCTCGCCTTGAGCTCGACAACATATATCGTGAGGCAAAGCAAACAGAAGTATGATACGTTGTACAGGTTCGCCTAACCAGCTTCATAGTCTGCTTGGTGTTCGGCATGCCTTGCTAGAGGCTGCTACCAACCATGCAGTTCGGAGGTGATCCAAACTACGACCAAGCCAGCTTGAACCTAAGGGGTCGCGCACTTAAGGGAAGGAACCTACGAGGTCAGATCCGAGGACACTGGTCGGATGTGATCCGAGCTGTATTTGGATTGTGGCCGAGTAGACTTGTGGGCTTTAGGGTCCGTGCGAGGACCAAGTGTTGAGCCCATGACGGACGCCTATAAATAGTGGAGGTGTGGCACACTTATTTAGTTGATCGCTTAGGCGCCGTTGTTAGCGCTTTGCATGTGTTGCGAATAGCCACCTCCACTCGCTGCCGATTGTGTCATCGGACCTAGCAGACTGCCGCACGACATTCCTCCTGCACGCGCGGATACCATTAGAGGTGGTGCACTTGTGCCGCTCCGGCAAACCTGTTTATGGGATCCGATCGGCTATGTGGGAGACCGGCAAGGCGGAGACAAATCCGGGAACATGAGGCTACTCCGAGAATGCGCTGCCTCAACTCTACTTCCGATGCACGGCACTGCACGTCTAGTGGTAACGATCTATGATCCATCTCCCGAAGCATGTTCCTGGTTGTTCTACGCATAGGAAAATTTTAATTTGCAGTCGACGCACCCTACCATAGATCCCAACCGTGGTATCAGAGCCTCTGCTATAGGATTTGGATTCAGATCATATGCATATTAGATATGTGGAGGCGGCAGATGAGATATGTTGTCGTTGACGAGATCGCCTATGTGCACGGTTGATGTGATCAATTGCACATGGGGATTGAAGAGGCTATGTTTTCTGATGATCGGAGTCGATGAGGTCATGACACAACCTACCCCTACAGGTCGGTCCTCCTCCATCGGGGTTAACAGTGAAACATAAATCCGAATCGGACTCGCATGATCGATGAGATGGGATCAGATCAGAAAATTCGGCATGATCGGAGTTCAGATGCGACCTGTGATTTCCGAAAATGTGTGCATAGCGCCTTGTATTTCGTACACGATCACTCAAACCGGTACAATGCGAGTAACTCTGTTTTGCAGGTTTGATGTGAATAGTATGGCTCATGTGTATGTGATGCGTGTGTGTAATTGATACATGGCCTGCGTGTCATGTTTGTCAGCCGGCAGGAGCCAAAGTGTTGTCATTATAATGTATAACGACCTGTGTGTTGACTTGTGACTCTATGTAAATTCATTACTAGTTGTAGTAGTTGAATAATAGAGATCAGGTTGGTGGCTTGGCGTCCTGGCATGACAAACAAGATGGAGTTCCTAGATGGTCATCAGAGTCAGAGCCAACCTGGAAGAACGTCCATGAAGGAGCCATACTATTTCACAATATGTGTTTATTTGTGATCGTTATGCTTCTTTGTTTCTATGCACGCTAGAATGGTAGAAAGATCCCTCATGAATATCAAGTAACTTCCCATTCCCGATGTTGCACCTTCGCACGTCATGTACGTCTAGTGGTGGGCTCATAAAATTGAGGTGCTGCTAGGTGTCCTTGAACTAAAGGGTTCGTGTCAGACACGGACATGCACTGCATTAGGTTAACCTCACGAGGCTATCAAAACGGTTTTGGACCTTGTGGCAAAGAAGGTTGGGAGCCGGGGTATAAGATACCTTCCCGACTATAAGGAGTCATATAGAGATACGATTAGCAAGGAGTTGCTTACCAGATAGGTATGTTGGCTAGCAGTGATGCTAAAGCTCACTAGTCGCATGCGCTAATCGGATCCTGAATCACTGAGAGTTTGCGGAGGGATGCTGACTTCAGTTGGAGTATTTCAGTTGAGGCTAGAATTACTCTACATAAACACATTGCTTAGTAATTGCATATTTTCTATTGTAGATCAATGGCACCACCTGCTCAACCCAACTTTGCATTGAAATCAATTCTGGAAAGGGATAAACTAAATGGAGCAAACTTTACCACCTGCTATAGAAATCTGGGAATTGTTCTCAAGCATGATAAAAAGGAACATGTTCTAGAGGATCCACTTCGAGAGAAACCAGCCGATAATGCTAATGCCACAACTAAGAATGCCTACCAGAAACTCATTGATGAATCAACGGAGATCAGCTGTCTGATGCTGGCTTGTATGGAGCCCGATTTGCATCAACATTTCGAAAATGTTGAGGCTTACGATATGATCGAGAATCTCAAGAGCATGTTTCAGACACAGGTTTCAGTGTCAAAACCGGCAGATCTCGGGTAGGGGGTCCCAAGCTATGCGTCTTAGGATCGATGGTAACATGAACATGAGATTTTACCCAGCTTCGGGCTCTCTTAATGAGATAATACCCTACATACTGCTTGATTGGCTTTAATGAGTATAGGATTTACAAGAGTTGATCTACCCTAAGATCATATGTTATGGTCTAAACCCTAGAGGTATGATGAGTAATGTCATAATGATCTATCGACTAGCCTGGCCTCGGTTTATATAATGTACCAGAGGCCTAGGATAACAAGAGTCCTAGCCGAATACGCCGGTGGGGAGGAGTCCTTGTCTTGATCACCAAGTCTTGTGGAATCTTCCTTGTATGAGGCAGCTGTCCGAACTGGCCCATGAGTATACGGCCACAGGGGTCCTCGGCCCAATCTAACTGATTGGGAGATGACATGGTGAGTACCCCCTAGTCCAGGACACCGTCAGTAGCCCCCTGAACTGGTCTTCAAGTTGCGGACGCTCCTCGATTCTTCCGAACTTTTCTTCATCTTCGGTCGTCGATCTTAAAAACGGGTTCAACAAATCTTCTTATCTTCTATCTTTAGGATCGCGAAGTAAATCCAAAGAGTTTACACGTTGGGTATCCGAGGAGCCCCTTTAAGTTATCGGCCTTTAACGATGCCCTGTTATTTTTATGCCACACCTCGGGTTTGAAGTTGTTCCCGGGCGGCAGTGTCGTCTTGTGTCCAAGCTCCAACGCCAGACTATATTCGAGGTATCTTTTGCAGCCGAGCACCAACGCCGGGCTGAATCCGAGCTCCAAAGCCGGACAGTATCCGAGCCCCAACGCCGGACTATATCCAAGCTCCAATGCCGGATTGCATCCGAGGTGTCATCGATCACCTTGGTTCTAAAAAGTGGAAGGAGTTTAGCCGTGCATAATGTTGGAAATGCCCTCTATGGAGCCAGCCACTAGCGCCCGAGCTTTAAGCCGGACTGCTTCCAAGGTGGTGCACCACCCCGACTGCGGACTGATTTTTTGGTGAATATTTTAACTAGTGCAATTTATTCTCTGCCGAGGTATATATCCAGTATATGTATATCCAGTAGCCCTCAAGGTGTGTATCAGTCTAAAACCCGAGCTATACCTGAAGGAAAACATGAAACCGTTGTTCCTAGTAGCCCCTAAGACTCGGGTCGATGCGCGAAATCGGCCTAAGGATCAACTCCTAGCTCGGTAGCATACATAGGAATAACAACGCAGTGTAATATATTGGAGATAATAGTGATCGGCGAATGGGCCCTTGAGAGAGGGTCTTGAGAAGTTGCCGCACTATATTAGCTTGACGCCAGAGAGGTCCATATGGTACCTATTGTTGTCCGAAGACGCGCTTGTGCATAGTTCGGTCAAGCCGAATACTGAGCACTTTGATTTTTGTGCATTGAATAGGCAATGCAGTAGCCCCCGAGACACTGGTCGGGTGGCACCACTAGATTAGGGGATCGATGTGCCCCTTTAATATTTGTAAATAATAAGCCCAAAGCCCAGTAGCCCTCGAGCCTTAATGCGAGCACGGGTGGCCGAATTAAGGATCGATATCCATAGTAAAATCACAAAGTGTGTGTAATGATTCTGTGTATCCAAGTACTGTACATCATTAATGCTTGGATCCGCATCGTACAAAACTTTGTTGACCGACCATCGGCTTCAACCTCCTCGGCTAGCAGCCAAGGAGTGTTTGTCCTACTTTATAAAGATTTAATGAGGGGAAATATTTACGGCAAACAAGGCAATCCGGCCATACGGTTTTATAAACAAAGGTACGCGGAGAGATATGTTATATTACTTAATGTAAGAAACATCTTCCAAGGAAAATAATCCTGCTATCCATTCCTTTCTTTGGGTCGTCATGCTTATCATGATCATGAAACCTCACCTCCAATCAATGTGGGAGGAAAATATTGAGGATTTAGTTCGGGGAAAGTTCCCGAACTCTATGGTATTAATGAAGCAAATTTTCACTTCCGTCGTTGCCGACCAATGTGATCCTTTAAGATTGCTAGCTTTCGACTTCATCCAGTTTGAGGTCCGAGCTCGGATGACCCGGTAGTAACAATCATAGAGGTGCTCCCTTTACCGCCTAGCCGAACAATCGGGAACATAGGGGTAAGCCCAGGAGCCAGCCAACTCAGCTTGGCCAAAATCTTAAGTCAAATTGATGCATATTTATGGCTTTATAACGATGATTATGGAAGGCGGACCTTGTATATTAAATACAAATGCCGATGATATGTTTATTTTGACTTTGTTGCGACCATTTATCAGTTGAAAGTGGCCCATCGTCGGCTTCCGCCCCTTTGTAGATACTACGCAGGGTGTTTCTGCAATAACCAGACAACCCTTAGCCGACGTCTCGGTGCCTGGAGGCGGTTGTGTTAGTAGAAACGAGGCAATCAGATATGAAGACTTTATAACTTTCACTTAGTCATAGGAGCTTCAAACTGGGGAAGCTAGCTACGATCCCCCGGTTAGTGTTCGGCAACAACCAAGGTCAAGCCGTAAACTCTTCGGCCAATGTTATGAACGGCTCGTCATTTATCATTGTCATCGGATCGCTGACCGGTTTGCGCTTATTGTGACAGTCAGTTTTTGGCTTTCTCCACTGAGGTGCTTAACCATGCGAGCTGGAAGCACAATCACAGTGGTTCTCCCTTTGCACACCTAGTCGAACAAAGCGGAACATAGGAGACAAGCGCAGGAGCCGAGCAACCCAACTATTGAATGAAGACACAATTCGAAACCGATGCATATATAGCAATATCCGAGAATATTTTTGCAGAATCTCTAAAGGTGTCTGGCATTGCACTGCGAGACTTATGCGGGAAATACACAAATAGTTTAAAAGTGCCATAAGCTGGGAAAATAGCTCATATAAATTTTAAGAGCCCCCAAGTGACTTGGGTAAAAGAATTTTATGTTATAATGATTGTGTGTACCGAAGTACTTATATCATATATGTGTTCACCCAAACTTTAAAAGCGTCTTAACCGACCGTCGGCTTCTCCCTCTTCGGTTAAGGATCGAAAAGTGTTATGTACTCCATCTGTCAAGAATATCGATGGTGTTTCCGATAACCAGGCAATCAGGCCATAAGGTTGTAATAGACAAAGCGCGCTCAGGGAACTTATGCTATATTACTGACAAAGTGTAAGAAGCATTTTCGAAGAAAATAGTACCTCCACCGATACCTTTCTTCGGTTGCTCATTGTTATTATGAGACTTGTGCAATAGATTTTTTGTACTCATGAGTTCCGTTGTGTGCAGACCACGATTGAAAACAATAAGAGCGCTAGCTTTCAGCTTCACCCAGTCTGACGTCCCAGCTCGGATGATCCGGTCGTGACAATCGCAGAGGTGCTCCCTTTCCTCCCTAGCCGAACAATCGGGAACGTAGGGGTAAGCACAGGAGAAAGGCAACCCAGCTTGGGGAACACTTAGGTCAATATGGTGCATATTGTGGCGTAATACACGAACAAGGAACAAAGCCGTACAAGTATAATCATATGCAAAAGGAAAGGCTTCATAAAGGAAGCCCCCAAGTAAACGGGGTATTCGAATTTGTGTGTCACAAGCAAAGATTTGACAAGGAATTTTGTCACAAACAACTTTTTGCCAAAATAGTATAATTCTTGGTAGAGCCGAACAAAATTCAAAACAGGAAGTCTTTGAGCATGAAAGCGACCTAGCTGGTTAATGTGCCCGGGGTTGATGACGCGATTTGGGCTTGTGGTGGGACGAAGACACCCATTGATATGTGACAGATCTGACAAGATTCGCAGTCCTTAGCATGGCAGAGGTGTCCGAGCAAGGAGTTCGGCACTCCGGAGTAGTGACCGCGTAACGCAGTCAAAATCGATTACCTGCACACATAAAATAGAGTGGTCTAGAAAATAATAATTTATATATGTATAATCCTTGCATAATTGCTTTACGCAAAAATAATTTATTGAAAGAGATGTGGCTTGGCACCGAAGCCAATGTCGATGCAGGGTATCGGCGTGACGCGGTGAAGGCGTGACAAAGCCTGAATTTGCAGGGCGGTCCGGGCTCCAGATGCGGCGTTCACCGAACGACAGACGGGAGACGGACCGAACCATCGCGCAACCATCGTTAATGCGGCCATCATTTGACAGACCTGTGTATAGATGATGGAACAAACCAGAGTAATAATAATTATTTGAAAAAATAAACCCAAGCAAGAAAAAATTACTAGGATTAATAGCACCTGGTTTATTTGTTGTAGCAATCTGAAAAAAGGTTACTCCCGAAATTGGGACTTGATCCGCACACCCATTGCCTGGTGAGCGATGGAACGATGGCCTGGCGATGCTGGCAAAGGTTGGCTTGCTGAGGCAAAGCCCCCAGTCCAGCTAACGTGACGAAGTTGGTCGGTCGGTGACGCCGAAGTCTCTGAAGTAAGTTCATGAAGGGATGACAAAGCCCCCCATCCAGGCGAGGAGACGGAGCAGGTCAATGAGGATATGTTGCAGCTGCCATGTCAGCCGAGGTGTTGAAGTAGTTCGGCGTTATGGACATAGGCTCGATAAAGCAATGGGTCGGCCATGCCGATGCAGGTCATAACTTGTGATGTGGTCAATGATAGCTTGATGAAGTGACGTGCGGTGATGCCGGTGTGCCCGCTCCGTGTAATCCGTGGGGCGGTGCTGTTGGTCACGATTTACCCTTCGCGATGCCAAACTATTTTTTGGCTGGCCGAGATGATGATCCGAAGAAGTTGAGCTCGTCTCAACAAAGCAATGATGTGTCTAGCGCAGGTCGGCCGCCGTGGAGTGATGTTGTCGAGCTGGTTTGACACCGGCGCGACGGTGAAGATTATATTGGAAAAATACTTATAATATTAGTGGGATGTGTTTGAGAATAAAACACAATACCCCATACAAAAAATTCCTACAAAAAGGATGTCTGAAATCCCGTTCATAAAGAAGATCAACTCGGGTCGGATTCGTTCTCGCGCAGAAAACAGATCTGAAAAGTGATGCACTAATCGGAAGGTTCCCGAAGTTTGGACGGTCGGATCGAGCTGAATTTTGGACAGGTGGTGGACATAGGAATTCTGCAGCCGATCAACGGTTGGATCTTCCAAAGGACGTCCGAGCTAGATGCTGGACACCATGCTCCAAACTCGTCCGGATTCTCGTCTTGATTCAACACGGCTCCGGTATATCGGAGATTGCCGGAGATTCCTCAATCGGAACTCGACGAAATTTTGCAGTGTTGTTGTAGACTCAATTCTGCACAATCCCACCGAAGCAATTGTTAAAATGACACTCGAGGAGGCAGTGGCGGCAGATACAAGTTCGCTGTCCAAAAAAACAGCACGGTCGCCCGAGGGCAATGTTGACGTTGAGCCCCTGGGCTCCATGGATGGTTCCTCCATGATCTTGATGGAGATCAGAGTTGATGTTGATGAAGGCCCTCATCCGAACATGACGATCGGAGGTAGGGCGCAGTCCTCGGTCAAGCCAAGGTGACCAGTCGAGCTGGTGATGAAGAAGTCGACGTCATAGTTGATCTGCAGTCGAGCAATTGACCCTTTTTGCCGATCACACAGCAGAACTCTCAATGAAAGCACCAATGTCAGTGTCAAACCGGCAGATCTCAAGTAGGGGGTCCCAAGCTATGCTTCTTAGGATCGATGGTAATATGAACACGGGATTTTACCCAACTTCGGGCTCTCTTGATGAGATAAAACCCTACATGCTGCTTGATTGACTTTAATGAGTATAGGAGTTACAAGACTTGATCTACCCCGAGATCATATGGTGTGGTCCAAACCCTAGAGGTATGATGAGTAATGTCATAATGATCTATCGACTAGCCTGGCCTCGGTTTATATAATGTACCAGAGGCCTAGGATAACAAGAGTCGTAGCCGAATATGCTGGTGGGGAGGAGTCCTTGTCTTGATCACCAAGTCTTGTGGAGTCTTCCTTGTATGTGGCAGCTGTCCGAACTAGCCCATGAGTATACGTCTACAGGGGTCCTCGGCCCAATCTAACTGATTGGGAGACGACGTGGTGAGTACCCCCTAGTCCAAGACACCGTCAACAGGCTAGGACTGAAAGGTTCAACGTCTGGCAATTCTTGATGTATTGCAAGCTGAAGGAAGGTGATCCACTGAGCCCACATGTGATCAAGATGATCGGATATGTGCAAGCTCTGGATCGGTTGGGCTTCCTGCTCTTGGATGAGCTTGCTACAGATGCAGTTCTGGGTTCTCTTCCGCCCAGCTATGGGACGTTCATCTCGAACTATATGCATGGCATGGATAAGAAGCTCAATAAATTGCATGGGATGCTCAAAGTGGCAGAGCAGGATATTAAGAAAGGCACGCATCAAGTGTTGATGGTGCAGAAATCGGCTAAGTTCAAGAAGAGTTGGTCCAAGAAAAGGGCTAAGGCAAAGGGCACGGAGACGGTAACCTCCGCCGTTGCGCCGAAGTCTGGACCGGACTCGAAGACCATTTGCTATCATTGGAAGGAAACTGGTCACTGGAAGAGGAACTGTAGCAACTGGCTTTCAGAGCATGGCAAGAAGGCCGGAAATGCTTCTTCAGGCAAAGGTACACTTGTTGCATATGTTATAGACATTTACCTTACTGACATACTTAGTATCTCTTGGTTATTTGATACCGAATCGGTTGTTCATATTTGCAACTTGATGCAGGGGCTGGTAAGAACTAGGCGTGTGGCACAAGGGGAGATTGACATCAGGGTCAGCAACAAAGCAAGAGTTGCTATGTTGGAGGTCGGCACGATGCGGCTCCAGCTTCCTTCCGGATTTATTATGGAATTGAATATTTGTTATTACATTCCTGCACTTAGTTGGAACATTATTTCTGCCTCATGTTTGATGAGTCAAGGTTATGAATTCAATTTAAAGGACAATGGTTGTTCGATATTTTTGAATGGCATGTTCCACGGCTATGCACCCATTGTTGATGGGCTATTCATTTTGAATCTAGAAATGGAACCTGCCTATAATATGAATGTTAAGAGGCAAAAGCCTAATGAGATAAATCCGACATACTTCTGGCAATTCCGGCTTGGACACATTAGTCTGAAATGCATGAAGAAGCTCCATGATGATGGGCTCCTGACTTTGTCCGACTTTGGGTCGTTCGAGACATGTGAATCATGCTTGATCGGCAAGATGACTAAGTCTCCTTTCGCAAAGAGTTGTGAGAGGGCGTCCGAGCTATTGGAACTTATACATAGTGATGTGTGTGGTCCAATGAGCAAAACTGCCAGAGGCGGCTATCAGTACTTCGTGACTTTTACCGACGACTTGAGTAGATATGGATATATCTATTTGATGAGGCACAAGTCGGAAACTTTTGAAAATTTCAAAGAGTTTCAGAATGAAGTTGAGAATCAGCTCAGCAACACTATAAAGCTTCTGCGATATAATCATGGAGGTAAATACATGAGCCAGGAATTTGATGATCATTTGAAAAGTCGAGGTATAGTACCTCAGCTCACACCTCCGGGTACGCCACTAAGAAACGGTGTGTCAGAACGGAGGAATAGGACCTTGTTGGACATGGTCTGGTCTATGATGAGCAAATCGGATTTACCCTTGTCATTCTGGGGATACGCTCTAGAAACTGCAGCTTTCACACTTAACAGGGTACCATCAAAATCCGTAGACAAGACACCACATGAGATGTGGACCGGGAAGTGATACGTCTCCAACGTATCTATAATTTTTTATTGTTCCATGCTATTATATTACTTGTTTTGGATGTTTATGGGCTTTATTTTACACTTTTATATCATCTTTGGGACTAACCTACTAACCGGAGGCCCAGCCCGTATTGCTGTTTTTTTTGCCTATTTCAGTATTTCGAAAAAAAGGAATATCAAACGGAGTCCAAACGGAAAGAAACCTTCAGGAGTGATCTTTTTAGAACAAATGCAATCCAGAGGACTTGGAGTGCAAGTCAAGAAGCAATTGAGGAAGCCACAAGGGTGGAGGGCGCGCCCCCTGTCTCGTGGGCCCCTCGGGCATCCACCGACGTACTTCTTCCTCCTATATATATCTGCGTACCTCGAAAACATCAGAGGTGACCACGAAAAACTATTTCCACCACTGTAACCTTCTGTTTCCGCGAGATCCCATCTTGGAGCCTTTGTCGGCGCTCCGCCGGAGGGGGAATCGACCATGGAGGGCTTCTACATCAACACCATAGCCTCTCCGATGAGTTGTGAGTAGTTTACCACAGACCTTCGGGTCCATAGTTATTAGCTAGATGGCTTCTTCTCTCTCTTTGGATCTCAATACCATGTTCTCCTTGATCTTCTTGGAGATCTATTCGATGTAACTCATTTTGCGGTGTGTTTGTCGAGATCCGATGAATTGTGGGTTTATGATCAAGTTTATCTATGAGAAATATTTGAATCTCCTCTGAATTCTTTTATGTGTGATTAAGTTATCTTTGCAAGTCTCTTTGAATTATCAGTTTGGTTTGGCCTACTAGATTGATCTTTCTTGCAAAATGGGGGAAGTGCTTAGCTTTGGGTTCAATCTTGCGGTGTCCTTTCCCAGTGACAGTAGGGGCAGCAAGGCACGTATTGTATAGTTGCCATCGAGGATAAAAAGATGGGTTTTTTATCAAATTGCATGAGTTTATCCCTCTACATCATGTCATCTTTCTTAATACGTCATTCTGTTCTTCATGAACTTAATACTCTAGATGCATGCTGGATAGCGGTCGATGTGTGGAGTTATAGTAGTAGATGCACGCAGGAGTCGGTCTACTTGTCACGGACGTGATGCCTATAATCATGATCATGCCTATATAATCTCATAATTATTCGCTTTTCTATCAATTGCTCGACAGTAATTTGTTCACCCATCGTAATAATTATGCTATCTTGAGAAAAGCCACTAGTGAAACCTATGGCCCCCGGGTCTATCTCTTATCATATAAGTTTGCTATTTACTTTTATTTGCATCCTTACTTTTCCAACCTATATTATAAAATACCAAAAATATATTTATCTTATCATATTATCTCTATCAGATCTCACTTTCGCAAGTGGCCGTGAAGGGATTGACAACCCCTTTATTGCGTTGGTTGCGAGTTCTTGTTTGTTTGTGTAGGTGCATGGGACTTGTGAGGAGTCTCCTACTGGATTGATACCTTGGTTCTCAAAAACTGAGGTAAATACTTACGCTACTACTGCTGCATCACCCTTTCCTCTTCAAGGAAAACCAACGCAAGCTCAAGACGTAGCAAGAAGGATTTCTGGTGCCATTGCCGGGGAGATCTTCACTCAAGTCAAGACATACCAAGTACCCATCACAAACTAATCTCCCTTGCATTTACATTATTTGCCATTTGCCTCTCGTTTTCCTCTCCCCCACTTCACCCTTGCTGTTTTATTCGCCCTCTCTTTCCCAATCTCCTCTCTCTCCCATTTGCCTTCCTGTTGCCATGGCCAAATCAAAACGAAATAAGGGTCCTTTCCAGGGTTTTAGTACCTTGGATAGTCCCTCTATTCTCTCTAAGCTCATAAATAGTGATGCTATGGAAAGACCTACCGGTGTCACCAATGAGAGTTTGAATAATTTTGATGAAGATGACTCCGGAATTTTTCGTTATTTACTTGATGAGTCTTTAAAAGATGCTTGGGATAGGTTATTAAGAATTTGGGCTAGCTATGTTCCACAATATCAAATAGAGGTTTACTTAAAAAGTTTCTATGTTGGCTTACCCGCTTCTTTCAAGCAAGTTCTAGATTCTATTTTTGAAGGAGGTTTTCTTGAAGGGTATGCTATAGATACCTATGAAAGAATGAAAACTATATTCGGGCACCCCATGAATGATAAGGTTGAATCCTACCACCCTCTTATTCTTTTATCAAAACGAAATTATCAAAGAGATGAAGGCTAGTTTAGATGCAAATTTCCGTAACATGCTTAATCTTACTTCCTCCATTAATGGTAATGTGCTTTCCCAAAATCGAAGGATGAATGCCATAGAAAGGAAATTCGCTCTTTTCTTTCCAAGTGCCAAAGATGGCACTACTTAGATCTATCCTCGCTGTTATGCCTAGCTAGGGCGTTAAACGATAGCGCTAGTTGGGAGGCAACCCAATTTTATTTGTGTTTTTTGTTTTTGTTTTTGTTTAATAAATTTTGCATCTACCTTCTGTTTAGATGTTTTTCCATGTATTATTTAATGTTTGTGCCAAGTAGAACCTATAGGATAACCTATGGTGATAGTTAATTTGATTCTGCTGAAAAACAGAAACTTTGCGCTCACGAGAAAAAATTCAATAAATCATAGAAACATGCTTTTGCATTGAATATTTTTTCTGTAGATCAATAGACAAATTGCCAGGACGTCCTATTTTTGTAGGATCTTTAGAGTTCTAGAAATATTCGAAAGTTACAGATTGCCACAGACTGTTCTGTTTTTGACAGATTCTGCCTTTCGAGTGTTGTTTGCTTATTTTGATGCATCTATGGCTAGTAAGTAAGGGTATGAACCATAGAGAACTTGGAATGCAGTAGGTTTAACACCAATATAAATAAAGAATGATTTCATTACAATACCTTATGTGGTTGTTTTTCTTTCTTTCAATAATGAAGCTTATGAGATTTCATGTTGAGTTTTGTGTTGTGAAGTTTTCAAGTTTTGGGTAAAGATTTGATGGAATATGGAATAAGGAGTGGCAAGAGACAAAGCTTGGGGATGCCCATGGAACCCCAAGATATTCAAGAATATCCAAAAGCCTAAGCTTGGGGATGCCCCCGGAAGGCATCCCCTCTTTCGTCTTCATTTATCGGTAACTTTACTTGGAGCTATATTTTTATTCGCCACATGATATGTGTTTTGCTTGAAGCGTCTTGTATGATATTAGTATTTGCTTTTAAGTTTACCACAATCATCCTTGTTGTACACACCTTTTGGGAGAAGCCCACTTGATTAAAATTTATTAGAATACTCTATGTGCTTCACTTATATCTTTTGAGCTAGATAGTTTTTTGCTCTAGTGCTTCACTTATATCTTTTAGAGCACGGCGGTGGCTTAATTTTGAAGAAATTGTTGATCTCTCATGCTTCACTTATATTATTTTGAGAGTCTTTTAGAACAGCATGGTATTTTCTATGGTTAAAAATTTGGTCCTAGAATGATGAGCATCCAACTTGGGTATAATAAGAACTATCATAGAAAGTGCATTAAACACTAGGATCAATTTGATGCTTGATAATTGTTTTGAGATATAAAGGTAGTAACGTTAAGAGTCATACTAGTGGGTAATTATGAAATTGAGAAATATTGTGTTGAAGTTAGCAAGTCCCATAGCATGCATGTATGATAAAAGTTGTGTGACAAATTTGTTGCATGAGGTACTCTTTTGATTGTCTTCCTTATGAGTGGCAGTCAGGGACGAGCGATGGTCTTTTCCTACCAATCTATCCCTCTAGGAGCATGCGTAGTAGTAGTTTGCTTCAAGGGCTAAGTAAACTTTTGCAATAAGTATATGAGTTCTTTTTGACTAATGTGAGTCCATGGATATACGCACACTCAACCTTCCACTTTGCTAACCTCTATTATACCGTGCAAATTTCGCCGGTATCATGCACCCATTATTTACCTTCCTCAAAACAGCCACCATACCTACCTATTATGGCATTTTCATAGCCATTCTGAGATATATTGCCATGCAAATTTCCACCGTTCCGTTATTATGACACGTTCCATCATTGTCATATTGCTCTTTGCATGATCATGTAGTTGACATCGTATTTGTGCAAGGCCACCTTCATAATTTTCATACATGTCACTCTTGATTCATTGCATATCCCGGCACACCACGGAGGCATTCATATAGAGTCATACTTTGTTCTAAGTGTTGAGTTGTAATTCTTGAGTTGTAAATTAATAAAAGTGTGATGATCTTCATTATTAGAGCATTGTCCCAAGTGAGGAAAGGATGATGAAGACTATGATTCCCCCACAAGTCAGGATGAGACTTCGTACTTTACAAAAATAAAAGAGGCCAAAGAAGCCCATAAAAAAAGAGGCCAAAGAAGCCCACCAAATAAAAAAATGAAAAGAGAGAAAAGAGAGAAGGGACAATTGCTACTATCTCTTTTCCACACTTGTGCTTCAAAGTAGCACCATGATCTTCATGATAGAGAGTCTCCTATGTTGTCACTTTCATATGCTAGTGGGAATTTTTCATTATAGAACTTGGCTTGTATATTCCAATGATGGGCTTCCTCAAAATGCCTTAGGTCTTCGTGAGCAAGCAAGTTGGATGCACACCCACTTAGTTTCTTTTGTTGAGCTTTCATACATTTATAGCTCTAGTGCATCTGTTTCATGGCAATCCCTACTCACTCACATTGATATCTATTGATGGGCATCTCCATAGCCCGTTGATACGCCTAGTTGATGTGAGACTATCTTCTCCCTTTTTGTCCTCACAACCACCACCATATACCACCATAGTGCGATGTACATGGCTTACGCTCATTTATTGCATAAGAGTTGAAAAAAGCTGAAGCGCGTTAAAAAGTATGAACCAATTGCTTGGCTCGTCATCGGGGTTGTGCATGATGGGAGTATTTTGTGTAATGAAAATGAAGCATGGCCTAACTATATGATTTTGTAGGGATAAGCTTTCTTTGGCTATGCTATATTGATAGGACATGATTATTTGTTAGTATGCTTTGAGTATTACTATTTTTATGTTTTATAAGCTTTTATCTAGAATCATTTGGATATGAACAATCATGCCACAGTAAAGAGAATTACATTGAGAATTATGCTAGGTAGCATTCCACATCAAAAGTTCTGTTTTTGTCATTTACCTACTCGAGGATGAGCAGGAATTAAGCTTGGGGATGCTTTATACATCTCCAATGTATCTATAATTTTTGATTGTTCCATGCTATTATATTACTTGCTTTGGATGTTTATGGGCTTTATTTTACACTCTTATATCATTTTTGGGACTAACCTACTAACCGGAGGCCCAGCCCATATTGCTATTTTTTTGCCTATTTCAATATTTCAAAGAAAAGGAATATCAAACGGAGTCCAAACGGAATGAAACCTTTTTGGAACAAAGCAATCCAGAGGACTTGGAGTGCAAGTCAAGAAGCAATCGAGGAAGCGACGAGGGTGGAGGGCTCCCCCCTGCTGGGTGCGCCCCCCTGTCTCGTGGGCCCCTTGGGCGTCCACCGACGTACTTCTTCCTCCTATATATACCTACGTACCCCGAAAACATCAGAGGCGACCACGAAAAACTATTTCCACCATCGTAACCTTCTGTATCCGCGAGATCCCATCTTGGAGCCTTCGCCGGCGCTCCGGCGGAGGGGGAATCGACCATGGAGGACTTCTACATCAACACCATAGCCTCTCCGATGAGTTGTGAGTAGTTTACCACAGACCTTAGGATCCATAGTTATTAGCTAGATGGCTTCTTCTCTCTCTTTGGATCTCAATACCATGTTCTCCTTGATCTTCTTGGAGATCTATTCGATGTAACTCATTTTGCGGTGTGTTTGTCGAGATCCGTTGAATTGTGAGTTTATGATCAAGTTTATCTATGATCAAGTCTCTTTGAAATATCCGTTTGGTTTGGCCTACTAGATTGATCTTTCTTGCAAAATGGGGGAAGTGCTTAGCTTTGGGTTCAATCTTGCGGTATCCTTTCCCAGTGACAGCAGGGGCAGCAAGGCACGTATTGTATTGTTGCCATCGAGGATAAAAAGATGGGGTTTATATCATATTACATGAGTTTATCCCTCTACATCATGTCATCTTTCTTCATGCGTTACTCTGTTCTTCATGAACTTAATACTCTAGATGCATGCTGGATAGCGGTTGATGTGTGGAGTAATAGTAGTAGATGCAGGCAGGAGTCGGTCTACTTGTCACGGACGTGATGCCTATATACATGATCATGCCTAGATAATCTCGTAATTATTTGCTTTTCTATCAATTGCTCGGCAGTAATTTGTTCACCCACCGTAATAATTATGCTATCTTGAGAGTAGCCACTAGTGAAACCTATGGCCCCCGGGTCTATCTCTTATCATATAAGTTTGCTATTTACTTTTATTTGCATCTTTACTTTTCCAATCTATATTATAAAATACCAAAAATATATTTATCTTATCATATTATCTCTATCAGATCTCACTTTCCCAAGTGGCCATGAAGGGATTGACAACCCCTTTATTGTGTTGGTTGCGAGTTCTTGTTTGTTTGTGTAGGTGCGTGGGACTTGTGAGGAGTCTCCAAAACTGAGGGAAATACTTATGCTACTATTGCTGTATCACCCTTTCATCTTCAAGGGAAACCAAGGTAAGCACAAGACATAGCAGGAAGAGTCCCAGTCTGTCTTTTCTAAAGATTTGGGCTTGTGAAGCATTTGTCAAGGGACTTATGTGAGACAAGCTTACATTGGATAAATGCATATTCGTGGGATATCCGAGGGAAACCTTGGGATATAGCTTCTACAACCGGGAAGACAACAAAGTGTTTGTTGCTCGGAATGGGATTTTCCTTGAGAAAGAGTTTCTCAGTCGGGAGGCCAGTGGGGAGAATGTTCCAACTCGAAGAAATTCGAGGACCACTCAGGGACGGCTCAGCTGGTGATGAGATCATACCGGAGTCAGTCAGGGAACCCGTTGTGGAAGCGGCACCGAAACCATGGAGGTCGGAAAGATTGCGCAGAGTGTGTGATGTATTGTTGCTAGAAAGCGACGAGCCGGCCACATATGCGGAAGCGATGGTGAGCCCAGATTCTGAGGCATGGCTGGAGGCCATGAGATCCGAGTTAAAGTCCATGGATGAGAATCAAGTCTGGGACTTGGTTGATCCGCCGCCTGGTGTAACAGCCATTGGTTGCAAATGGGTCTTTAAGAAGAAAGCCGATGTGGATGGAAATGTTCATATCCACAAAGGTCGGCTTGTCTCTAAGGGTTATGGACAAGTTCAAGGAATTAAATACGACGAGACTTACTCTCCGGTAGCGATGCTGAAGTCAGTGAGGATCGTACTAGCTATAGCTGCATATTTCGATTACAAGATATGGCAGATGGATGTCATGATGGCTTTCCTCCACAGAAATTTAACCGAGGACGTGTATATGATACAACCCGAGGGTTTTGTCAATCCGACTAGCGCTAGTAAGGTATGCAAGCTCAAGAGATCCATTTATGGGTTGAGGCAAGCATCTCGGAGCTGGAATATTTGTTTTGATGAGGTCGTCACTAGTCTCGGTTTCATCAAAAGCGAAGAGGACGCTTGTTTATACAAGAAGTTAAGTGGGAGCTCAATAGTGTTTTTGATCTTATATGTGGATGACATATTACTGATCGGAAATGATGTTTCGATGTTGAGCACGGTCAAGGGATCATTGAATGGCAAGTTTTTGATGAAGGACCTTGGTGAGGCAGTCTATATTTTAGGCATTAAGATCTATAGAGATAGATCGAGGAGGCTGCCCGGCTTAAGCCAGAGCACATACATAGATAAAGTGTTGAAGCGGTTCAACATGAGTGAGGCAAAGAAAGGGTTCTTGCCACTCTCACATGGTATAAGGCTAAGCGGGACTCAAAGTCCTTTGACATCTGATGAGCGAAGCAGGATGAGTAGGAGTTCGTATGCCTCGGCAATCGGATCCATCATGTATACCATAATATGTACATGGCCTGATGTTGCTTTTGCAATAAGCCTAACAAGTCGATACCAGGCAAACCCTGGTGAGAGCCACTGGGTAGTGGTAAAGACTATTTTGAAGTACCTGAAAAGGACTAAAGAGATGTTCCAAGTTTATGGAGGTGAGGAAGTGCTCGTCGTAAGGGGTTACGCCGATGCTAGTTTCCAAACCAATAGAGATGATTGTCGATCACAATCCGGATTCGTGTACATCATGAACGGAGGAGCAGTGAGCTGGATGAGTTCCAGGCAAGATATGGTGGCCGATTCTACCATAGAAGCCGAATACATTGCGGCTTGTGAAGCTGCGATGGAAGGTGTTTGGATTCGGCATTTTCTGGGTGATCTTGGTATTTTCCCAGCCTCGTTAAAACTGTTGGACCTTTATTGTGATAATTCTGGTGCCATTGCACAAACCAAGGAGCCGAGGAATCACCACAAGGTCAGACACATAGATTGGAAATATCACCTGATACGAAAGATTGTAAAGAATGGTGATGTAGACTTATGAAAAATTCACATGGATGCAAATGTTGCAGATCTGCTGACTAAGCCGCTTCCACAACCCAAGCATGAGGGGCACGTTAGAGCTATGGGCATTCAATGTCTATTTGATTGACTCTAGTGCAAGTGGGAGACTATTGGAGATATGCCCTAGAGGCAATCATGTATGTTGATATTTCCTATGTGGTTATGAATAAAGATAGTCCTTGGACATTATTAATGATATTTATTAGCAAGTACGTGTGGGACTATGCATTGTGTGATGACTTTCCTAAAAGATCCCTAGTCGAAAGGGTTGTGTGGACGTGCAGCCAACTAGACTAGCATATGGCATGGTCGATGGCTTGGTCTCACTAGCCATGAAGCATTGGATGCTAACCGGATAATATTGACTTGGAAAGGTCTGGTCGGATTCGACATACTCGGATCCGAGTCAAGATAAGGTCTGAATCAAACAGACCCAACTATGAGACACATCGATATGTCATCTGTGAGTCTCTAGTACAACATACGTTCTATGTCCTAAGACCTGAGCTGGCGCATGTACTCGGGATGGTGACAGGCCTGCCTTGGGCCAACCAAACGCTACTCCATGAGAGGGTAGTTACAAAGGTAGGTTTCAGGCTTGTCCAGACCCATGCTGCGAGACGTGGTCGAGCAAGATGGGATTTGCCCCTCCGATTAGGAGAGATATACTCTGGGGCCCTTGTCTGTTCCGACAAGGATAAGCATGGCCCTGCAACAAGGATTATGAGATAATCTAGTTTGTGGTCGGTATCACTGGAACGAGAAAGAGGTCGGGCTAGCACAAGGATGACAGTCTCGCCTTCAGCCCGACAACATATATCATGAGGCAAAGGGAACAGAAGTATGACACGTTGTACAGGTTCGCCTAACTAGCTTCATAGTCTGCTTGGTGTTCGGCATGCCTTGCTAGAGGCCGCTACCAACTGTGCAGTTCAGAGGTGATCCGAACTGCGACCAAGATGGCTTGAACCTAAGGGGTCACGTGCTTAAGGGAAGGAACCTACTAGGTCGGATTTGAGGACACTGGTCGGATGTGATCCGAGCTGTATTCGGATTGTGGCCAAGTAGACTTGTGGGCTTTAGGGTCCGTGCGAGGCCCAAGTGTTGAGCCCGCGACGGACGCCTATAAATAGTGGAGGTGTGGCACACTTATTGAGTTGATCGCTTAGGCGTCATTGTTAGGAATTTGCATGTGTTGCGAATAGCCACCTCCACTCACTGCCGATTGTGTGATCGGACCTAGCAGTCCGCCGCACGACGTTCCTCCTACACACGCGGATACCGTTAGAGGTGGTACACTTGCGCTGCTCCAGCGAACATGTTTGCGGGATCCGATCGGCTACATGGGAGACCGGCAAGGACGAGACGACTCCGGGAACGCGAGGATACTCCGGGAACGCCCTGCCTCAACTCTACTTCCGCTGCACGGCACTGCGCGTCTAGTGGTACCGATTTGTGATCCATCTCCCGTAGCATGTTCCTGGTTGTTCTACTTGTAGGAAAAATTTAATTTGCAGTCGACGCACCCTACCATAGATCCCAACAGTCAATACATTTATTGTACTTGCAAGCTCACAACAAGCATAAACATAATGACAAACAATATCATGACATTTAATCAAGTTAAATAACAACATGCTACTCATGCCATGCAATCAAACTAGTGCACCAAGTCCTTCGGACTCTCTTACCAACGGGTTAACTCGTAACCAAACAGTGATCATTCACGGATAACAAATGGAACCACACTCGATTCAAGCCACGATCAGTTTCACTGACATCAGCATAATTTAACCACTGCCATGCAAATAACTTAGTGTGCAATATTACTTTATAATAGTTGATCCATGGTTTGACCTACTTACGAACCAGGCCCTTATCCGCGGGCACTGCTATCGATAGATTTAATACACTCTGCAGAGGTAGCGCACTGTACCCACACCACGGAACCCATGGCCTCGCACTCCCATTCGGGTGGACCAATGGCATTCCGACAGAACTCTCCCATTGCCATGACACTCTCTCGGCCACTCCGACTAACTCCCCACTGGGCTAAGTCATGGGTGGCCCCGTGCCTACCAAAGGCACCACGACCAACATCGTGGTAAAACAAAAATGGTCCTAAACGGGGACAAGGTACCATCTCAACAACAATGGGCACACAAGGTTATGGCTGCTTACCGGGCCAAGGTGACTGTCGGTGTCAAAACCGGTGGATCTCGGGTAGGGGGTCCCGATATGTGCGTCTTAGGCTGATGGTAATAGGAAGCAAGGGACACAATATTTACCCAGGTTCGGGCCCTCTCGATGGAGGTAAAACCCTACTTCCTGCTTGATTAATATTGAAGATGTGTGGAATACAAGAGTAGATCTACCACGAGATCGTAGTGGCTAAACCATAAGAGCTAGCCTATGATGGTATGATTGTAATTGTGATCGGCCTTCTAAGGACCATGCTCTCCGGTATATATAGACACCGGAGAGCTATGGTTTACATGGAGTCGGTTTACAAGGAAGGAAACATAATATCCGGATCGCCAAGCTTGTCTTCCACGCAAAGGAGAGTCCCATCCGGACACGAGACGAAGTCTTGAGTCTTGTATCTTGACGCTTCTATAGTACGGACGATGTATATAGTCCGGCTGTCTGGATACCCCCTTATCCAGGACTCCCTCAATAACGCACGCCCATAACCTTCCCTCGTTGGAGGCACCGACAAGAGGCATGACAACAGACCGACTAACAGTCTTCCCATAAAGGCAAATGTGGTTGCACTGGTCAGCTCGATTCAGTGGCGCTATGACCCAGTCAACTTTATGTTCAAGTTCAATTAACATCAGGTTTAACTTGGCATAAAATGCTCGAGTCACCACATGCCCTACTCATGCAACCATATGACATGCACCACATATCACTTAGAATTAACAGACCAACCTCATCAAAAGTTCTACTTGCACAAATCATCACTAAACTTTGCTGAATCTTTTTCACTGGTTATTTGCACTCATCATTTTGAGTTTATCATTTACCATATGAAACTCATCATGCACATACGAAAAATACTACCGATGCTAATCATACCATAGTCATAATAAAATCACATGGTAAAACTACTCATGCTGGATCTCACTAGTTCAATTACTCACTTTTGTAAACTAAGCATCTTGATGATGACAAAATAACTAACACAAGAATTATTCCTTTAATAACTATATGCAAGAAATAACATATATTTAAGTTGGAAAATCATGGATATTGCAAGGACACCATAAAAATGTTTGTGTAGCTTGCCTTGGTTCAGATGAGCTTCACACTCCTCCTGGATACCTTCAAGACAAGCTTATCCTTCTGAAAATTACCAGAAAATCTAGACAGCAGAGAAAAACCTCATCTTCGGTGTGTTGGTAGAGCTTTCCAGTAAGAACACAATGCAAAAAGAATCAGCTCATTTGGACTTCTGGTTTAGGAGTTATAGCCAGTCAAAATTGGATTCAAATTTGAAATAAAAGAAAACCAGGGGTGACGTCGATGGCACACTTCAGAAATGCACCACCAATCATACCGTTTCACGCGCGGCTGAGAGGCTGGCTTCGGGCCCCACTGGTCAGGTTGGAGGGAGACGGAGAGATAAACAAAGGTGGGCGGCGCGTTCACCGGTGAGGAGTGCCCGGTGGCTAGATCTAGAGGGATAGAAAGATAGAGGAGGTTGAGGCACACCTGCCCGTAGCCGTAGCATGGCTATGGGTGGCCGGATGGGGTCGGAATGGTCCTCTCCAGCGGTGAAGAAAGCAGAGGTCGCCAGAGTTGAAGACGACGATGTCGTGGGACTTCACCAGGGGCTCCAACGTGGTCGGACAGCACCAGTGAGCCACCAGCGAGCCGCCTGAGGAGTGGGTTGAGCTCGGGAGGCAGTGGAGTGAGCTGGAGAGGCTGCCGGGAATCACCGGCGAGCTTGGGTCGGGAGGGTGCGGTGAGGTTCAAGGGGTCGGGAGGGGGTGTATTTATAGGCGAGCGAGAGGAGGGGATCAGGTTCTACCGTGAAGCTTCTGGACATGGCGCCCGACGATGAACAGCGTCAGCAAGAGGGGGAGAAGGTGCGAAGCTCATGCGGGTACTATGGGAAGGCGGAGACGAGCACATGAGCTAGGAAGGCAATGAGCACAGTGGCACGGGCGCACTGTTGGCTTGGCCGCGCCATGCCCGTGCTTGCTGCAGCGAGCTCTAGCATCGGCGAGTGCCAGGGAGGAGTTAAGGGGGTCGAGACGAGGATGTTGGCGAGGTTTGGCAAGGCACGGTGGTCGGGGAAGCGAGCACGCGCTCAACAGCAGCTCGGACGCGTCGTAGAGCGTGTCGGCAGCATGCCAACACCCCTGGACGAACGTGGTCACCGCGTGAACTATGACATCAGGCCGCGCTAAGCTCAAACTTCATGTCTGGCGTGTATTCCTTAGTGATTTGAGTGGTTCTAACGATTTGAGTTGAACCCAGGAGCTGTGAGTGCGTGGTTTACTTCCTGGTAAGTTTCTGGACAGTAACTTGTGAGGTTAACTGAGAGTGATTCCGTAAGAGTTAAGGGCTAGGCTTTGGGGTTTAGCAATCTCTTAGGAAGGTAGTGAAGCTCAGAATATATCAGCCTTGGATCAAGGAAAAACATACTTGTTGTGTTAAGTGGCCATTCTGTCCAGAACAGAAATGATTTTCTATAGAAAAAATATTCCAAAAAGTTATGCAATATGTTTGTTCAGGGAGGTGCCCTAGGGTTCAAAGAATATTTGTGAATTTTCTCAGGATTTTAGGAGCAATAAAAATGTGGCACCCCGGCTCAGAGCGACTGGTTTGCCTTGCATTGCCAACCCACAGATCATGTCTTCTGGCAACACACAACATCTTGGTATAGAAATCATAGCTTTATTGAAACTAGCGGAAACATACTGTTACATTACATCAAGTAGCGAGGCCAAGTGGCACACTCGGTGTGCGAGAACAATATGTACATTATTTAGTGAACATAAAGAGGTCTCGAGCACGACATCTACACGGCAGTGGAATAACAACGTAGAGGGACTCCATAGCACAAGGACACCAATGTGGACACGGTCTAGACACGGCAGCACTCCGATCCGGTTAGACTTTCCTGAAATATGGCATAACACGCCAGGTCAGTACATTGAATGTACTTGCAAGCTCACAGCAAGCAAAACCATAATGACAAACAACATCATGACATTTAAACAAGTTCAATGCAAGTATCAACATGCTACTCATGTAGTGACCAAACTTGTGCATCGAGTCAATCGGACTCTCTTACCAACGGGTTGCCTCGCAACCGAATAGTGATCATGATGGACCATGAACGGAACCACACTTGGTTCAACAAATTACCTTGTAACCAAACAGTGATCACTCCCGGATCACAAGTAATACCACAACAGTCAGTCTCATTGACATCATCATAACTCAACCAGTGCAATGCAAATAACTTAGTGTGCCAGATTATTTATGAAAGTTGTTCCATGGTGTGACTTACTTACGAACTGGGCCCTTATCCACGGGTGCGGCTATCGATAGATTAATACACTCTGCAGAGGTAGCACACTTTACCCACGCCATGGAACCCATGGCTTCGCACTCCCATTCGGGTGGACCAACGGCATTCCGACAGAACCCTCCCATTGCCATGACACTCTTACGGCCACTCCGACCAACTCCCCTCTGGGATCAGTCCTGGGTGACCGAGCCTACCAAAGGCAAAACTACCACCGTCGTGGCAAATAAATAGTCCCAAACAAGGACACAGTACCATAACAACAACAGGTCCACAAGATTATGTCTGCTTACCGGGTCAGGGTAACGCATGCCCATAACCTTCCCTAGTTGGAAGCACCGACAAGAGGCATGACAACAGAATGATTACTGCCTCCCCATACTAAGGCAAATGTGGTTGCACTTGGCAGCCCGATTCAGTGGCACCATGACCCGACCAACTTTTAAGTTCAAGTTCAATTATTATCAGGTTTAACTTGAAAATAAAATGTTGGAGTCACAATATGCCATGCTCATGCAACCATGTATCATGCATCATATATCACTTAACAGTAACAGATCAACCTTATTCAACATTCTACTTGCACAAACTCAACTTGCAACATTTTCGGTCCTTTCTTACTGATTATTTCTACTCATCACTTTAGTTGGTATTTATAAAATAAAACTCATTTTTCATATAGAAAAAAAATACTCATGATCATAATACAATAGTCATGACAAAATTTATTTAGATCAACTACTCAAGCTATATCTCACTAGTTCAAGCATTCATTTCTGTTAACTAAGCATTTTGATCATGAAAAACTAATTTTAATACTATATGCAATGAATATCATATAAATTCAAGTAGAAAATCATGGATATTGCAAAGACACCATGATCATGTTGTTGTGGCTTGCCTTAGTGCAGAGGAGCTTCACACTCCTCCGGATGCCTTCAAGACAAGCTTCACCTTCTGGAAATAAATCAAATGGCAAAAAGAAAATATCAAGAACAGTTCTGAAAATTACCAGAAATTCTAGGCCGCTAGGCAAAATCCCATCTTGGGTGTGCTGCTAGGATTTTCCAGTAAGAACAGAATGCAAAAAGAATCAACTCATTTGGATTGTAGAATAAAAGTTACAACTAGTCAAAGTTCTGACCAAATTTGAACTAAATTTGAATTCGAAAGAAAAACTAGGGGGGTGACGTCGAAGGCGTAAAACTCCCGGGCGCCACTACTCATACCGCTTCGGGCGCGGCCTGACAGGCTGATAGCGGGCCCCAGCTCTCAGGTCGGAGGGGGAGAGAGATAGAAACAGAGGCGGGTGGCATGGCGATGACGCTTTCTCCGGCGAGGAGTGCCCGGCGACGAGATCTAGAGGGATAGGATTGAAGAGGAGATTGAGGCGCACCTGCCCGTACCCGTAGCGTGGCTAGGCGTGGATGGACGGGGTCGGAATGGAGCTCTCCAGCGGCGGCGGCGGGCAGAGCTCGTCAAAGATTGTGGTTCAGGCGACGCAGGGCCAGTCCAGCAGCTCCAACAGCACCAGCACGCACCAGTGGATCACCACGAACACGCCGGAGTGGTCAGCTGAGCTCGAGCGGCTCTGGAGCGGGTGGGGGCAGAGGAGGGGATTTGCTGGTGAGCTCGGGGCGGGGACGCCGGCTAGTGGCCTGCCCGACCGGGTTGCGGCGTTCTACGGGTGTGTGGAGGTGTGATGAGTGTGTGTGAGGAGAGGAATGAAGCCGAGGCAGGGATCGAGGGCTTGCTGGAGTTCTCTAGAACCTCGCCCGGTGACGAATGGCGTCAGTGAGAGAGGAGGAAGACGCCGGAGGTCATGCGGGAGCTGTAGGCGAGCTGCGACGAGCACAGGAGCACGGTACGCGATGAGCACAGGGGCATGGGCACACTGTTGCATTGGCCATGCCGTGCCAATGCTCGGTGCGGCGAGCTGGGCACTAGGGTGCAGTTAAGGGGGCTCAAACAAATATGGTGGCGCAGTTTGGCAAGGTGTTGCAGCATGGGCAGCAAGCATGCACGAAACAGAGGTGTTGGCGCAACGCAGAGCGCGTCGAACACATGCCAACCCCCTTGGACGAACGTGGTTACCGCGTGAACTATGGCATCAGGCTGATCTAAGCCCAAACAACATGTTTGGCCGCTAGTCCTTAGTGGTTTTAGTTGTTTTGCACGCTTGGCTAGATCACAGGTGCACTGTGGGAGTGGCTATCTTCCTGGCAAGTTTTTGGACAGAAACTTGTGAGCTTAACTGAGAAAAATGTACAGGGAGTTAAGGGTTGAGCTTTGGGATTTAGGGATCTCTTAGGAAGGTAATCAAGCTCAGAAAAGATCAGCCCCAAAAGATCAAGCAAAAATATACTTGTTGTGCAAAGTGATCATTCTGTCCAAAACAGAAATGATTTTCTATAGCAAAAATATTACAAAAAGTTATGCAATATTTTTGCTCAGGAAGGTGCCCTAGGGTTCAAAGAATATTTGTGAATTTATTCAGGATTGTTGGAGCAAGAAATCTAGGGGTTGCTTTGGAGCATTATTCTCTGAAGTGATTTTCAGGGAGGAAAATGAATATTTTTCTTTTATGAAAATTATCCATTGGGCTTTTGTTGGAGTTTTTCATAGAAGAAAAGGTGGGTTAGATGTGGATGGGTTACTTGGGTGAAAATCAAGGGTAGGTCCAAGTGTTGAAGTCCATTTGAATTGATTCAAAACTCCAAATCCAAAGAAAAAGCAACTGAAAGTCCGGAAAAGGAGAGAAGGAAAAAACCAGGCTGACACAAAAAATGAGGGTTGGTTTGGAGCATGCTTCTCTGAAGTGAGTTTCATAGAAGAAAATGAATATTTTTCCTTTATGAAAAATATGTTGTGGGTCATTCTTGGGATTTTTTAGAGAAAGAAAGTTGAGTAGGGATGGATGGGTTACTTGGGTGAAAATCAAGGGTAGGCCCAACTGCTCTAGTCCATCTGAATTGATTCAAAACGCCAAATCCAAAGCGAAAGCAAAAGAAAGTCCGATAAAAGAGAGAAGGCAAATCCAGGCTATCACACAAAGTTCAAGCAGCGACTAAACATTGTAATTCATGGTAGAAAAGATCCAGTCATGATGCACACAACATTAGTATACACAATGCATCAACATGGCAGCAGTGCTCTCAGGTTCTGGCGCTTATTAGAGAAGGTGATGACACAACATAAAAGTAAATAGATAGTCCCATCACATAGGGAAGTAGTGATTGGCAGAGGTGCTAGACTCAAGTTATTAAAATAGAGGTAAAATATATTTTGAAACGTCCACCCTTCTCATTTACTTCACGGCTATCAGTTATCAATATCTTCCAAGCTAAGCACTCTAGTGGCGGTTCCCAAGCGGAAAGGTAAAGGTTATGACTCCATTGGGAGTTTTTGTTTGATTATGTGTAAGCTCTTTTCTTTTTCCAGTTTGGGACTGGGCATCCCTATTACCGCCCTTTTCTCGTGCGATGGCAAGTGAATAAACACTCGACCTAAGAATAACCCGCTTAGCATGGAAGATACCGACTACCTCCTGTCATTCCATGAACGACCCAGGCACATAAAATGGATATTTATTTGAAGTTTTTAGAGATGGCACATGCAAATTTACTTAGGACGGCAGGGTAATACCACATATGGGTAGCTATTGTGGACTCATTTGGAATAACTAGGGTTTCAGGTTTTTGATGTACTAGCAGAATTCCCACTTAGTACAGGCGAAGGCTAGCAAATAGGTTGAGAAGCGGCCAGCTAGAGAGCAACAACGGTCATGAACATGCATTATGAATAAGTAACATTAGATACTAGCATGATTAGGATATGAACACCATGAACCTAAATATCATAGAGGCTATGTTGGTTTTGATTCAACCACATGCATGAACATGTGCCAATTCAAGCCACTCGAACATTCAGAGGAGGATACCATATCATCATACTACATCACAATCATTTTAACGCAATGTTGATATCCAAGATAAGTTACTATTCACTCCTAGATACTTATGCATGGCATGAGAAACTATAATCTGTAATTGTCATTGCAAACATGTTTGATCATAATAGGCTGAAGTATGGATACTAGATTAAACATATTTACAAAAACAGAACAAGTCGAGTACATATCCGTTTCTCTCTGCCACGGCCAGTTCATCTAATATCGTCATTATTGCCTTTCACTTTCACGACTGAACAATTTGAAATAATAATAGTGCAAGAGGGCCGTGGACTAAGCTGGAATCTGCAAACATTTTATTCAAGAGGAGAAGACAAGGTAATATGGGCTCTTTGTTAGATCAACAATAATGCAAATGAGAGCCACCCAACATTTTGATCGTGGTCTTCTCCTTGGCATGAATCGATAAAAGAAAAGGAAATTCAGAGAAACACACTGAAATTTTTAGGGTTTTTGGTTTTTTGAAAGCAAGCAAATGAAAAAGGAAAAAGAAAAAACGAGAAAAACTATTTACAGGGAAAGCTCCCAACAAGTAAAAGAAGAACAAGGAAATCTTTTTTGGGTTTTCTTTTTAGTGCTACAACAATTTAAACTAGGAAGAAAAATCAAAAAGAAGCAAGAAACATATTTTTGGGTTTTTCTCAAAGTTTTTCAAACACACAAGAAGAAAGCGAGAAAAATAAATTAAGCATGGATGATACAATGTACAAGTGTGGACACCGACAACTGGAATGAAATGTCTGAACATGAATGTAATGTCGGTGGGAATACGTATTCCCCCAAGCTTAGGCTTTTGGCCTAGCTAGGTAATCACCAGTCGTAGAAGCCATGAGGTCCAATGTTGAAGTGTTGGGGAGCAGGAACCATAGGGTCCCACTGCTGAGGCTCCGCTTGTGCTACCGCCAGGTTGTTCCGGTAAGTGACAATGTCTTTGGGCAAAATCCTGTATCCGTTCCTGGCAACATGATCAAACAAAGCAGGTGCATGCATGGGGATGATATCACGAGTAGTCTCATTAAAAACTAAATTATAAGGAAAGTCAATATCAAGGTAATCAGCAGCAAGAAATTGATGGTCCTTCATAGCTTCTCTGTCTAGGTAAACCTTGGTCAAGGGGTGATCATGCTGGCGTATCCGCACATTGAAGTGAGTTCCCAAGCAAGTAGCGTAAATTCCCCCATGTTTTTACCCTTGAATCTGTTAGGGTGAAGGCTACGTGCCACATTAGCTCCCAAGCTAAAAGTGTTCTCGCCATCAAGTGTGCGACGCAAAACAGCAAAGTCTAGGGCGCTAAGTGAACCCTCCTTCTCTCTCGCTAGCAAGCACTTTGCAATAATTTAAGCAAAATAATGCACGGTAGGAAACTGCAAGCTAGTGGCAGTAGTGCCTGATAACCCACAAGTGTAGGGGATCACAACAGCTTTCAAGGGTAGAGTATTCAACCCAAATTTATTGATTCGACACAAGGGGAGCCAAAGAATATTCTTAAGTATTAGCAGTTGAGTTGTCAATTCAACCACACCTGGATAACTTAGTATCTGCAGCAAGGTATTTAGTAGCAAAGTAGTATGATAGTAATGGTAACAGTGGTAAAGGTAAAGGTAGTAATGATAGCAGTATTGTAGTGATTGTAACAGTAGCAACGGAAAGTAAATAAGGGAAGCACAATATATGAAAAGCTCGTAGGCAATGGATCAGTGATGGATAATTATGTCGGATGCGATTCCTCATGTAATAGTTATAACATAGGGTGACACAGAACTAACTCCAATTCATCAATGTAATGTAGGCATGTATTCCGAATATAGTCATACATGCTTATGGAAAAGTACTTGCATGACACCTTTTGTCCTAACTCCCATGGCAGCGGGGTCCTAGTGGAAACTAAGGGATATTAAGGCCTCCTTTTGATAGAGTACCGGACCAAAGCATTAACACATAGTGAATAATTGAACTCCTCAAACTACGGTCATCACCGAGAAGTATCCCGATTATTGTCACTTCGGAGTTGTCAGATCATAACACATAATAGGTGACTATAGACTTGCAAGATAGGATCAAGAACTCACATATATTCATGAAAACATAATAGGTTCAGATCTGAAATCATGGCACTCGGGCCCTAGTGACAAGCATTATGCATAGCAAAGTCATAGCAACATCAATCTCATAACATAGTGGATACTAGGGATCAAACCCTAACAAAACTAACTTGATTACATGGTAAATCTCATCCAACCCATCACTGTCCAGCAAGCCTATGATGGAATTACTCACGCACAGCGGTGAGCATCATGAAATTGGTGATGGAGGATGGTTGATGATGACGATGGCGACGAATCCCCCTCTTCGGAGCCCCGAACGGACTCTAGATCAGCCCCCGCGAAAGGTTTTAGGGCTTGGCGGCGGCTCCGTATCGTAATGAAACTTCCTCTCTGATTTTTTTCTCCGTGAAAAGGAATATATGGAGTTGGAGTTGAGGTCGGTGGAGCAGCAGTGGGCCCACGAGACAGGGGGCGCACCCTGTAGGGGGGCGTGCCCCCCACCCTCGTGGACAGGGTGTGGGCCCCCTGGCCTTCATCTTTTGCCAGTATTTTTTATATTTTCTGAAACTTATCTCCGAGGATTTTCAAGTCATTCCGAGAACTTTTGTTTCTGCACAAAAATAACACCATGGCAGTTCTGCTGAAAACAGCGTCAGTCCGGGTTAGTTTCATTCAAATCATGCAAGTTAGAGTCCAAAACAAGGGCAAAAGTGTTTGGAAAAGTAGATACGTTGGAGACGTATCAACTCCCCCAAGCTGAAATCTTTGCTTGTCCTCAAGCAATTCAGTTGACAAACTGAAAGTGATAAAGAAAAACTTTTACAAACTCTATTTGCTCTTGTTGTTGTAAATATGTAAAGCCAGCACTCAAGGTTTCAGCAAAGATTATGAACTAACCGTATTTGCAATAACACATAGGTCTCATGTTTACTCATATCAATGACATAATCAACTAGCAAGCGATAATAATAAAACTCGGATGACAACACTTTCTCAAAACAATCATAATATGATATAACAAAATGGTATCGCGCTAGCCCTTTCTGAGACTGCAAAGCATAAATGCAGAGCACCTTTAAAGATCAAGGACTGACTAAACATTGTAATTTATGGTAAAAGAGATCCAGTCAAGTCATACCCAATATAAACTAATAGGAATGCGTATAAATGACAGTGTGCTCTCTAGCAGGTGCTTTTTAATAACAAGGTGATGACTCAACATAAAAGTAAATAGATAGTCCCATCACAGAGGGAAGCAGGGATTCATAGAGGTGCCAAAGCTCGATTTTAAAATAGAGATTGAATAACATTTTTAGCGGCATACTTTCACGGTCAATGCAGCAACTATGAGATGGATATATCTTCCATACTACATGCATTATAGGTGGTTCCCAAATAGAATGGTAAAGTTTATACTCCCCCACCACCAACAAACATCAATCCATGGCTTGCTCGAAACAACGAGTGCCTCCAACTAACAACAGCCCTGGTGTGTTTTGTTTAATTATATTGATTTGCTTTGATCTTTTTGGATCATGGGACTGGGCATCCCGGTTACCGGCCCTTTCTCATGAATGAGGAGCGGAGTCCACTCCTCTTGAGAATAATCCACCTAGCATGGAAGATACATGCAACCCTAGTTGAAACATGAGCTGCTCGAGCATATAAAATAGAATTTCATTTGAAGGTTTGGAGTTTGGAACATACAAATTTACTTGGAACGGCAGGTAGATACCGCATATAGGAAGGTATGGTGGACTCATGTGGAATAACTTTGGGGTTTATGGAGTTTTGATGCATAAGCAGTATTCCCGCTTAGTACAGGTGAAGGCTAGCAAAAGACTGGGAAGCGACCAACTGAGAGAGCGACAACAGTCATGAACATGCATTAAAATTAATTTACACTAAGTACAAGCATGAGTAGGATATAATCCACCATGAACATAAATATCGTGAAGGCTATGTTGATTTTGTTTCAACTACATGCGTGAACATGTGCCAAGTAGAGTCACTCAATTCATTCAAAGGAGGATATCATCTCATCATACCACATCACAATCATTTTAATAGCATGTTGGCACGCAAGGTAAACCATTATAACTCATAGCTAATTAAGCATGGCATAAGCAACTATAATCTCTAAATGTCATTGCAAACATGTCTACTTCATAATAAGCTGAATCAGGAACGATGAACTCATCATATTTACAAAAACAAAAGAGGTTGAGTTCATACCAGCTTCTCTCATCTCAATCAGTCCATCATATATCGTCATTATTGCCTTTCACTTGCACGACCGAACAATGTGTATAATAATAAGAGTGCATGTGCATTGGACTAAGCTGGAATTTGCAAGCATTCAATTCAAGAGATAAGACAAGGTAATATGGGCTCTAAATTAAATCAACAATCATGCATAAGAGAGCCACTAAACATTTTCAATATGGTCTTCTACTCTTGACCCCAAAGAAAGGAAAGAGAAATAAAACTATTTACACGGGAAATCTCCCAACAAGTAAAAGAAGAACAAGAAATCTTTTTGGCTTTTCTTCTTAATTAATTCTTCTACAGGCATGAAAATTAAACTAACCAATTTTTTGGTTTCTTATAAGGTTTATCAAACACACAAGAAGAAAACTGGAAAAACAATTTAAACTAGCATGGATAGTACAATGAAAGAGTATGAGCACCGACGACTAGAATAGTGTGTGGACATGAATGTAAAGTCAGTGAGAAATACGTACTCCCCCAAGCTTAGGCTTTTGGCCTAAGTTGGTTTATGGCATTGGCTAGCCTGACTGATATCCGTAGTTGTAACTAGGGTCGTACTGAGATGCAGCAGTCATTGCCTCCTCAGCTGCTGCCTGACGGTGTGCTGCTTCCACCCTCCTCTCGTGTTCATTTGCCTCCTCCCTAGTGACAACATATCTTTCTTTTGCCTGATGATCAAAAAGGGTAGGAGCAGGGGGAGTAACATGGACAGCACGATGTCTGTCAAAGATTAGTCGATATTGGAGGAATTGTTCATTCCTTTCAAGGAATTGATGACTAATCATAGCATTATGATCTAAATAAGCAGGGAGCAACTCCGTATCATTTTCATGTATAGGTATCTCAAGATAATTAGCCACACGGGTTGCATAAATTCCTCCAAAAAAGTTTCCAGCTAAAGCATTATGATGCAACCTACGTGCAACAATTGCCTCTAAATTTTATTGTTTATCTCCTAATACAACACTCTTGAGAACATAAAGATCAGGGACACACATGTGACATGCTTCATCTTTACCATTAATGCATCTACCAATGAAGAGAGCAAAATAATGTATAGAAGGAAAATGAATGCTCCCTAAGATAGCTTGTGCTATGTCCCTGGATTCTCCCACAGTGATATTACCAAGAAAATCTTTATATTCCGATTTACTAGGTTCATTAATACTTCTCCACTGCGGGAGTTTGCAGGAAGTAGTAAAATCTTCTAGGTCCATGGTATATGATTTATCATAAATATCAAACAGGACACTTTGAGAATTGCGCGAAGACGTGAATGTAAACCTTCTCACAAATGAATCAGTTAAGTACTGGTACTGCGAGCACTTATCTTGCATGAACACCTCAAGGTCGGCATTACACACATATGCATCAAATTCATCCTTGATACCCGCTACAACCATAAATGGCTCTGATGGCCATTCACAAGGCCGTACATAAGCTTCCCTTGGTAATTTGTCATCGAGCTCATGTATTGCGAGCCGGGGTCCTTTCTTTCTTGAGGAACCACCTTGGTACATTTTAACATATTTCTTTTTCTGCAATATTTCTGAAATTTTTAGTAACTTCAAAATAAAAGTAAATAAAACTAAACAAGATTGATAGCAACTACTCCTACAAATGCCTAGGGCCTATATCATGCATTAAAATCACTTGGGACCTCATAAATTTGACATGCAAGCTCAAGAACAGGGTCACCTATGCAACAAAAAATTGCAATGAATAAGGCGCTAGAACAAAAACTAATTGGATCAATGGAGGAGTCACATACAAAGCAACAATCTCCCAAAGCAGTTTTGTGAATGGGGCTTTGAACAAGGAGATCGAAAATCGCAGCAAAATGAGCTAGAACTCGTGCTTGAGCTGGATGGGGATTTTTTTGGCAGGAAGATGGAGTATGTGGGTGCAGGAATAAGTGGAGGGGGTCCGCCATGGGCCCACGAGATAGGGGGCGCGCCCTATAGGGGGGCTGATGGAGCTATGTACCTAGGGTAGGGTCATGGACCTGTCTAAACCACCCTACCCAAAGACACCTCTAGAAGAAACCACATGTCAGTCGACCTAGAGGTGTTCCACTCAACAAACTCGAGAACACTCGACCATGAAGCTAATCACTCAACCATGAAGCTAATCACTCGACAGCCAGGGATCTCAAGTCACTCTGCGGGTAATGGTCTGTCATTAAGTAGCCTTAATGGTCTTCATAGCACTTTATGTGGGCGTTACCAGTAACCCCCTGTCTTAACGTACTTTAAACCCTGCATAACTGAGGGCTGGAGGGGTCTAGCGAACTCTATATAAGCCACCCCCCTCCTCAATGTAAAGGGTTCGCACCCCTGTAACTCACACGCATATAATCCAGTCGACCACCTCCGGGCACCAAGACGTAGGGCTGTTACTTCCTCCGAGAAGGGCCTGAACTCGTAAAACTCTTGCGTGTACAACTACTCCATAGCTAGGATCTTGCCTCTCCCTTAGTACCCGCCCTACACTACTGTCAGACTTAGAACCACGACAGTTGGCGCCCACCGTGGGGCAGCTGTCTTAGCGACTTATTGGAGAAGTTGCAATCTTTCCGATCTCCTTGATCATGGTTTTAGGCGGAGTTTTGGTTGAGGGCCACGAGATCCATCTCGGCGCGCTCACGTTCATCGCTGACGACTCTTATTGGCTCCAGGAGGCTCCACTCGACATCGACGTGCTCCCAGTCCGTGGAGCGACGCAATTTCGCGCGTGCGTCCGTGGCGTCCTCCTGCGGCAACCGTCGACCCAGTATCGATCGGTCGTTGTGTCATCCTCCCTCCCTGCTTCCCACCGGCGCAAGCGCTCCGGTCGGTCGAGGCTTCAGCGGTGGGTGAGGCACGCGGTGGCCCGCCAGTCGGCCATCCCCTAGGTCGCGGCAATCGAGCCCGACGAATCTCTCTACGGGCTGTTCGACCTGTCGACTGGCTCCACAGAGACTGCATCCGAGTGCGATAGCAGTGATCCAGCGGCGGAGGTTCTGATGGTCAATGGACCACGCGGTCCTCCCGGTTTTCCCGGCGCCGAGGGAGGCGACGGTGGAGGCGATCCGTCGCGCGACCATGAAGAGTACCTCCCCAAGCCCCTCCATTCGCTGCAGAGGGAAGAACTTCGCCGCCGGAACATGGATGCACTTCACACTCCTATCGTTGGAGAAACCCCTGAGGCTCGCGCCTTAGAGGACGCGCTCTTGTCCAACTTGGCTGAGCACACTCGACTGGAGAACCTTCAGCGAGCACTCGACGAGCGTGCGTGGCAACGGGTTTCGGACTCCAGTCGACGTCAGCTCTTTCCACCACCAACTCAGGTATATCAAACTCCGATTCAGAATTTAACAGCTGCAGCCCGTATAGCGGAGTCGATTCAGCCTTCCTAGTCAGAGGCTGGCAGAGGCTTGATGCAGATCAGAGATTTGCTCCGGGCAGCAGGAGATCAAAATTCAGCTGTATCATAGTCGCGGAACAGGATTCACAGCAGATCCGTGGATGCGAATACAGTCCAGTCGGCTCATAGCCCCAGATCGCCCCCGAGGCGTGAGGGGCATGGAGACCGGCATGATCAGTACAAGAACCGTGAGCAGTATGATCACCGATTCGATCGCGATGATCGACGTCGAGTGCCTACCCCTCCCCCAAGGGGTGGATCCTACGCACCTCGACATCAGGATGATAGACGCCAGCACAGTGGTGGGCGAAGGATTCCAGTCGACCCCAGGGAACCAGGCTTTGATGTGAGGTCCATCATCGTTCAAGGTCTGGTCGACCGGAACAGAGCTCACCGAGAGGGTCACGACAGAGATATACCCACCAGCAGCCGAGTGCATGTCTCAGGACCAGAGTGTTTCAGTAGAGCCATCAGGTCCGCAGTGATTCCCCCCAACTTCAGGTTGGCGACTGGGGTCAGTAAGTTCAATGGTGAGTCTAAGCCTGATACTTGGCTTGAAGACTACCGAGTGGCTGTCCAGATCGGTGGTGGAAATGATGAGGTGGCAATGAAACATCTGCCTCTTATGTTGGAGGGATCGGCCAGAGCATGGTTGAGTCAGTTGACACCCAGCAGCCTTTACACGTGGGAAGATCTTTCCCGAGTGTTTGTTAGAACGTTTGAAGGAACATGCAAGTGACCAGCAGGTCTGACAGAGCTGCCAACTTGTGTGCAGAAGTTGAATGAGACTTTGAGAGATTACATCCAAAGATGGATCACATTACATCACACGGTAGAGAATGTATCTGATCACCAGGCAGTCTGTGCCTTCAAGGAAGGCGTTAAGTACACAGAGCTAAGCCTGAAATTCGGTCGAACCGGAGACATGTCTCTGAGTCGAATGATGGAGATAGCCACCAAATATGCCAATGGTGAGGAAGAGGATCGGCTCCGGAGTGGCAAGCACAAGTCAGTCGCCCAGGAAACCGGAGGAGGGAACTCCAGTCGGAAGCAAAAGCGGAAAGTCGAGCCAGCTGCTCCTGGAGAAGCCTTGGTCGTGACTCAAGGAAAGTTCAAAGGGAAGCCCAAAGGGCCTTGGAACCCCAAGAAAGTGAAGGATAAAGAAGGAAATGACGTGATGGATTTTCCGTGCCACATCCACATGAAGAAAGATGAAGAGGGTAATTTCATTTACCCAAAGCATACCACTCGACAGTGTCGACTCTTGATACAGCAATTCCAAGGGAAACAGTCCAAGGATAAGGAAAAGGAGTCAGACAAAGTTGAGGACAAGGGGGATAGTGATGAGGAATATCCTCAGGTCAATTCCACTCTGGTGATTTTTGCTGACGTTGAGAGCAAAAGTCGACTAAAAGTCATAAACCGAGAGGTGAATATGGTTGCTCCGGTGACACCCAATTATCTGAAGTGGTCTCAGACGGCCATCACATTCTACCAGTCTGATCACCCGACGCACATAGCCACCCCTGGGAGGCAAGCTCTGTTGGTCGACTCAGTCGTCGAAGGCACTCGACTGACTAAAGTGTTGATCGATGGCAGCAGTAGTTTGAATATACTGTACGTAGAGACACTGAAAGGGATGGGCATTCCGATGTCCAGACTCAGCACAAGCAACATGAGTTTCTATGGAGTCATTCCTGGCAAGAAGGCTGCGTCACTCGGCCAGATTGCTCTCGATGTGGTTTTTGGTGATTCCAAAAACTTCCGCAAAGAAAAGTTGACATTTGAGGTTGTGGATTTCCAAAGTGCCTATCACGCTATTTTGGGCAGGCTAGCTTACGCACGTTTTATGGCTCGACCATGCTACGTGTACCTCAAAAAGATGCCTGGCCCCAAAGGCGTGATCACTGTTACTGGCAATCGGAAGAAGGCGGAAGAGTGCTTTCAGAAAGGCTCAAAGATCGCAGATGCTCAGATGGTAGCAGAAGAGTGGCAGGAACACCAGAGAAATGCAGACCCGAGTGATTTGTTGTGAGCCAAGAAGCCCGCTACGGAGTCAGCGTTTCAGTTGTCCGATGAGACAAAGCCAGTTCACATCCACCCGACCGACCCCAACGCTGCTCCGACAAATATATCCACAACACTCAATCCCAAATAGGAAGAAGCGCTCATCCAGTTCCTCCGTGAGAAATGGGACATCTTTGCTGGCAACCTTCTGACATGCCAGGTGTACCCAGGGGGCTGGCTGAGCACCGTCTACAAGTCGATTCAAAGGCAAAACCTGTCAAGGAACATCTGCGGGGGTCCGCCGTCTAGAAAAGGAAGGCTATTGGCGAAGAGGTGGCTCGGCTCTTAGCAGCAGAGTTTATCCGAGAGATTTACCACTCTGAGTGGCTCGCCAATGTTGTCATGGTCCCCAAGAAGGACAAGTCACTTCGCATGTGCATTGACTTTAAACATATCAATCGGGCCTGCTCGAAAGATCATTTTCCTCTCCCCCGCATCGACCAAATAGTCGACTCAACTGCGGGATGTGAGCGGCTGTCTTTCTTAGACGCCTATTCCGGGTACCATCAGATCCGTCTGTATGGACCCGATGAGATCAAAACAGCTTTCATCACCCCATTCGGGTGCTTCTGTTATGTCACTATGCCATTCGGCCTCAAGAATGCCGGAGCCACGTTCATGAGGATGATTCAGAAGTGTTTACTCACTCAAATCAGTCGGAATGTGGAAGCATACATGGATGATATTGTGGTCAAGTCACGGAAAGGTTCCGACCTGCTGACTGACCTCGCTGAAACATTTGCCAACCTCAGGAGGTATGATATCAAGCTTAATCCATCAAAGTGCACATTCGGAGTTCCTGGCGGAAAATTACTCGGTTTTCTCGTTTCCGAACGAGGAATCGACGCAAATCCAGAGAAAGTGGGCACTATACTCCGAATGAAAAGACCTGTGCGTGTGCACGATGTTCAGAAGCTTACTGGTTGCTTGGCCGCTTTAAGTCGATTCATCTCTCGTCTCGGTGAAAAGGCATTGCCTCTTTACCGACTGATGAAGAAGTCAGACAAGTTCGAGTGGACTCCTGAAGCTGATGCAGCGTTTGCAGAGCTAAAAGCCCTGCTTTCCACCCAGCCGGTGCTTGCTGCCCCGATCAGCAAAGAGCCTTTGCTGCTTTACATTGCAGCCACAGGACAAGTCGTCAGTACAGTACTTACGGTCGAGCGGGAAGAAGAAGGGAAAGCCTTCAAAGTTCAGCGCCCAGTATATTATATTTCTGAAGTCCTGACCCCATCAAAGCAAAGATACCCTCATTATCAGAAGCTTGTATATGGGATTTATATGACCACGAAGAAAGTTGCTCACTACTTCTCTGACCATACCATTACAGTCGTCAGCGACGCCCCATTGTCAGAGATTCTGCACAACAGAGATGCAACTGGTCGAGTGGCAAAATGGGCGATTGAACTCCTTCCCCTGGATATCAGATTTGAGGCAAAGAAAGCTATCAAGTCCCAAGCAATAGCAGATTTCCTCGCCGAGTGGACTGAACAGCAACTGCCGACTCAAGTTCACTCGGAGCACTGGACCATGTTCTTTGATGGCTCTAAGATGCTGAATGGTTCGGTGCTGGGGTAGTGTTGGTTTCCCCCCGAGGAGATAAGCTCAGATATGTACTCCAGATTCACTTTGATTCCTCCAACAATGAAGCAGAATACGAAGCACTTTTGTACGGGTTGCGTATGGCCATTTCACTCAGCGTCCGTCGCCTCATGGTCTATGGCGACTCAGATTTGGTGGTTAACCAAGTGATGAAGGAGTGGGACGTCAGAAGCCCAGCTATGACTGGTTACTGCAATGCAGTAAGAAAGCTGGAGAAGAAATTTGAGGGGTTAGAGCTTCACCATATACCCCGACTGAAGAATCAAGCAGCCGATGATTTGGCAAAGATAGGTTCCAAGAGAGAAGCCATTCCCAGTGGTGTGTTTTTGGAGCATATCCACGCATCGTCGGTTCAAGAGGACCCTTTCACCGAAGAAGCCCCGCAGCCAAAAAGTGCCACGGATCCGACTGAAGTCGAGGTCCCAGCCGTGGTCAACCTGATCATGGAAGTTTTGGTTATCACTCCTGACTGGACAGTGCCTTACATCGCATATATCCTAAGGAAAGAGCTCCCAGAGAACGAAGAAGAGGCTCGACAGATCGTCCGTCGATCCAAGGCCTTTACTGTCATGAAGGGACAGTTGTATAGAGATAGCGCGACTGGAGACAGTCAGAAATGCATAACGCCGGAAGAGGGTCGGATAATTCTCAACGACATCCACTCGGGGACTTGTGGCCATCATGCGTCCTCTCGGACTATCGTGGCTAAAGCATACCGAGCGGGTTTTTACTGGCCCAGAGCAAATGAAATGTCAAAAGAGATAGTCGACAAGTGTGAAGGATGTCAGTTCTACTCCAATATGTCGCACAAGCCCACCTCAGTCTTGAAGACCATTCCAATCGTCTGGCTTCTCGTTGTTTGGGGGTTAGATATGGTTGGGCCGTTGAGAACTGGCAGGAGCGGCTTCACCCATGTACTGGTGGCAGTCAACAAGTTCACCAAGTGGATCGAAGCCAAGCCTATTAAAAATCTTGATGCTGGCACTGCCATCAGCTTCATCAGAGAATTGATATTCAGATATGGAGTTCCGCATAGCATCATCACCGATAATGGGTCAAACTTCTATTCCGACCAATTCAAAGCCTTCTGCGCTTCTCAAGGCACGCGAGTCGACTACGCTTCAGTCGCCCACCCCCAGTCGAATGGACAAGCAGAAAGAGCAAACGGCCTAATTCTCAAAGGACTGAAACCCTGGTTGATGCATGATCTCAAGCACGCAGCAGGCGCATGGGTCGACGAACTTCCATCAGTTCTTTGGGGGTTGAGGACTACTCCAAATCGGTCGACTGGGAGAACTCCATTCTTTTTGGTGTATGGAGCCGAAGCGGTTCTGCCAAGTGACCTGCTTCACAATGCACCGCGAGTCGAGCTCTACTCTGAAGTCGAAGCAGAGCAAGCCAGGCAGGATGCAGTCGACCTTCTGGAAGAAGAAAGAGAGATGGCCATGATCCGATCGACCATCTATCAGCAAGACTTGCGTCTATTCTACGCCAGAAATGTGAAGAGTCGAGCCTTCCAAGAAGGAGACTTGGTCCTCCGAGTGGACAAACAGAAGCCACACAAACTCGCCCCTACTTGGGAAGGCCCCTTCATCGTCACCAAAGTTCTCCACAACGGAGCATACCGTCTTTACAACGTCGATCGCCAGATTGACGAGCCACGAGCTTGGAATGCGGATCTGCTCCGCCCCTTTTCCACTTAAGTACTCACTCGGATGAGATGTCATAAAAGTACTCATGTAGTTTATTTATCAAAGACAAAAGTGTTATAATTTTCCCATTAATTGTTGCTGCTTTTGCTTATGTAAGAAATCCCCCAGTGGGTGGCTTAGCTGCAAATCCGTTTCGCCTAAGTTTGTAAAAAAAATCCTGCCGAGTGACGAGCAAGCCTCTCACTCGGAGACTTAGCTGCGAATCCATTTCGCCTAAGTGTTTGAAATCCTACCGAGTGGAGAGCAAACCTCCCACTCGGGGGCTTAGCTGCGAATCCGTTTCGCCTAAGTGTTTGAAATCCTACCAAGTGGAGAGCAAACCTCCCACTCGGAGGCTTAGCTGCAGTCCAGTACTCGCCTAAGTGTTCGAAATCCTACCGAGTGGAGAGCAAACCTCCCACTCGGGGGCTTAGCTGCAGTCCAGTACTCGCCTAAGTGTTTGAAATCCTACCGAGTGGAGAGCAAACCTCCCACTCGGGGGCTTAGCTGCAGTCTAGTACTCACCTAAGTATGAAATTCATTCCGATCCGCAAGGACGACGAGGTGCAGGTCGACTGCAACCTTCTCCTTCGAGTTACGGCACAAACACAATGAGAAGTAATAAAAATCCTACCGAGTGGAGAGCAAACCTCCCACTCGGGGGCTTAGCTGCGGTCCAGTACATGCCTAAGTATTTGAAATCCTACCGAGTGGTGAGTCTGCCTCTCACTCGGAGGCTTAGCTGCAGTCCAGTACTCGCCTAAGTATTTGAAATCCTACCGAGTGGTGAGTCTGCCTCTCACTCGGGGGCTTAGCTGTAGTCCAGTACTCGCCTAAGCGTTTAAAAATCCTACCGAGTGGAGAGCAAACCTCCCACTCGGAGTCTTAGCTCCAGACCAGTACTCGCCCAAGCATTTGAAATCCTACCGAGTGGTGAATCCGCCTCTCACTCGGAGGCTTAGCTGCAGTCCAGTGCTCGCCTAAGTGTTGAAAATCCTACCGAGTGGTGAATCCGTCTCTCACTCGGAGGCTTAGCTGCAGTCCAGTGCTCGCCTAAGTGTTGAAAATCCTACCGAGTGGTGAGTCTGCCTCTCACTCGGGGGCTTAGCTGCAGTCCAGTACTCGCCTAAGTGTTCGAAATCCTACCGATTGGTGAGTCTGCCTCTCACTCGGAGGCTTAGCTGCAGTCCAGCACTCGCCTAAGTACGAAAATTGTTCCGACCCGCAAGGACGACGAGGTGCAGGTCGATTGTTACCTTCTCCTCCGAGCTTCGGCACAAATACAATGTGCGCTCTGCAAGGACGACGAGGTGCAGGTCGACTGCTACCTTCTCCTTCGAGCTTCGGCACAAATACAATGTGCGCTTCATCCTGGGACGCAAGGACGCAAGTCAACTGCGATCTATGCTCCAACCTGCAAGAGTACGTCCCAAGCACCAAAATATATTCCGAGCGAAGAACTATGTTCGTTCGAAGACAAATGCAAACATATTCAACCACAAACCCAAGTTCAGATAGCATCCTATGGATCCAGAAGTGCTCAGGCATCGAGCCTGTTAAAGTTTATCGGTTACAAAAACCACTCGGCATTCCGAGGCAAATTTAAGGCATCAAGCATAGAAGTTTTTTACTCCTCCGGTGGAGGACTGGAAGGCGCGACAAACTCGTCCAGGTCGATTCCATCAGCAATCCGAGTGGCAGCAGCAATGAATGTCTCCATGAAGGATTGGAAGTCATGCTTCTTAGTATTGGCCACCTTGAGGGACGCCAGCTTTTCCTCTCGTGCATCTTTGCAGTGAACACGGACTAAAGACAGAGCTACATCAGCACCGCAGCTGGCAGAAGACTTCTTCCACTCTTGCACTCGGCTTGGGACTTCATTCAGTCGAGTCATCAAAGACTCGAGGTCGTTCTGAAGCGTCTCCCCTGGCCAGAGTGTCGTGTCGATTCGCGACGCTGCAACCTTCAGTCGAGCAAGATAGTCAACCACACCAGCGACTCGTGACTCCAGTCGGAGCACGTTCATGGCAGCGTCATCCTTCACAGGAGAGTTGATGGGATCCAGGCATGTCTCCACTCGACTGGTCTCCTCCTCGAAATTTTGGCAGAATTCTGTACACACAAGTCAAACATAAACCAGCAGTTCCGCGACAAATCAACGGTGACAAGTCAGTCGAGTGAGAAAGGTTACCTTCGAGCATGAGGAACAACTTCTTGGCGAGCCCTCCTAGATAAGCTTCCAGATCATTCTTCTTCCCCGCCAGTTCACTAGCCTTGTCACCCAAAGCAATCTTGTCGTTCTTCAGACGGCTGACTTCCTTGTTGGCCGCGTCGAGAGCAGCTTTCGGGTTGGCATTCTCTTCTTCAAGTTTGCCGACTGAAGCCAGCTTCTCTTCCGCAAGCTTCATTTTGTCCAGAGCCACCTTTTGCGCTTCAGCAAGTTCCTGGTCCTTCTTCTTCAGAGCCTCCTTCGTTTTTTCTGCAAAATAACAAGGAGGTCAGAATCAATAATGTGCAGAAGGATGGAAACAGTCGTCAAGTTCTCACCAATCGTACCTTTTGCCTCGTCCTTCGCCTTCTGAAAGTTCTCCTGAAAAAGTTTCAAGTCAAGTTCGAGCTGGATATGTTTCTTTTCCAACTCAGTGTAACGAGCCACAAGTTCGCAAGATTTCTGCAAAGAGTCAGTTGACAGATATCAATGAGATGTTACTTCCGAGTAACTAAGAGAAAAACCGTAGCATTTCTAAGACTACAGTCGAATCAAAATATTCAACAGTAGTCTCAGGGACTACACCCAGTGGGTGCACTCAGCGTGCCACCACTGTTTTTATCGACTTAATCCGATCAGTCGACCAAAAGGAACAAAGAGATTGTGGTTCCAAAACCATAGCTAGCTGCCAGCAGTCAGTCATGGTCTCATCACGATCTACTAAAAAAAACAGGACCTTCAGACTACAGTCGACTGCCAGCAGTCCACCGTAGTCTCGGGGACTACACCCAGTGGGTGCACTCAGCGTGCCCCCACCGGTTCCAAGATTCCGTTTGACATGGTTTATCCAGACCGACCACCGAAGTTGGAATGAGGAAATTCAAAATACACAGACCACGGTCGACTGCCAGCAGTCGACCATAGTCCCGGGGACTACACCCAGTGGGTGCACTCAGCGTCCCCCACCAGTTCAAAAAGTTAAAAAAAATCAATCGACACACCCAATGGGTGTACAGATTCAAAGATCTTAGGAAAGGAAATCTTCAGATTGCATATCCTAACAGAACAAGCGGTGTTCAACTAACCTGGACATTGCTCTGAAGAGCTGAGCTGGCATCGTAAGCTGCTTGGCTGGAGTCTCGGATCGCCTTCAGCTGTTCCATCATGACCCCTGCTTGGCGTATAGCTTCCTTAGCAGCGCTTGCTTGGTCCTCTGGGACGTGGTGCGTGGCGAAAAGAGAAGGCGGATCAGCACTCGACGACGAAGGGCGAGCACTCGTCAGCGGCACAGCAAAAGACACGGTAGCCCAAGTGACGTTGCATCCCTCCGAAACCAGTGTCTCAGGTGCTGATACAACCTGAGCAGTCTTGCCAGCAGGCGCCTTCTTGTTCCTACTCTGCCTCAGTGGCTCCTCATCATCATCATCAGGGAGATCAATGACATGAGGTGGAGCTACAAGAAGGATTCAAGGTTAAAGATGAAGATCCAATCGACCAAAAGCAAAACGACAGAGACCGTACCAAGGTTGAAGGTGGGAGCATCTTCCATTTCTTGATTCTCGTTCCTGACTGAGGTCTCAGAGGTAGCAGCACTGCAGATTCCAGCAATCAGTCGGTTAGCCAACGAGTCGACCAAGAGCTTATTCATGCCAAACGAGAAAACATAAATTCTGCTATTACCCAGAAATAGTGGGAATCACCATCTTCATCTTCGGCAGGGCCTTTGTCGGCTTTGATGACGTCGCTCGAGGTTGCTTAGACGCTTTCTCAGTCGGCGCCAGAGAGGTCGTCTGAGGGCGTTTCATCGACTGCCCAACGGGCACAGTTGCTTTGCCACGCTCGACTGCGGGGTCATGGGCGAGCTCTTGGATCGCCTTTCAGTGCGGGGAGGGTCGACTTCCTCCTCCTCTTCCTCCTCCTCCTCCTCACCAGTACCGTCGTCTTCTTCATCCTCCTCACCATCGGATTGCCACTCCTCCTGACTTTCACCTCCACTCCCCTCCTCCTCTTCGATCTGTTTTTGCGCCCCGTTGGGCATCGAGTACATAACGGTAGTTTCTTGGAAGACAACAAACAAGACAACAGTCAGTCAACCGAACTCTAGCAAAACAGAATGAAAGAAGTAGGATCACAGTCGGAGAAACAGAATCGGACCTTGTCTGGCACGTATGATTGGTCGAGTTGAGGGAACCTCCTGGCTCCTCGGGGGTTGTCCTTGTTCCCTGTGATGGTAGTCATCCACCTCTCCAGTGTGGCATCCTCGACCTCCTCCGAGTGGACCCGAGTGGTGTCTTCAGTGCCAGAATACATCCACATCGGGTGATCTCTATACTGAAGCGGTTGAATGTGTTGACGAAGGAAAACCTCCAGAAGATCCATGCGAGTCACCCCGTCACGGATAAGTTGGACTACACGCTCGACCAACACCTTAACCTGAGCCTTCTCCTTCGGGACAACCTTCAGAGAGGACGGCTTGCTCACCCGATCCATGGAGAAAGGAGGGAGCCCAGTTGACTGCCCTGGCGTCAGCTGGTCTTGTCAGTAGAACCAGGTCGACTGCCACCCTCGGACTGACTCAGGAAGGACCATGGCCGGAAAGGCACTCTTACCCCTCATTTGGACTCCAAGACCCCCACACATCTGGATCACTTGGGTTCTCTCGTCACTTGGATTGGCCTTTTTTACCATTTGGGAGCGACAGGTGAAGATGTGTTTGAAAAGGCCCCAATGCGGCCGGCAACCCAAGAAATTCTCACACAAAGATACGAAGGCAGCGAGATACACGATAGAGTTGGGGGTGAAGTGGTGGAACTGTGCCCCAAAGAAGTTCAGAAATCCCCGAAAGAAAGGGTGGGGTGGCAAAGAAAACCCACGGTCAACGTGAGTGGCTAAGAGGACACACTCACCCTCCTGAGGCTGCGGATGCCACTCCTTCCCCGAGAGCCTCGCCGATCCATGAGAGATTAGCCCCTCATCGGCCAGGTCGTCAAGATCCTTCTGGCGGATGGTCGAGCGGATCCAGTCGTCCTGGATCCAGCCCTGCGGCAAACCGGCCCGCGACGAGGATCCGCCCCGACTGGTTGCTCTTCCCTTCGCCTTCGCCGTCACCTTCTTTGCCCGCTCCAAAGACGCCGTCTTCTCCTTCACCATTGTCGCCGGTGAAGCATGCACAAAGCAGCGGCGCTAGGGCAGAGGCGAGCGCGGCGGAGAAATCCGGAGAAGAGAGGGGGGAATGAAGGCGTACTGTTCAAAAACCCCCGTCCGGCGCTTTATATAAAGCTGCTTTCGAGTGGCTGACATGTAGGCCCGGACAATCCTGCCAAATCCCGCAACAGTCGTGCGCACGATACATGGCGAAAAAGGTGGCGCGGAGATCGAGGCGTCCCTGCCTTATCCCGTCCGATTGCTGCGGTCTCGCCCCGTCCCGCGCACTTCCCAAAATTCGAATCCCACAAAATCCGCGGGTTGCAGAACAACTCGTCAGGCGGAAGATCTCCTCTGCTCTGTCACTCGGAGCTCTCCAAGCGAAAACTTCACTCGACAGATATAAAGAATGGATCAAGGCGACTGAAAAAGAAGTTGATGCCGTCACCTAAAGTTCATTGATCCAAGACAAGACATACTCATAGCACAAGAAATGGGTCGGAAGAATTCTCAACTCCTTCCCCACTCAACCTCGATCCATTCGGGGGCTAATGATGGAGCTATGTACCTAGGGTAGGGTCATGGACCTGTCTAAACCACCCTACCCAAAGACATCTCTAGAAGAAACCACCTGTTAGTCGACCTAGAGGTGTTCGACTCGACAAACTCGAGAACACTCGACCATGAAGCTAATCACTCGACCATGAAGCTAATCACTTGACGGCCAGAGATCTCAAGTCACTCTGCGGGTAACAGTCTGTCATTAAGTAGCCTTAAGGGTCTTCATAGCACTTTATGTGGGCGTTACTAGTAACCCACTGTCTTAATGTACTTTAAACCCTGCATAACTGAGGGCTGGAGGGGTCTGGCAAACTCTATATAAGCCACCCCCCTCCTCAGTGTAAAGGGTTCGCACCCCTGTAACTCACACGCATATAATCCAGTCGACCGCCTTCGGGCACCGAGACGTAGGGCTGTTACTTCCTCCGAGAAGGGCCTGAACTCGTAAAACTCGTGCGTGTACAACTACTCCATAGCAAGGATCTTGCCTCTCCCTTAGTACCCCCCTACACTACTGTTAGACTTAGAACCACGACAGGGCGCCCTCCACCCTCGTGGCCAGGTGGCAGACCCCCTGCAGTGTTTTCAGTGCCTAAAATCCTTAAATAATCAGTAAAAAATCATACTAAATTTGAAGGGCATTTGGAGCACTTTTATTTTCGGGATATTTTTATTGCATGGATAATTCGGAAAACAGATAACATATTTTATTTCTACTTTATTTATTCTAAGTAACAGAAAGTAAAGAGAGGGTACAGAAGGTTGTGCCTTCTAGCTTCATCCATCTCATGATCCTCAAAATGAATCCACTAACAAGGTTGATCAAGTCTTGTTAACAAACTCATTCCGAATCGCATAAAGATGGAGAAATTTCGAAGTGACACTAGGTTTCCTCAACGGGGATATGAAAATCCCCAATAATAAGAATATCATACTTTTTCTTTGCAGTAGGAAGAGGAAATTCAAAACCTCCAATAATAATTGATGGAATTTTCCCAATAGAATTTATGCTCTGAACTTGAGGTTGTTTCCTCGGAAAATGTATCGTATGCTCATTTCCATTAACATTAAAGGTGACATTTCCTTTGTTGCAATCAATAACAGCACCTGCATTATTTAAAAAGGGTCTATCGAGGATAATCGACATACTGTCGTCCTCAGGAATATCAAGAATGACGAAGTCTGTTAAGATAGTAACATTCGCAACAACAACAGGCATGTCCTCACAAATGCCGACAGGTATAGCAGTTGATTTATCGGCCATTTGCAAGGATATCTCAGTGGGTGTCAACTTACTTAATTCAAGTCTACGATACAAGGAAAGAGGCATAACACTAACACCGGCTCCTAAATCACATAAAGCAATTTTAACATAATTTCTTTTTATGGAGCATGGTATAGTTGGTACTCCGGGATCACCAAGTTTCTTAGGTATTCCAGCCTTAAAGGTGTAGTTAGCAAGCATGGTGGAGATTTCAGCTTCAGGTATTTTCCTTTTATTAGTGATGATACCTTTCATGTATTTAGCATAAGGGTTTGTTTTAAGCATATCAGTTAAGCGCATGTGTAGGAAACTAGGTCTAATCATTTCAGCAAAACACTCAAAGTCCTCATCATCCTTTGTCTTGGATGGTTTAGGAGGAAAGGGCATGGGTTTCTGAACCCATGGTTCTCTTTCCCTACCATGTTTCCTAGCAACAAAATCTCTCTTATCATAATGTTGGTTTCTTGATTATGGGTTATCAAGACCAACAGCAGGTTCAATTTCTATATCATTGTTATTACTAGGTTGAGCATCTACATGACCATCATTATTAGCATTATCATTAGGCTCATGTTCATCTCCGGATTGTGTTTCAGCATCAGAGATAGAAGTATTATTAGGATTCTCAGGTGTTTCTACATTGGGTTCACTAGAAGCATGCAAAGTACTGTCATTTTTATTTTTCTTCTTCTTAGAAGAACTAAGAGCATCTAGATTATTATTCTGTTCAATCCTCTTAGGGTGGCCTTCAGGATACAAAGGTTCCTGGGTCATTTTGCCTGTTCTAGTAGCCACTCTAACAGCAAAATCATGTTTATTATTTAATTCATCTAGCAATTCATTCTGAGCCTTAAGTACTTGTTCAGCTTGAGTGGTAACCATAGAAGCATGTTTACTAGTGAGTTCAAGTTCACCCTTAACTCTATACATATAATCACTCAAGCGTCCAATCATATAAGCATTATTTTTCAACTGTCTACTAACATAATCATTGAAATTTGCTTTTTTATCCATAGTCATCAAACTCATCTAAGCACTGGCTAGCAAGTCTAGTAGACGGAATTTCAACTTTGTCATATCTATAGAGAGAATTTACCTTTACTACCTGTGTCGGGTTATCAAGACAATATGTTTCTTCAACAGGCGGTATATTAAGACCTTGTATTTCTTCAATAGGAGGTAAATTCTTAACGTCTTCAGCTTTAATGCCTTTTTCTTTCATTGATTTCTTTCCTCTTGCATATCTTTAGGACTGAAAAATGAAACACCTCTCTTCTTCGGAGTAGGTTTAGGAATAGGCTCAGGAGTTGGCTCAATTGGTTCAGGAATTGTCTCAGGGATTGGCTCAGGAAGAGTCCAATTATTTTCATTTGTCAACATATTATTCAATAGCAATTCAGCTTGGTTGACTGTTCTTTCCCTAAAAACACAACCATCACAACTATCCAAGTGGTCCTTGGAAGCATCGGTTAGTCCATTATAGAAGATATCAAGTATTTCATTTTTTAAGAGGATTATCAGGTAAAGCATTAAGTAATCGGAGAAGCCTCCCCCAAGCTTGTGGGAGACTCTCTTCTTTGATTTGCACAAAATTATATATTTCCAGCAAGGCAGCTTGTTTCTTATGAGCATGCAAATATTTAGCAGAGAAGTAATAAATCATATACTGGGGACTACGCACACAACCAGGATCAAGAGAATTAAACCAAGTTTTAGCATCACCCTTTAATGTGAACGGAAATATCTTAAGGATGTAATAATAGCGAGACTTCTCATCACTAGTAAACAGGGTGGCTATATCATTTAACTTGGTAAGATGTGCCACAACAGTTTCAGATTCAGTGCCATAGAAAGGATCAGATTCAACTGAAGTAATAATCTCAGGATCAACAGAGAATTCATAGTCCTTATCAGTAACACAGATAGGTGAAGTAGCAAAATCAGGGTCAGGTTTCATTCTAGCATTAAGGGATTGCTGCTTCAATTTAGCTAATAACTTCTTAAGATCATATCTATCCTTGCAAGCAAAAATAGCTCTAGCAGCTTCTTCATCCATAACATAACTCTCAGGAACAACAGGCAATTCATAATTGGGAGGAGAACCTTCATCATCACTTTCATCAATAATTTCATTGTCAATAATTTCATTCTCCATAGCCCTAGTAAGTTGTTCATCAAGAAATTCACCTAATCACACAGGCATAGAAGTAGTTTCATCATAAGTATCATGCATGGCAGAAGTGGCATCATCAATAACATGCGACATATCAGAATTCATAGCAGTAGCAGGTTTAGGTGTCACAAGCTTATTCATAACAGAAGGAGAATCTAGTGCAGAGCTAGATGGCAGTTCCTTACCTCCCCTCGTAGTTGAGGGGTAAATTTTAATTCTTTGATCTTTCAAGTTCTTCATAGTGCTCAGCAGATATAAATCCCAAGTGACTCAAAGAATAGAGCTATGCTCCCCGGCAACGGTGCCAGAAATTAGTCTTGATAACCCACAAGTGTAGGGGATCACAACAGCTTTCGAGGGTAGCGTATTCAACCCAAATTTATTGATTCGACACAAGGGGAGCGAAAGAATATTCTTAAGTATTAGAAGTTGAGTTGTCAATTCAACCACACCTGGATAACTTAGTATCTGTAGCAAGGTATTTAGTAGCAAAGTAGTATGATAGTAATGCTAAAAAGTGGTAAAGGTAAAGGTAGTAATGATAGCAGTATTGTAGTGATTGTAACAGTAGCAACGGAAAAGTAAATAAGCGAAGCACAATATATGAAAAGCTCGTAGGCAATGGACCAGTGATGGATAATTATGTCGGATGCGATTCCTCATGTAATAGTGATAACATAGGGTGACACAGAACTAGCTCCAATTCATCAATGTAATGTAGGCATGTATTCCGAATATAGTCATACGTGCTTATGGAAAAGAACTTGCATAGTCACAACGGGGTCCTAGTGGAAACTAAGGGATATTAAGGCCTCCTTCTAATAGAGTACCGGACCAAAGCATTAAAACATAGTGAATACATGAACTCCTCAAACTACGGTCATCACCGAGAAGTATCCCGATTATTGTCACTTCGGGGTTGTCAGATCAGAACACATAATAGGTGACTATAGACTTGCAAGATAGGATCAAGAACTCACATATATTCATGAAAACATAATAGGTTCAGATCTGAAATCATGGCACTCGGTCCCTAGTGACAAGCATTAAGCATAGCAAAGTCATAGCAACATCAATCTTAGAACATAGTGGATACTAGGGATCAAACCCTAACAAAACTAACTTGATTACATGGTAAATCTCATCCAACCCATCACCGTCCAGCAAGCCTACGATGGAATTACTCATGCACGGCGGTCAGCATCATGAAATTGGTGATGGAGGATGGTTGATGATGACGATGGCGACGAATCCCCCTCTCCCGAGCCCCGAACGGACTCCAGATCAGCCCTCCTGAGAGGTTTTAGGGCTTGGCGGCGGCTCCGTATTGTAAAACGCGATGAAACTTCCTCTCTGATTTTTCTCTCCATGAAACGGAATATATGGAGTTGGAGTTGAGGTCGGTGGAGCAGCAGGGAGCCAACGAGACAGGGGGCGCGCCCTATAGGGGGGGCACCCCCCCCCACCCTCATGGACAGGGTGTGGGCCCCCTAGCCTTCATCTTTTGCCAGTATTTTTTATATTTTCTGAAACTTATATCCGGGGATTTTCAAGTCATTCCGAGAACTTTTGTTTCTGCACAAAAATAACACCATGGCAGTTCTGCTGAAAAAAGCGTCAGTCCGGGTTAGTTTCATTCAAATCATGCAAGTTAGAGTCCAAAACAAGGGCAAAAGTGTTTGGAAAAGTAGATACGTTAGAGATGTATCAGTGCTCGATACTCCTGTCTCATCCCCCACTTTCAGAGTATGGTACAAAACTTCAAACTCTGAGGGCCTAGGCTCTACCAAACCCCAATCAGAAGGAAGCATGCATATGTGACAAAATTCAGTAAGTGAGATCTAGCAGTGTTCAGCATATAAATTAAATGACACCACAGGGGGATTATTCCTTGGATGAAAATGAAAGTTTTGCACAAAGGAATTTGTGAGGAGATGATACTGTTCGCATTCAATTGCCATGAAGTCGGTGAGGTCGGCATTAGCAGCATATTGGTTGAACTCTTGGAGGATTCCGGCCTCTTCATGAACTCATTGTGCAGCCACTCGCACGGTCGTAACTCTGCCAACCTCGGGGTATGGAGATCATTGTCAGATGACTGCCCAATAACCCCCTTGGAGTTCTTCTTGGAAGCAAACTTCATAAAGAAACTCATGTTTTTCCTATGAACAAATTTTTGAAATTTTTAGTCCACAAAATTCTTTTCTCAGCAAAACTTCACAAAATTGATAGCAACTACTCATAGGGATGTATAGAGGCCATAGCAAGCATTCAAACTACTTAGAACTCTAAGAAATCAACATGCAAGCTCATCTACAGCAACACCAAGAGTAGCTAATTATTCTAAATACAACCCACTATAACAAAAACTAATTGTACACATGGAGGAGTCACATACCAAGCAACAAATCCCCGAAATAGTTTAGGAAACGGAGCTTCGATCAAAGAGATCGAAATCCGCAGTTTCGGGAGCAAGAACATGAGAGAGGGAGAGAGAGAGTGGTAGTGATTTTTGTGTGAGTAGAGTGAGGTGGGAATAAAAAGTAAGTGAGGGGGCCCACCAGGTGGGAAGCACCCACCAGGGCACGCCTGGGGGTCCTCATGCATCCAGGTGGGCTTTGCCCACCTGGTGCACCTCCCTCTGATATTATTTGCACCAGAATTCAGAAATATTCAGAAAAAAATCGTATCAGATTTTCAGAGAATTCTAAGAACTTTTATTTTTGGGTCATTTTTATTACACGGAAAACTTAGAACAGAAAAAGCATGGCATTTTATTTTATTTAACCAAGGAAAACAGAAAACAAAAGGTAGGGACAGAATGTAATGCTTACTCCTTATTAACAACCACTTTCAATTAGCATGAAACCGAAGAACTTTCGTAAATCACTAAGTTACCTCCATGGGGATATGAATGTCCCCCACAATAAGAATTTCATATTTCTTTTTAATAGTAGGTAGAGGTAGTTGAAAACGTCCAATAGTGATTGTTGGAAATTTTTCAATAACGTTAATACCATTCACTTGGAATTGTTTCTTCGAAAAGTGCATCGTATGCTCATTACCATTGATATGAAAAGTGACATTACTTTTATTGCAATCAAAAACAGCCCCTGCAGTATTCAAGAAGGGTCTACCAAGGATAATTGACATGTTTTCATCCTCGGGCATCTCAAGTATAACAAAGTCAGTCAAAATAGTAACATTAGCAACAACAACGGGCACATCCTTGCACACAGCCAGAAGCAAGAGTATTGTACCAAGCTTTAGCATCACCCTTTAATGAGAACGGAAATAACTTGAGAATATAGTAATAGCGAATCTTCTCATCATGAGCAAAAAGGGTGGCTATATCATTCAACTTAGTAAGATGTGCCACAACAGTTTCAGTTTCATAACCATGGAAAGGATCAGATTCAACCAAAGTAATTAACTCTGGGTCGACAGAGAATTCATAATCCTTATCATCAATCACAAAAGGTGAATTAGCAAACTCAAGATCACATTTCATTTTAGCATTTAGAGATCTTTCTTTATACTTGCATAATAATTTCTCTAGATCATCTCTATCCTTACAAGCAAGAATATTTCTAGTTTCCTCCTCACTCATAGTATAACCTTCCGGTACCTTTGGCATTTCATATCTAGGAGGACTAGTTCTAGTAGGTGTTTCAAGATTTTCGGTTTCAAGTTCATCATCAGATTCAACAATATCATGTTGTCTTACTCTAGCAATTTGTTCATCAAGAAATTCTCCTAGTGACACATCATCAGCAAGCAAGGTACTAGCATCATCATGAGTAGCATTCATAGCAGAAGTAGCATCATCAATAACTTGCGACATATCAAAATTAATAGCTTGTGGTGGTGCTGCAAGTTTGCTTATAACAGAAGGTGAATCTAAAGCGGAGCTGGATGGCAGTTCCTTACCTTCCCTCGTCTTTGAGGGAAAAATCTTAGTCTTAGCATCCTTCAGATTCTTCATAGTGATAATATGATAATAATCCCAAGTGACTCCACAAATATAGCTATGCTCCCTGGCAACGGCGCTAGAAAAAGGTCTTGATAACCCACAAGTATAGGGATCGCAACAGTTTTTGAGGGTAGAGTATTCAACCCAAATTTATAGATTCGACACAAGGGGAGCCAAAGAATATTTGAAGGTATTAGTAGCTGAGTTGTCAATTCAACCACACCTAGAGATTAATTATCTGCAGCAAAGTGATTAGTAGCACAGTAGTATGATAGTTTTGATGATAGCAACAGTAGTAACGGTAACAGTAACAGTAATAGCAGTGATATTGTAGCAGTAACGATAGCAGTAGCAGCAGTAGTAACTTAGCAAGAACAATATATGATAATTTCGTAGAATTGGATCGGTGACTCATTGGATGATATTCATCATGAGACAGTTATAACCTAGGGCGATACAGCACGAGTTCCAGTTCTTAAATATAATGTAGGCATGTATTCCGTAAATAGTCATACGTGCTTATGGAAAGAACTTGCATGCCATCTTTTGTCTTACCCTCCCGTGGAAGCGGGGTCCTATTGGAAACTAAGGAATATTAAGGCCTCCTTTTAATAGAGAATCAGAACAAAGCATTAACACACGATGAATACATGAACTCCTCAAACTACGGTCATCACCGGGAGTGGTCCTGGCTATTGTCACCCCAGGGTTGCCGGATCATAACACGTAGTAGGTGACTATAACTTGCAAGGTCGGATCTAGAACATGGATATGATGGTGATAACATAAACGGTTCAGATCTAAAATCATGGCACCCGAGCCCAAAGTGACAAGCATTAAGCATGGCAAAGTCATAGCAACATCAATCTCGGAACATAGTGGATACTAGGGATCAAGCCCTAACAAAACTAACTCGATTACATGATGAATCTCATCCAACTCCTCACCGACCAGCGAGCCTACGAAGTAATTACTCACTCCCGGTGGGGAGCATCATGGAATTGGCAATGGAGATGTGTTGGTGATGACGAAGATCGAAGATCCCCCTCTCCGGAACCCCAAACGGCCTCTAGATCTGGCCTCACGATGAAGAACAGGAGATGGCGGCAGCTTCGTCTCGTGAAACGCGATAATTCTTTCTCCCTGATTTTTTCTGGAATAATGGGATTTTATAGCGTCGGTTTCAGGGTCAGCGGGGCCACCAGGTGGGCAGCACCCACCTGGGCACGCCTCGGGGGCAGGCGCGCCCTGGTGGGTTGTGCCCACCCAGGTTCCCCCCTCAGGTACCTCCTGGTTCCAGAAATTCTCTTATTTGATATAAAAATCCTCGCAAAGTTTTGTTCCATTCCGAGAACTTTTATTTCTGCACAAAAATAACACCATGGTAGTTCTGCTGAAAACAACGTCAGTCCGGGGTTAGTTTCATTCAAATCATGCAAATTAGAGTCCAAAACAAGAGGAAAAGTGTTAGGAAAAGTAGATACGTTGGAGACATATCAATGAGATCATGGACTTGACGAGGAGCTTCAGAATTGTTCGGAGGTAAAGATTGATATATAGGACGATGATATTCGGATACCGGAGAGTTTCAGAGTATACAAGATAATCATCGGATCACCGGAAGGGGTTCCAGGCACCCTCGGGAGGTTAATGGGACACATGGGCAAAAGAGAGGAGCACACCAGCCCACAAGGGGCTGGCGCGCCCCTCCCAAGGCCGCAGCCCTTGGGGAGAGAAAGAAAGGGGGATTCAGCCTCCCTTCCTTCCCTCTCCTCCCCTTTCACTTCCCCTCCGGCAAATATGGTAAGGGGGGTGCAGCTAGGGCAGGAGCGAGGATTCGGCCTCCTTGGGGGCGCCTCCTGGCTGCCTCCCTCTCCCCAAGTCATATATGTATACACGCAGACACATCTCCCCTTGTTGTTATGCATCTCCATGGATAGATCTTGCGTGTGTGTAGAATTTTTTTTGTTTTTCATGCAATGTTTCCCAACAGTTTGTGTTGTGAATAGTTAGAGAACTCGAGTTTTTATGTCTTGTGGGTTAACTGAACAGGATGTAAGTAAAAGTATATCAAGCCTGTGTCAGTCTAGAAGCATTTGGAGAGTATGGTGTGTACCGACGTGTGTGTCCCCACTGTGGCGGACCTAGAATATCAACCTTTCTTACCTTAGAAATATCATCCTTGAGGGTGTCATAGTTCATAGTTTACACTCAACATCATCATAACAAATATTCCTTAAATAGCATCAGCTTGATAGATATTTAGCATTATGTAGTAGATAGTAAAAATTATTTTACAATTTATGAGGGGGTGCCACCTGGCACCCCCACATGATCTGCCCTGGTCTGCAGTTTAAGGAAAAGGAGGCTAGGATAGTTATCTCTCAGATGGAACATAATAGTGTAACTGTCTCAGCTGATTTTCTAGTTGAGTTTTAGTAGATATTCTTGTATGTGGTCATGGATGTCTTGATGGATTTTTTCCATGCATTCCATTTTGAGTGGGTACATGTCACTTTATACTCACAAGTTGGGATAACTACCTTTCCCCCAAAATGTAAGGGCGTGTTTGGTTGCCCGCATAAGGTCCAACCAGGCCCGCGCCGGAAGAAATCGGGAGGTTTGATTGCCATCTTACACTATTTGGCATGCATCGCATGAAGTTTAAAGCACCTTTGGGTCTGTCTCGTGAGGCACGCTCGAATCGACAGTTTCTCGCGAGCCAGGCCCGAGCGAGGCACATGGGCGACAGGGGCTGCACGCGAGGAGACACCCTCAAGAAGTCGCGTTTGTTCCCGAAGCGTCAGCATTTATTACCCTCACCGCTCTCTCTCCCCTCTCCCCACTCTCACCAATGGCGGTGGCTGTGGCGTGCAGCAGATCAAAGAACAACAAGTCGACCTCTGGCCACCTTCATAGGCATTCGCAGCAACAACACTTCGGCAATGGCGGTAAGCTATTCCCCCCTCCTTGCCTACTACATCGCATTCGATTCGAGTTTTGATTCGATCCGTGTTAGGGCAACGGGGAATTGGGGTAAACACCATAGAAGCAACCATAACATTGTCATGACTACTAGTACATATGAGGTTCCAGATTCGGATTGAGTACAATAGTAATAGGGATTAGGGTTCATCTTACATAGTACGCACAGATCTTAGCCTCGGGCACCCTGGAGGCGATTGGAGCGGCGGGTGGCCTTGGTCTTGGTCTTCTCCTGCACCACCGTCTCTTCTTCCTCTCCAGAGTCCACCTTGATTGGCATGCTTCGTTTTCCTGGCTCCGGCACCCTCACAATCATTGCCACCGCATCCTCTCCGAAGGACGTAGGTACTGTCTGTACTTGGCCCACTTTTCTCTCTGTCCAGCGTCGCTGGATTCAGCCTGATTCATGGTCCAGCGAAGTATGTCGACTGACATAGCACCCTTCGTTGGGTCAGGAATCAGTGTCTTCAACTCCTCCGGCATCGCCTTCTTCACCATAGCGTCTGACTTTTTGTGTAGCTCTTCCATGCTGCTGAAGTTTGAGCACACTTCCATGGTGTTCTCAAACTTGGTGTTGTCACCCAACGAGCACCCTAGGAAGAAAGCTCTCCATCCAATGCCCCAAGGAAAGGGGTTGCGTTGGGGTTGGGGTTGGACTTGTTGTTGGAGTTCAGGATGTTAGGTTGGAGGAAGAGTGAGAGACGGATAAATGGTGACCGGCAAGGTGGGTTAATAAAGGGGCACACGAGCATAGGTTTTAATGACGATGTTGCAAGGTTCATAATGCAGATGCTAACCCAGCCTTTGAACCTCTTCATAATGTAGATCGACACGGAGAACAAGGGAAAGGAGGTGGTGCCATCGAAGGAACATGACAAGGGCAAGGACGAGGTGCTGCCCTCACAGGTGACGCCCGTCCAGATCCTGGGCATGAACGACGACGTGCAGGAGGTGCCCCCCACCGGCAAGCGCCGGAACTACGACCACTACCATGAGGTGGGAGGGCCAACCATGTTCTGCAAGGTGATTATGGCCCCCAGCTCGAGGCCATACCTATGTCATTGGACTTTACGAGGCACTTCCCGTCCGTGTCGCAGGAGTTCAAGTTAAAGACGAACATCAGCTGCTTCTGGAGGGTCACTGTCCGACTGTTGAATGGCACGGTCACCCTCAATCAGGGTTGGGCCACCTTCGCCGCCATCAATTAGATCGAGATAGGCTTCATGGTGACCTTCAAGTTGCTCACTCCCACCATGCTCAAGTTCATCGTCTTCAATGGCGATGGCATTGAAGTGGTGACCAGGTGTGGAAGGCATGACGACGCCTTCGCCGTAAACACCTAGGACAGCCCCTCATATGCTCCAGTTGCTTGACAACCCCCATATGCTCTAGTTGCTTTAATTTAATATTAAACTGCTTTGCATTTGAACTTATCTGTTAATGTGTGGCACAATATTATAACTGCTTAGTGCTACTATGTTATTTTGTGCGTGTTCTTCCTCACGTCGTTGTGTGTTGGTAACATCACCACCGCACCGAGGAGGTTATCAGACAGCATGCTTTGCATGCAACCAAAAAGCCGGCCTTGTGTGCGCCCGTACCAAATCAGGCAACCAAACATCATACGCTAAAGTAGCCCCTAACACGTGAGAACTAAATGCGGCAATCAAACAGGTTGCAGATGTTGGTTTAGAGGCTGCATTTGCTCACCCAGCCTCATATGAGCTAGGCTTGAGCAAGCCAGACCCGGTCACTACGGGCTCCAAACACACCCTAAATGTGCCACGAGCCCACGATGACGAGACGATTTCAATTCATTTATCTCCTAAATGTGACTTTCAGGGAGTCCCAGTGCACTAAAAAATTCAATTATACCTGCTTGCACTAAATTGGTGTTTATATATAGCAGTCCTAGTCCACTATATTTTAGTGTTGTATACGACGCTCACTTAATTACATCACGCGTTTACATTTGGATTTCCTAGATTCTCTTAGGCGCCTAATGCACAAGGACAGAGGGAGTATCTAACACATCCCTTAATTAGTGTCTGTACTCCCTCCGTCCGGGTTTATTAGAGCATGGTTAATAATATAGCCAGCTGCTGGCTATATGATGTTGCCATGTCATATATAGTCAATCTTATAGCCAACAAGTACAATAGCTAGATATAAATATGTACTACTTTGTTGATACATGGTCCATCTTACTCTCTCACAAAGTACCTAGAAACACGTGTTACAACCGGCTGTTAACTAGTAGCCCGCTTCTCTTCTCTCTCCTCTTCTCTCTCTTCCAAGTAAGCAAGAATATAATATTTAATGTCTTACAGCCTGCCTATATCACCTTATTGTACTTGCTCTTAGGCCTAAAGACCATTTTAATAGGACCAAGGTAGTGCTAGAAAGAAGTGCTTGAAAATTACAGCTGAAATTGGCCAATTAACAGGCTCACTTCTAGCTTAAAGTAGATGCTAAATTAATGAGCCACAGCTGCCTGCACGCGTATGCCAACGTAATAAACAACCGATGCCGGAAACAAGGCATTGCATGGGGCGTCTTGCAGGCAAAGGATCACATGCACTGGCTTGCATGCATGGTAATAACTGAACACTCGGTTAACAAGGCAGCGCATGGGAATAGGAAATGAAAAACTGACGCGATTGGAGCAGGTTTAGCGTGCGCGGCCTTACAATTTCGAACGGAGCTTCTTGGCCAAGAGGCCCTTTAAACCCGGACGAAGGGAATAGCATCTTGGGTTTGGTGCTAAGGCCGATATCTCAATTAAGATATGTCTGCTTTCTCTTTTATCATTAAGTAAGATATCATACTCAGATTCTACCGGTAAAATCTGAGTACTAACATACAAACATTGTGAGTGTTGATTGGGTCGTTCGGAAGGTAAGAGATTCTGTCCGAACGGTTTTGTTCGGCTCGATCCACTACAAGCCCGAACGGGGTTGTTCGGCGCGGACACCCAGAATCCAAACGAACGCGCGTTATCGGCGTCCTTAAGATATGAATGCTTTCTCTTTTATCATTAAGTAAGAGCAACTCCAACGGGCCGACCCAAACGGACGGCGCATTTGTCCGTTTGGGTCGGCCGCCCGCCCGTCGTTCGTCCTCGTTTAGATTCGGGTCGGCAGCGCGCCCAACGCGCTGACCCATTTCATGCCCGCATTCAACTTTTAAATAAAAAGGGCCCGCGATCGATCATGCCAGCAGCCGTGTCTCATGCCGGCACCATATCAGCGCCGGCGTACAACGCCGGCTTCAGAAAACATCACCACAGTTTATGCTGGCGCACTCGCCAGCCGGCCGGCACACATGCCAGCACACAAAAAAGGGGGACTTGAGTTCGACCACGCCATCTCGGCTCCCGTGGTCATGCCGGCACACCTACCGGCATACAAAAAAGATGACCCTCATCGCCATAGATCACTCGTCGGCGAATTTGAGCATGTCGGCCTGCATCTTCTCGAACCACGGCCTCTTCCTTGGCGACACGGTGTTGAGATCCACCTTCATGATCTCCACCCCGGTCATCATGCTCGCAAGAGCCACTTCTTTCGCCTTGGTCTTGGCGTTGGCGGCCTCGATATCTAGCATCCTGGCTTGCTTCTCCGCCTCAAGCTCGAACACCTTGGCTTGCTTCTCGGCGTCAAGATCAAGCCTCCTCCTTTGGATCTCCATGAAAGCATCCATTTGCTCCGACTTGAAACGTCGGCGCTCTTCCTCCCTTGAGTCTTTCTTATTCATCATGCCGTCCACGCTTGCGATCAAGGCGTTGGTGGCCGCATCTCGCTTGTCCTCCTTCTTGGAGTTGGTCTTCCCCCGCAGCCGTGCCGGCTCGCCCTCTCCAACGTCCTCCACGGCTTTCTTCCCCCCACGTGCCTTGAGTGCGGCATATTGTGCCTTTCCCGGAGGGGGCGACGGCGCCGGACGAGGCGAGGGAGGCGAGGGCGGCGGCAGCGTCGAGGTCGAGGTCGAGGTCGATGGCGTCGTCCATGGTTGGGCGGGAGCGAGCGCGCGGGCGGGAGTGTTTCTGGAAAAAAAGAGGAAATGGTGGTGGCTGCCACCGACCGGCGGGGCCGGAGAGAAGAGTAGGCGCGCGCGTTCGTTTCTTGTCCACGCCGACGCAAATCAGGCTCAAAATTGGGCCGGAAATGAGTCGCCCGCGGACGAAAAACACACGCGCCTTCGTTTGGGTCGGCGCATTGGGCCGCCACTTTTGTCCGCGCCGATCTAAATGGACGCGGGCGGACGAAATGGGTCGTCCCATTGGAGTTGCTCTAAGATATCATACTCAGATTTTACCGGTAAAATGTACTAACATACAAACGTTGTGAGTGCCAGGTGACAACAAATAGAAATTAAGCGGATTACTTACCACGTGGTTCGTCTGCCAGATGATGCTTACGCTGGAAACTTCCTCAAAGGCTCAAAAGGTGTTCTAATCTTTTATATTTCACAGTGTCCATGTAAAAAATGGGAGGGTTAATTTCAAAAATTGATTTTAATGCACATGATAATAAGGTTAATAAGTGGCAGTTTGTTTTTCCCAAAAGGATTTTCACTTCTTTCTTGTGTAAGGGCGTGGAAATATTTATATTATGTCGAGAGTAACATAGACTAGTAACATACTAGTAACATGGATATGTTACTAGTCTATGTTACTACCTTCATAATGGATAGTGTCATATACGTGGTAACATAGATGTCTTCATTTATTACTTCGTAGACTCATTTTACATTAGAAAGCGCTATGTGATGGTAACATATTATGTTACTCTATTTGCCTCTCTCCACATTAACTACTTGCCACCTTACCATTTTTACTTACGTGGCATCTATGTTACTACCTAAGTTACTCCCATTATGGCTAGCCTAGTGGGAGTAACTTAGGCAGTAACTTAACACATTCCAAGACAATTCTGCTTATGTGGCACGTATTTAATGAGGAAAGAGGTGATTGTGGTAACATAGGCCATGCTTGGATTCAAGGGACTATTTTTAGTCTGACTAAAACTAGTCGCTTTTAGAGGCTAAAGTTCCAATCACCCCTGACTAAAAAGAGGCTAGAACTAGTCTTGAGACTAAAAAAATTTAGTCAGGGGAACCCTACTAAAATGTGGATTAGTCCTCTCTCTCCTCATTTAACTCCTCTCCTTTAACACATGCGAGTTCGGGATTGGAGGGTTTGGAGGATAATAAAATGCTCATTAACTCATTTTAGTCTATTTAGTATTTGTATCCAAACATGGGTGAGGCTAGCAAGTTTTAGTCCCACTACTTTTAGTCATGGGACTAAAACGTATCCAAGCACCCTCATAATATGTTACTGTAACATAGCTTCCAAGACAAAATGAGTCTATGAGCTAATAAATAAAGTCATCTATGACACTAATACTATATTACTTTGCACTATGAAGGTAGTAACTTAGACTAGTGTCATATGCATGACTCTAGTATAAGTTACTCCCCACTATGACCAGTCTTAGGGATATACTTATAAACAAAGAAAAGTTGTATAACAAGGTGATACTCTGTCACATATCATTTGTATTAAAAAGGCATTGATATGCCAACATCTTTGATTGGTACAAGCAAGTCAGAGGGTCTAATTATCAGGATGGCACCAGCAGTTGTCATCAGTCTAGAAACATGCATCGCGGAGCATGGTGTGCGCGGTACGTGTCGACAGACACACGACCCAGAAGCGCAAGCGCACGACGAGTCGGCGAGTGCGCGGCGAGAGGACACCGGCGGTCGGCGGAGGAGGCCGGGTGCTCGTTGCTGGATGGATCTCCACCTGGCGAAGCAATCCCTCGACGCGACGCTGTCGAAAAGGTTTCGCTTTCGCTCGTCGGCCGTCGACTCTGCTGGACCCACGTATGTAGCTTAACAAGAGATTTTTTACTGTGCTGCGGCAGTACTTTCTGTGGTGGAAGCATCGGGGTGCGCCGTGGCGGCCAAGCTGCGAATTTACGCTGGATTTCCACCTGATTTGCTAATCCAAGTCGAACGTGTCGTAATAACGGAGTACTGTATGATCGGTGAAAAAGAGGAGCAGTGCGAGCATGTGCAGGAACGAAATCAATTGCATTAGTATTTTTGTTGCAAAATAACAATTTGATAGTAGTACATGATATCCCGTGATGAGAAACTAAATCCTCCAAAAATTGATGCCTACAACTTTGCTGGACTGAATCATCGTAGGCCTCTCCTGCGTTGACGAAGCTGCCATACTGCACGAGTATGGCGTCGACAACGCCGGACTCTTCTTCACATGGTGTGATCGCGTCGTCCAGTTCAGCCGTCTCCTCGGCCGCCACCAGAACTGCGTCGGGTGCTGCGGTTGGTGCCGCGAGCACATCGATCCATCCCTCGTCCGAGTCCCAGTCCGGGAGCGCCGATGCAGGGCACGCCAATGCCCCCATCCTCCTCCCGGCCGTGCTGTCGTGCTCCGCCTCCTCGGTGTCTGACTCCGACTCCCAGAATGCCGCGTCCAGCGTGCTCTTCGGCGACACCCATTTGCTTTTGCTCTCCACGGCTTGCGGCTTCCCGTCGACGACGCCGGCGGCGGCCAAGAACGGGTGCTCCAGGAGCTGCTCTGCCGTGCACCGGTCGCTGGCCTGCCTGACCAAGCACCCGCGCAGGAAGTCCTTGGCCTCAGCGGACAGCCATTGCGGCACCTCTGGGACGGCCTCTGTGTACCCGATCCGGTGCAGCGCCGCCAGAGCGTCACCGTCCATGCCGCTCCACGGCGCGTGGCCGGTGGCCATTTCTACGATCATGCAACCGAGCGCCCAGACGTCGGCAGCGGGGCCCTGCTCCACGCCTCGCGCCACCTCCGGCGCCATGAACGCCGGCGTGCCGCCGATGATCGGCCCGCGTTGTGCCACCCTCGCGCACCCGAAATCCGCGAGTTTGGCGCGGCCGTCGGCGCCGATCATAATGTTCTGCGCCTTGACGTCCCCGTGCACCATCCCGGTGGCGTGGAGGTACGCGATCCCGGCCGCCACGTCGGCCGCGTAGCTGCGGACGGCGCGCTCGTCGAGGCCCCCGTCGATCGCCACCCGGTCCGCCAGCGAGCCGCCGGGGGCGAACTCGAGGAAGAGCTGGTAGGAACCATCACGGGCGCCGTGGCCGCCGATGCAGGAGACCACGCGCGGGGATTGCAGGCCGGACATGAGACGCTGCTCCCTCCTCAGCGCCGCCGAGCAAGCTGCGCTCGCCGACTTGACCGCGAAGAGCTCGCCCGAGGCGTCGTCCACGGCGAGGAAGACCTCGGCCCCCGACGCGCCGCGGCCAAGCGTGCGCACCCGCGTCCATCGCTTGCTCACGGCCATCGTCGCCTTCGCTTCTGTAATCCGTGTTAGGAATTGAGATTGTGGTGGTACTCTGTTGTGGAGCTTGTTTGTGCCCAAGCTGAATTGTTGCTGAGTTCCTTTTTTCGGCGGGTGTGCGTATATATAGGTTGAGGGGTAGGGAGGAGGGAAGAAAGGAAGGCTTTGTACTTGGGAGAAGAAAAGTTTAGAACATGGTGAAGGCATTTGGCGTGTGCGGGGATTAGGGAATCCAGAAGCGAAAAGGCGTGGGAAGCAAGCTGCTTCGGGTCTCGGCACGCGCTCGCGGCGGCGGCGTCCTCCGGTGGCCATGGATGGACGGGCATGTGAGTGGAGACGCGCGGACGGGGCTTGACCAAGCTTAGCGCTCCGCCTATTCTTACCCGCGTAAAATAACCTCGTTTAGGAGTCGGAAAAGGCAAAACCCGTGTCAAATCCCGGTCGTCTTGTAATGGCACCAATGTTATGGGATTTGCGCAAGCTCAACCGATGATTCTTGGAAGGTACAAACGGGCTTGAAAATTAAGTAATCTGCTGGAGTACTTTTCAAAGTCTTGGTCGTTCATAGCTGTGTGAATCAGAGCAGTGTCCAGCTGGGTTGCCAGAGTCTGGTGTAAACGAACACAATCGGGGCTCGAGGTCAGCGGCTGCAGCTGAACGCAGTTGGCCAGTTGGGTCTCCTCTCCACGGTTGGTATGGTAATTTGACATTGTGGCAATTGCCGACTGCCAAGCCCACCCCTGTACTGTACATCAGGGGCGTGTTTGGTTAGTTTCTCCATCGGACCTGGCTAGAAGAGCAAAAACGAGCAGTACAGGCTGAGCAGGGCCTGGGTAAAAAAAAAAGGACAAAAAATATAGATGATCAGTTGATTGGTTGCCTGTATTTAGTTGCATACATGCATATGATTAGGAGTTAACAACAAATCTTAACTCGTCGTTGGCCTCCTTCTTTTTAAGTGCGTCCATCACACACACACACACATATATATATATATCGTATGAGGACGTAGCCGTCCACCGCCCGGTTACGGGTGGGGTTTGGTCTAGATTTTCTCCGGCTTCAAGGTCCATCCCGTCGAAGTCTTCGGAGGCGTAGTCAAGCAGATCGGTTAACTCTTCGAACAGGTTGAGTGCGCCGAAGCTTCCTTTGCCCATCGTGTCCTTAACCGGTGATGACGCTCAACTGCCTCGAGGACCCCCTCGGTTGAGCGGGATGCGCTAGCCGGCGCGACGGCCATGGAGCACGTGCCGCTCTCCGCACCCTCCTCGGGCCACGTCGAGGCCGCCGCTGTCGTGCTCCTCACCTCGCTGGCCTTCCTCCCGCGCACGGCGCAACGCTGTTTCCGGTCGTGGAAGCTGCTGCTCTGCTTGGGATCCCCCGACCGCGCCGCGGACGTCACAGCCGCCGCGGAGCTCGGCCTCCGCCTCGTCCACGTCGACGCCAACCGCGTCGAGGAGACCGCGGACACGGTCATGGCCCTCTTCCTCGGCCTCCTCCGCCGCACCCACCTGCTGTCCGGACACGCGTCCTCCTCCACGCCGTCCACCGGGTGGCTCGGCTCCGTCCTTCCCCTTCTTCTATCCTTGCACGGAGCTCAAGCTCTTCCCCGCACCCATCTTGCCCATCCCCTGCTGGAACACGTAGAAGAAGTAGCCCTGGTTCATGGCGAACATGTTCACAAGCCGCTGCGTCTCCGACGACTTGAACAATGTCTGGTCCGAGCTCAGCAAGCCCCTCCGCTGCTGCAGCTCCTTGAAGCAGACGCCATCGAACAACGTGTTCGTCCGGTCGAACGTCGTCGTCGCCGAGTCCCCGCCCTTGCTGCACGTGGCCGCCAGCGACGACGCGAATCCGGCGTCCTGCGTGGCCGCCTTGAACTTGAGGCGGGGCATGAACGACGGGCAGTGCGCCACGCCCAGAGCGTGCCTGTCGGAGAGCGCCACCATGTCCTGCACGTACCCCGGCGACTCCCGCAGTCTGGCCGCTCCCAGCCCTCGCGGCCGAGACCGACGGCGGCGGCGGGAGCAAGGTGAGCCTCGTACTGCGTCTCCTCTGCCTATGCTCGCGCCTAATCAGGTCGCGTCCGCTTGGCCGCACAAGGACGCCGGTCATGGCATCAGGGTCGCTGTCGTGGACTGGCGGGACGCGCCCTAGCGCCGGCGCCCCTCGCAGCACAAGGCGAGCCAGGCGTCCTCGCAGCGCCGGCGAGATCCAGAGGGAGGAGAAAGGGAAGAGTGGGTTGACCCAGAGAGAGGAGAAAGGGAAGGGTGATTAAGGGTAAACACCTCTCCAGCGAGCCATCAAGAGCATGGCTCAGGCCTGGCTAGTGAGAAACTGTCGATTCGGTCATTTTCAATGAGCCAGGCATAGAGGTCCTTTAAGAACCGTGTTATGCAGGGCCAACAGTATATGCATGCAACCAAATAGCCCACCTTTAAAAAAATGCTGCATCACGCGGGCTTGGTTGTGCTGGATGCAGTCAACCAAACCCGTCCTAGTACTTTTCTATATGGTGCTGTGCCACCGGACTGTGTCGTGTGCGTCTGCCCGCAACATCCTTCTAGAACCAAATACTCTGACGGAAATACTAGTGAATGCAGCAGCAACAATCGTTCCTATCATACATATATATAAGCGACGTCGTAACCCAGTGTTTTACCTCGGTGAGATGATTCACAGCTGGTTACAAAAGCTGGTGACCCTCGAATCTCACAGCCGGTTACGCTTCACGAACACATGCCTTTCACCCGGAAAAGAGTAAAATGTATTCGTGGTCATCAAATTTGTGTCGAAAGCTCACTTTGATCATTGTACTTAAAAATACAAAAATCAATACGGTCACTATATACAACTTGAGGTGATTATACGGTCACTATCTCACTGTATAGCTCCGTATTTTGCTCTGTTGACTGGTCAAAGATCACAACACCCTCTCTCTATCCTATGAGGGTGCCACTTGTCAGTTGACCTCTGGATCAATCTGTGGACAGCACACAGCAACATTTTTTCTTAGGCTGGTACCGCCGCATGTGTGCATGCATGCGTGTTATCGAGCGCTTGCTGGACGGGGCTGCATGCTACGATCCCTGCTCCCGACTTTCTTCACGGCCGCTCAGTTCCCTTCAGTGTTCCTTTCCCATAACAAAAAAAGACAACAATCCTTATACTCAAGACTCAAGACTCAGCCACCGGCTCAAAAAAAAAAGACTCAGCCACGGGGCCATTGTTATACCTCTAGTATGTACGTCTGTTACATAAATATATATACATAGTACTATATCGGGCGTTCGCTGTCTTCACCGACGGGCGCATCATCCGAGGATGCGCCGCTCCGCTCACGCCATCGCCACCTGCACTTGGATGAGGCCGGCCACCATCGCCGCTGTTGGCGCAGCCGCGCAGGTACCTACCTCAACGGCGATATAGCCGAGTGCTTTTCATCGATACACGCGTATGAGGCTAGCTCGAGTAATTTCTGAGCTAAATCGGTTCCGTTGAGACTTGAGACGTAGGCGGCGAGAGATACACGTACAAAGGAAGAAGCCTAGCTAGCTGCTCGATCCATTTTCCTAGGCTAGGTAGCACAGGCATGTATATGTAACAACATGCCGCCGGCTGATCGATCTGATCGCTCGAAGCACACGCACCCGAGACAATACGAGGACACGCGAGTCACGCCGAGTTGATGGCCACGGGACCGTATCAGTTGATGGCCACACGCGAGTCAGCCGGACATGGACTCTCCAACGTCTGTGGCACAAGCAGCTCAGCCCGTTGTCCTCGCTTGATCACCGGCATGCACGTACGTACAGCCGCACAGGCCTTAGCTCCACAACGTGGACTGATGAGCACGGCAAGGGTTCAAAAGTGTTGCGTGCATACGTGTAACTGTGTAAGTGTGTTTTGTGCGTGTTAATTAAATATTCATAACGCTCCATAGATTTAACACAAACTTCTGTGGGCATACTGGTTAGAGTACGTGGGCTTCAGCAGAGATCCCTGGTTTGATTCTCATGCGACGTGGTGTTTTTTTCTTTAAAAAAAATTGACAGGTGGTCCCACATAAAGTAGAGAGAGGGTGATGTGATGTTTGACCAGTCAACGGGCCAAAATATGGAGCTATACGATGAGGCAGTGACCGTACAATCACCTCAAGTCGTATATAGTGACCGTATTAACCATATTCTTAGTACAATAACCAAAATGAGTTTTCGACACAAGTTCAATGACCACGGATGCATTTTACTCCCCGGAAAACTAGCTCACGACGGAAGGCCTCGACGTGGGCACCTCCTCGACCGGAGAGAAAAATCCGAGTGAAAATATCTCGCGCGCGTCCACCTCACACACACACACACACAGGAATAGGAATGGCAGGAATATTATTCGATCCCCATGTCCGTGCATACGCAGCCACGTTCACTGGCCGCCGCGCGCACGCGCGACGGCCTCGACGCCGGCCGCTCTCCCGTTCAGCTTGCGCACAAGTATGCATGGCCGCGAAATCGATCCGGCCACGTCGAGCGCGGGGACAAGTGGCGCTGCTCGAAGGCATGGACGGCAGGGGGTTGTGGTTTCGGAGTGTGCGTGGGAGTGGGACTGCTGCCGCTGGCCCATGCCGATGGATGCCGCCCGGCGGCGAGGCGACCGAAAGCGTGGTGGGCGTGCGTGCGTGCTCTTTGCGGCGCGGGGCCGCCGAAACCGAAAGGACGGATACGCTGGTACGCGGATCGTCGCGTGAGCCGGATGCGTTGCCTTTGCTTTGCTTCCTTGGCCAGCGTGAGCAGAGCAGAGCACGTCGACGCTGCCAACGCTTGGCTCCCACCATGCGTGCCGCCGCTTGATTTGTTTTGATTCCACTTCACTTCACCGCCCAGACACTTCCTTGGCCGTCCATTTTTCTCCACATGAAGAAGAAAGCAGGAGCAGCACACACCACACGCACACGGATCGGTCTATGATGATGGTGCACTTGAAACCCGCGAAATTGTTTCACCACGGGCGGTTCTGCTGTCGTGCCAGTCGTCCGCAGAAACGAAACGTAGACGCGTCAGATCTGGATCACTGACGACGCGAAAAGGAGCGGCGGCGTTCTTCCGACGGCTGGTGCACATGAACTCCACGTCCAAATGAAATGTGCACCCCAAGTCACACAGCCACACAAGTCAGCCTTCACTATAGTAGCACTTCAACCTAACTTAACTCCGTCGTCAACCAATGATTGCATAAACAGATTACTAGCACTAATTACCTGACCCCCAAAAGGGTCAAGCTCGGCTCTTCCTTCAAAATAATTTTTTTTTAGAAAAGGAGGATGACCCCCGGCCTCTGCATCTGGGCGATGCATATGGCCATATTATTAATTATTCTCAAAAGACCTTACAAAGTCATACAACAGCAAGACTAAAGCCACCGTCTAAGCAACAACTGTCGCTACACCTATCCAATTGATGAAGGGGCGCTGATAGCCTGGGCCTAATACCAAACAGACATCGCAGCCATACTTAAACATCTAAGACCTGAGGTCCCAACCAGGACGCCTGCCTGGTATGGGGCACCTACCAGTCCGGCGCACTCCTCAACCAGGACGCCTGCCGGGTATGAAGCCCTCGCAGCCACCTGCCACGAGTTCATCTTCAGAGCTGTACTGTTGCATCTACCTTGCCAGGTCTCTCTGCCATCGATGCCACCACGACGCCAGACAGCGTCGTCCTCCTGCGCAACTCCATCCTCCCACGTCGAACTCCGAATCTGCACTGCGCCACGCCGTCAAGATCCGGCGCCATCAATGGATGGATGAAGCACCGTTCCACCAAAGAAACCGTCCGTTGGTCCCGCGAAGCAAGGCGCAACACCAAGTAGAAGGCCGAAGTCGCACCGCCACCCAGGGCCGGTCCTGAGATTTTGGGGGCCCGGGGCGAAACTAAAACTAGGGGCCCTTAGTAGAAACAACAAATAATAGTAATGAATTTATACATATATACTTGTCAAGTAATTATACATATTACCTTTCAAAAGTAATCATTGCCCGATGCAAATTCACTTATGACGAGGTTGAATTCAATCTCTTCCAATAATTTCTTCTCGACACATATTGTTGCCAAACCATTTGAATTTATGATTCATTATTGACCTCTCAACAATTTTAACTCTGAAAATCTAGTGTCAGCCGATGTGACAGTCACAAGCACTGTAAATAAGATGTTATATACAACAGAGACATTAGGATAACAATCAAATTCTGTGACATGGTAAAAAATATTCATAGAATTACACCGTCCAGCAAAGTGAATTTCACAATTTTAACTCACAAAAGGGTAAGACTGAATGTTCATCAACACTAGCAGATTGTGCGTGTGCCCCTAATGAAAAAACTGTACTCTTAGGACCACTTACATTATTTTCACATGTATTGATGCCAACAGTTATCTCTTCCTCAGATTAAGAATTTCCTTTAATATGCTTCTCTTCCTCCACAACAACTATCACCAACTTATTATTTGGGTACGTCGAAGCACTAGTACTGCTCTTGAAAAATTATTAATAGCTTCTCTTTGTGATTGTATCGGTTAATCCACACATTGTATTCACTTTTCACCATAGTGAAAATATATGCGAGGGGATAAATTACTTATAACCAGTAATATACGTACAGAGAGTAGGCATTAGGGAACGGCAACATACCTGGGATTGCGCGATGTGTACTGGTTCGCGTCTGGATCTAGAGTTCGACGAAGCAGCGTTGTGTGCGAGCTTGTCCAGCGTCTGAAGGCAGGAGAGCAGAGCGCTGTTGTGTACTAGGTACCGGCTAGAGTCTCGCGATCCAGGAATAGAAATTCACGAGAGGACGAACTGGCGATCGGAATTAGGAGAAAACGAGCTAAAGAAAACGAACGGCGCAGAATTAGAGGACTGGTACGTGATGGAATAGGAAGGAATCGATTTTACCGAAACAAAAGGAATAGAGTCTGCCGGCGTCCACGCCTGGTTGCCTTTCTAGCCACGGCCCACGACCCATAGATTTTTTTCGCACTAGCCCAGAGGCCTTGTACTGGGGAGGGGCCCCTCGATTATGGGGGCCCGGGGCGGCCGCCCCCCTGCCCCCCCTCAGGGCCGGGCCTGCCGCCACCACGTCACCAGCAGCCCCGCCACCAAGAGTTGTTCCCAGCCGCCACCTTCAAGAAGGGACACGACACCCGGGTGCCGTCGACGCCCAGAACATGGGAACGAAAGCTTTCGCCATAGCTCGAGAAGGAGGCGGAAGGGAGAGGATCCACCCCAAAGCCTCTAGGAAGGGGATCGACGCCAAAGGCGTCGACTTTGGGGAGGCCGCCGGGCCAGCCAGGGGTTTCCCCCGGACCCTCACCCGCACGCTAGATCCGCCAGGCCGGCAATAGGGGACGCTGAAAGCAGCCGCCAAGGACCGGTGCCAGCACGGATCGGGACAGATCGGAGCAGGGACGGATCTTTTACATGGAGCCATGACGGATTGCGAGGAGCCGCCATTGTGCCAGCGTCCGCAGCCCTCACGCCGCCTGCGCGGCCGTGGGAGACTGCCCACCAGAGCCCGCCGACGCAACCCGTCGGCTGCACCGCGGCCACCGGTCGGGGCCGCTGCCCCGGGGAACCAAGGCCCTCCAAAGGAGAGGAGGCGCCAGATCCCGCCGTCACCATCATTGAGGCCGAGCACCCGCGCCTCGGAGGCCCTCAGGTGGCGGCGGAGGGAGGGAAGGAGAGGGGGAAAACGCGGCGGCGGCGCTAGGGTTGGCCCCCCGAGTCGCCTCAGAGGAGGCGACGCAGGGGGTCTCATGGCAGTACTTCCATTGTTTCCACTGCCGACCGCCAAGGGATGCACACAAGTCAGCCTTCATTGTAATCCCCTCCGTCAGCTTGTAATGATTGTATACTCCCCGCAAAGAAAGTAACGATTGCACAAGTAAATTATCACTAAATAATTCAGTACTCTACTCCAAGTGCCGACTGCCGGCCGCTAGTACACTAACACCATCTAACTCGACGTTCCATTTGTTAATGCTGAGTAATGATTCGGTCAAGCCAAAAGGTGACGGGACTTGCTTTTCATTGGAAAAGGTCCGAACTCCCAACTCTAGCTGTAGCAGGTGTCGGCCCTTTGACCCTGTTGAGCGCCGGTGTGCGGGCGAGGTTGCACGAACTGAACTGGTGCAGTTGACGAGCGGCCAACGGTGAGCCCGGTATGATCCGCGAGATCAAGACGATCTTCGGCAGATATGAAAGCGATGGACACGAACTCGATTTGTACGAGCCGTCTGTGAAAGAGGGATAAGTTTGAGTTAGATGAAGCGGCCCACTTTTACTTGAAGTGACATTGCGTTGGGTGCAACATACTTGCATACAGCAACTATTAATTCCCTGCGTGGAGAGGAGAGAGCTTTCAGCTACGTAATTCATTTCGGGTTCCATACATCGAACCTCCATGAGAAGAATTGTCCCGTGCTCACGCTGATCATTTTCAAAAGTGATCTCAACAGCAAGTCTTGGAGGGATGTCAAACCCCCTGCAGCTTGCAAATTACTCTATGCGCAGTCGAAAGAAAAGGTGTGCGTGTGCTTTGCTTTGTGTTCCAGCCAAGCCAACAGGGTCAACGTCCAAACTAATCTTTCAATAGGAAAGAGAGTCAACGTCCTCTAAAAAATGGAGCAGATGCAGAAAAAGGGGGGGGGGGGGGGGGGCTGAACTTTGGTCTCGAGGCGGCGTACATAGTTGACATTTACTTTGAACTTGGTTAGTAGTTTTTTTTTGGAAAACTGTCGATCTATTCATCTTCAATCACGACAATACAACGAACATCAGAAATAATAAAAATTACATCCAGATTCATAGACCACCTATCGACGACTACAAACACTGAAGCAAGCCGAAGGCGCGCCGCCGTCATCGCCCCTTCCTCGTCGGAGCCGGGCACAATTTGTTATGTTATAGTAGACAGTCGGGAAGTCGTCATGCTCATGTCCCATATGACCAACACCCCAGAACAGCAACCGACGTCGATAAAGAAAATTTTAGATCGCAAGGATCCAACCCCGAAGACACATGAATAAAGACGAACAAAGACCGGATCCACCAAAGACAACCACCGACCAAATCTCACAAGATCCGCTGGAGACACACCTCCACACGCCCTCCGACGATGCTAGACACACAATCGGGATGTGGGCTAGGCGGGGAGAACCTTATTGCATCTTGAAGAAGCCGCCGCCATTGTCGGTGTCAAAACCGGCGGATCTCGGGTAGGGGGTCCCGAACTGTGCGTCTAAGGCTAATGGTAACAGGAGGCTGGGGACACGATGTTTATCCAGGTTCGGGCCCTCTCGATGGAGGTAATACCCTACTTCCTGCTTAATTGATCTTGATGATATGAGTATTACAAGAGTTGACCTACCGCGAGAACAAAGAGGCTAAACCCTAGAAGCTAGCCTATGGTATGATTGTTGTTGTCCTATGGACTAAACCCTCCGGTTTATATACACATCGGAGGGGGCTAGGGTTACACAGAGTCGGTTTACAGAGGAGGAGATCTACATCCGAATCGCCAAACTTGCCTTCCACGCCAAGGAGAGTCCCATCCGGACACGGGACGAAGTCTTCTGTCTTGAATCTTCATAGTCCAACAGTCCGGCCAAAGCATATAGTCCGCTGTCTGGATACCCCCTTATCCAGGACTCCCTCAGTAGCCCCTGAACCAGGCTTCAATGACGATGAGTTCGGCGCGTAGATTGTCTTCGGCATTGCGAGGCAGGTTCCACCTCCGAATACTCCAAAATTAATTCCGAACACAAGGACCGTGTCCGGCTCTGTAAGATAAATTCCATATACCACCGTAGAGAGAATAATAATTCATGAATCCAATCTGCTGACAATTCTTCGAAAAGTGACATTACGCCACGGTCCGGTTTTTATTCGAACCGTTTTTACAACTTGCTACCGCACACACTACGAGGCGGTTTCCTTGGCACGTCCTGTCAGGGCAGAGATCGTGTCCCCCTTACTACGGGATTCTCATCAATACGGGTATGGGTAATCCAATCGTGCCTGTTGGCATAACCCCGTGTTTTTAGGCAAGTCCCGAACGACCACGTTCAGGGACGCTTTATATTCTTCCCCCTTTATAAAGGAGCCGAGGCCTATCCCTCTATCTCCACGCTCGCACATCTCGCACCCTGAGTTCCAACACATAAAGCTCGAGCTTAAGCATCCCGGATCTTCAATCATGTCCGGATCTGACCATCAAGGCTGATGGGTGGCTTCCTCTGTCACAGAGGAGGATATTGCGAAGCTCAGGGAGGCTGGGTATTTGACCGCCGATGTCAAGCATAGGCTTCCTATTCCCGAACAGGTTATCCCCACTCCCGAGACCAACGAGAGCGTCGTATTTGTCTCCCACTTCCTCCGGGGCTTAGGTCTTACTCTTGATCCCTTCGTGAGGGGGATCATGTTCTACTACGAGCTAGATTTCCACGATCTAGCTCCGGATTCCATCCTCCACATCTCGTCATTTATCGTTGTGTGTGAAGCCTTCCTCCACATCACCCCCCACTTCGGCTTATGGCTCAAGACTTTCAATGTGAAGCCGAAGATGATTGAGGGGTGACACGCAGAGTGCGGAGGCGCCATAATAAGTAGGAACGTTGATGCCCCGTGGCCTGAAGGCTCCTTCACAGAGGTATCTGATTTATGGCAACGAAGGTGGTTCTATGTCACAGCTCCTCGAGGCTCAAAGTGGGCGGCCGCGCCCGCCTTTCGCTCGGGCCCTCCACCTCAACTGGTATCGTGGGCCAATGTGGGACTAAACTGGGGGCCTGCGAATGATGTACCAATGCTACAAAGCCGCATTCGGGAGCTCTTCGAGAGGGACATTAGTCTTGTCAAAATAATACAGGTAATGCTAGTTCGGCGGATCCTGCCGTGCAAACGTTGGCCTCTCCGGATGTGGGAATTCTATCCAGAAGGTCCGTGAACCATTCAGCATTTCTTCGGCATGACGCCCGAAGGGATGTATAAGTTGTTCTTCGGACCACAAATAAAGTGTCCGGACACCACCGAGGATGCGGGCCTGAGCTGCAATCGCCTCGATACCCAAGTAAGTAACCCTATAACCGAACACCTTGCTTATATTTGTCATAGCATTGTTCTGAACACTGTTCGGACACCACCAAGATTGGCTTAGTAAGGCGGAGAGGATCAGGTGTCCGGCCCCGCTTCCCGAAGGCTCGCCTGGCCCGGCAATGGCCAGGATTCTTGAACAAACACTAAGTCAGGTGCCACCAGAGAAAGCTGAAGGGAAGAGTGGGGAGGCCAAGAGTGGGCCTCACACATTGCGCATTCGAACCGGGGGAATTAACGTCTCCACAGAGGAGGAGAATCGGGGAGGCGAATATGAGGTTTCCTCCTCCCGCGGGAAGAAGAGGGCCGCCTCTGAAGATTTGGAGACGGGGGCGCCTAAACAAGGGAAGAGAACTTCACCAAAGGGCCCTGCCCCGAAGGGCGTCCTCACCGCACAATGCCTGCAAACGGGCCAGCCCTCCACCGAGCTGTAAGTTTAATTAAACAAGGAATTTATTGCTTTTTCCTCTGAGAGTAATAACCAGGACTTGTTTTTTGTAGTCCGGTCAGCAGTTCATCTCAACAGGGCTCGTCCTCGAGGGATCTTCTTCCGGAGATGATGGAGAGTGAAACCCCACCTGCCTCTCTGTCCTGTGAAGCTGGGGACCCTGAGGTATCGTCACGGAGGAGTCCAGATCCAATGGAGCCGGAAGCTAACACTTCGGCCGGCCCGAGCCTGGCGCGTTCGGCTCCCATGGAGGACAATGGAAAGGGTTCGGGAGAGTCCGGTGTCCAGTCGAACACCCTGACGGGCCTCCTGGAGTTAGCTGATCTCTTGGAGGATCACCGTACATTAATGGGTACGGTGTTGGAGAAAATCTCCTTCACCACAAGTGGTTTGAACGAAGCTTTCAGGAGCTTGCTCAAAGGCTTTGAGGTAAGCTGCAAAAATACGCAGTTTTTAGTTGTACCGCATGCGATACATGCGCTATGTATAGATAGTAGCCCCTGAGACTGTGGATGCCAGCCCATGGCGGCAAACGGAGGATCACACTCCCAGATAATGATCGCACTTGTATTGATGTGCAGGTTACTAAGGGTTCGGCAATAGACCAGGGCGCTGAATGCGCTGAATTGAGGTGGCAGATTGACATGGTGGAGGCTGACGTCACGCTTGTGAACAAGCGGTTCGAGGAGTCGCAGAGTATGCTTTCCTATATCCACATCTATTTTTGGGAAATTGCAAGAAGGTTGTAATATTAATGTGATGTGATCTAGTTGCAGGCGGAGCTGCTGCCGTTGAGGCCCTGAGGGCGGAGCTTGCCCTAGCCAAGGAACAAGCCCGGATTAGCAATGCGGCTGCTCTAAAGGCAGCCGAAGAATTGAAAGCCGAACAGGCCGCTCGCCTCCGAAGCGAGGAGAAGATAGCCGAGATGGCTGTGGAGCTGAGGGATGCCCCCGGTCGGTATGAGATTCTTGAAAAGGAGAATCAGACAAAGGCGGATGACCTGAAGAAGGCGCTGGATTCGGCTAAGGAGACGCGCTCTCAGGTTAGAGACGCACGGGAGGAACTTCGACAAGCCGGAGAAATCGCGGCCGGAAATCCTTATTTGTTGCGGATAAAGTTTTTAGATCCAAAGTATGCTCCGTTGGATAAGCTATGGAGCGCCGCAGATGAGTATGCGGACTTGGCGAAGAGTGCGGCTGATGCGACCAAGTTATTCAAGGATCATGAAGATAACAAAATGGAGAGGTTGTTCTGGTCGCAATTTAGTGCTCCAGCGTGCTCCTTACCCTTGAGTGAGAAGATGGCCGCCATAGCCGAGCTCCATAGGTTGTCCGGCCTTGCAATGAGGTCTGTAATAGACCATCCGTGGCCGAAGGAGCCGAAGCCGGACAATTACTTTGGTTTGGTGCAACAATCATTTGGCGCCAGAGCGCAGATCGATGCCATGAAGAGATCGGCGTGCATAGAGGGTGCGCGGATGGCTTTTGCCCGTGTGAAAACATATTGGGCGGATATGGAGGCCACCCGCATTGCAACCCAGGATCCGGCAGGAAGCCAAGACCCAGCCGAGCACTATTTTGAGCAGGTCATAGAAGGTGCTCGTAGAATAGAGGCCCAGTGCTCCAAGAATGTCATGTTTGAGTGACGATTCTATTAATTGTAAACAATTATGTGTTTGATTATAGAGGCTGCTTTTATTATACTTTTGCGTGAAAGTATTATAGTGTCTCCTGTGCGGCTGTTTATGTATGCATATAACATGAAAGTTAGCAGTCGTTGGCTTCAGCCCCCACGCACATAATGCGGGGTGTTCGAGAAAATATGCGTGAACACACTTGATCCAACGTCTTGGTCCGTTAAGGAGGTAATCGCACGTCGAACCAGGCAACCGGACTATATAGCTGTAACACTTTTCACTTAGCCATAGGAGTTTGAAAGGTGGGGCTACTATGTAGCCCCTGGTACTTCCGCGAGCGTCCGGATACGGTGCGCGTACTTGACCGGTAGACTGGTCCTTCGTCAATGCAGAGGAATCCTATAGATTCCAATGAGTCCTCGAGTGGTTGACCAGTCTCTCGTTGTATCATCACAGTCAGTTTTCGACTTTCTCTACTGAGGTGCTCATCCGGAATAACCAGGGCACAATCGCAGTAGTTCTCCTTTGGCCGCCTTAGCCGATAGAACAGAATCTAAGGCAGCAAACCCAGGAGCCGAGCTAACCCAACATTTGACCAAAGACATGATTCGGAGCTGATGCATATAAGGCCAAACTCGTGACGCCGAACACTCCCGAAGGTATTCGGACTTTATAACATATATTGGGCTGAATAACGCCCTTGACCCTGTGATTCCAGATACGCGCATTGATCTGTCATGGAAAAAAGCCTAAAACGCTAGTGTCCCTTATAGGTTTATGAAATACCCATGGGATGTTGAGCAACAAGAGACAGCAAAGAAGGTTTACGTAGGGGCTTAATCTAAAGAGAAACCTGTGGGCGGGGCCCTGCTGCACGTCTGCGCCTGTGTCTCTGTTGTGCCGTATCCTGGAAGGGTGTCGCACCGGTAGTGTCTGTAGGAACGAAAAAAGTGTGCAAAAAGTTAGTTATGCTCAAGGGATGTTCGAGATCCGGCCTATTAATGAAGCAAGCCGAATTGTGGGCTTTTATTACATGTTTGCAGCCCCTTGTATTATTTATGGGGACACATGTACATCCCCTGGCTCAGGTTTATCCGAGCCATTGTGAAAAATGGTGTATTGGACTCATCTAACCGTGTCCGTGGTCTTGACGACCAGTCATGCGTTTCGGTGGGAGAGGCCGCCTAGAGTCCGGCAGAGGGAACTGCTGTTGGGGAACGTTGCAGAAAATTAAATTTTTTTCCTACGGTTTCACCAAGATCCATCTATGAGTTCATCTAAGCAACGAGTCAAGGCAGAGAGTTTGCATCTACATACCACTTGTAGATCACGAGCGGAAGCTAGCCAAGGGGATGGTGATGATGGAGTCGTACTCGAACGTGATTCGGATCACCGATGTCCAAGTGCTGAACGGACAGCACCTCCGCGTTCAACACACGTACGGGACGGGAGACGTCTCCTCCTTCTTGATCCAGAAAGGGGGAAGGAGAGGTTGAGGAAGATTGCTCCAACGGCAGCACGACGGCGTGGTGTAGTTGGTGCAGCAGTACTCCGACAGGGCTTCGCCAAGCATATACGGAGGAGGAGAGGTGTTGGGGAGGGGAGGGGCTGCGCCTTGGCTTGTGTTAAGCTCCCATGCGCCTCCCCACTATATATAGGGGTGGAGGGGCTGGTTTCTTGCCCTCCAAGTCCATTGGGGCGTTGGCCAAGGTGGGAGGAAAGAAATCCCATCATTTCCTTCCCCACCGATTGTTATCCCCCCTTTTTAGGGATCTTGATCTTATCCCTTCGGGATATGATCTTATTCCTTCTAAGGGGGGATCTTGGTGCGCCTTGACCAGGGGTGTGGGGCCTTTCCCCCACTACTCACGTTCATGTGAGTCCCCCCATGCAGGTGGGCCCCACTCCGGAACCTTCTAGAACCTTCCCGGTACAATACCGAAAAATCCCGAACATTTTCCGGTGGCCAAAATAGGACTTCCCATATATAAATCTTTACCTCCGGACCATTCCGGAACTCCTCGTGACGTCCGGGATCTCATCCGGGACTCTGAACAACATTCGGTAACCACATACAAACTTCCTTTATAACCCTAGCGTCATCGAACCTTAAGTGTGTAGACCCTACGGGTTCGGGAGACATGTAGACATGACCGAGACGTTCTCCGGTCAATAACCAACAGCGGGATCTGGATACCCATGTTGTCTCCCACATGCTTCTCGATGTTGTCATCAGATGAACCACAATGTTGAGGATTCGATCAAACCCTGTATACAATTCCCTTTGTCAATCGGTACATTACTTGCCCGAGACTCGATCGTCGGTATCCCAATACCTTGTTCAGTCTCGTTACCGGCAAGTCACTTTACTCGTACCGTAATGCATGATCTCGTGGCCAACACTTTGGTCACCTTGTGCTCATTATGATGATGCATTACCGAGTGGGCCCAGAGATACCTCTCCGTCATACGGAGTGACAAATCCCAGTCTCGATCCGTGTCAACCCAACAGCTACTTTCGGAGATACCTGTAATGCACCTTTATAGTCACCCAGTTACGTTGTGACGTTTGATACACCCAAGGCACTCCTACGGTATCCGGGAGTTACACGATCTCATGGTCTAAGGAAGAGATACTTGACATTGGCAAAGCTCTAGCAAACGAACTAAACGACCTTTGTGCTATGCTTGGGATTGGGTCTTGTCCATCACATCATTCTCCTAATGATGTGATCCCGTTATCAACGACATCCAATGTCCATAGCCAGGAAATCATGACTATCTGTTGATCACAACGAGCTAGTCAACTAGAGGCTCACTAGGGACATATTGAGGTCTATGTATTCACACGTGTATTACGATTTCTGGATAATACAGTTATAGCATGAATAAAAGACAATTATCATGAACAATGAAATATAATAATACTTTTATTATTGCCTCTAGGGCATATTTCCAACGGTCTCCCACTTGCACTAGAGTCACCAATCTAGTTACATTGTGATGAATCAAACACCCATAGAGTTCTGGTGTTGATCATGTTTAGCTCGCGAGAGAGGTTTAGTCAACGGATCTGCGACATTCAGATCCGTATGTACTTTGCAAATTTCTATGTCTCCATCTTGAACATTTTCACGGATGGAGTTGAAACGACGCTTGATGTGCCTGGTCTTCTTGTGAAACCTGGGCTCCTTGGCAAGGGCAATAGCTCCAGTGTTGTCACAGAAGAGTTTGATTGGCCCCGATGCATTGGGTATGACTCCTAGGTCGGTGATGAACTCCTTCACCCAAATCGCTTCATGCGCTGCCTCCGAGGCTGCCATGTACTCCGCTTCACACGTAGATCCCGCCACGATGCTCTGCTTGCAGCTGCACCAGCTTACTGCTCCACCATTCAACATATACACGTATCCAGTTTGTGACTTAGAGTCATCCGGATCTGAGTCGAAGCTAGCGTCGACGTAACCCTTTACGACAAGCTCTTCGTCTCCTCCATAAACGAGAAACATGTCCTTTGTCCTTTTCAGGTACTTCAGGATATTCTTGACTGCTGTCCAGTGTTCCTTGCCGGGATTACTTTGGTATCTAGCTACCAAACTCACGGCAAGGTTTACATCAGGTCTGGTACACAACATGGCATACATAATAGATCCTATGGCTGAAGCATAGGGGATGACACTCATCTCTTCTTTATCTTTTGCCGTGGTCGGTGACTGAGCCGAGCTCAATCTCACACCTTGTAACATAGGCAAGAACCCCTTCTTGGACTGATCCATTTTGAACCTCTTCAAAATCTTATCAAGGTATGTGCTTTGTGAAAGACCTATGAGGCGTCTCGATCTATCTCTATAGATCTTGATGCCTAATATGTAAACAGCTTCTCCAAGGTCCTTCATTGAAAAACACTTATTCAAGTAGGCCTTAATGCTGTCCAGAAATTCTATATTATTTCCCATCAAGAGTATGTCATCTACATATAATATGAGAAATGCTACAGAGCTCCCACTCACTTTCTTGTAAACGCAGGCTTCTCCATAAGTCTGCATAAACCCAAACGCTTTGATCATCTCATCAAAGCGAATATTCCAACTCCGAGATGCTTGCACCAACCCATAAATGGATCGCTGGAGCTTGCATACTTTGTTAGCGTTCTTAGGATCGACAAAACCATCCGGCTGCATCATATACAGTTCTTCCTTAAGATGCCCGTTAAGGAATGCTGTTTTGACGTCCATCTGCCATATCTCATAATCATAGTATGCGGCAATTGCTAACATGATTCGGACGGACTTTAGCTTCGCTACGGGAGAGAATGTCTCGTCGTAGTCAATCCCTTGAACCTGTCGATAACCCTTAGCGACAAGTCGAGCTTTATAGATGGTGACATTACCATCTGCGTCTGTCTTCTTCTTAAAGATCCATTTGTTTTCTATCGCTCGCCGATCATCGGGCAAGTCTGTCAAAGTCCATACTTTGTTTTCATACATGGATTCTATCTCGGATTTCATGGCTTCAAGCCATTTGTTGGAATCTGGGCCCGCCATTGCTTCTTCATAGTTCGAAGGTTCACCGTTGTCTAACAACATGATTTCCAGGACGGGGTTGCCGTACCACTCTGGTGCAGAACGTGTCCTTGTGGACCTACGAAGTTCAGTAGCAACTTGATCCGAAGTACCTTGATCATCATCATTGGTTTCCTCTTCAGTTGGTGTGGGCATCATAGGAACATTTTCCTGAGCTGCACCACTTTCCCGTTCGAGAGGTAGTACTTCATCGAGTTCTACTTTCCTCCCACTTACTTCTTTCGAGAGAAACTCTTTTTCCAGAAAGCATCCGTTCTTGGCAACAAAGATTTTGCCCTCGGATCTTAAGTAGAAGGTATACCCGACAGTTTCCTTAGGGTATCCTATGAAGACGCATTTTTCCGACTTGGGTTCGAGCTTTTCAGGTTGAAGTTTCTTGACATAAGCATCGCATCCCCAAACTTTTAGAAACGACAGCTTAGGTTTCTTCCCAAACCATAATTCATACGGTGTCGTCTCAACGGATTTAGACGGTGCCCTATTTAAAGTGAATGTAGCTGTCTCTAGAGCATATCCCCAAAATGATAGCGGTAAATCAGTAAGAGACATCATAGACCGCACCATATCCAATAGAGTGCGATTACGTCGTTCGGACACACCGTTTCGCTGAGGTGTTCCAGGCGGCGTGAGTTGTGAAATGATTCCACATTTCCTTAAGTGTGTGCCAAATTTGTGACTTAAATATTCTCCTCCACGATCTGATCGTAGGCACTTTATCTTTCGGTCACGTTGATTCTCCACCTCATTCTGAAATTCCTTGAACTTTTCAAAGGTCTCAGACTTGTGTTTCATTAAGTAGACATACCCATATCTACTTAAGTCATCAGTGAGAGTGAGAACATAACGATATCCTCCGCGAGCCTCAACGCTCATTGGACCGCACACATCGGTATGTATGATTTCCAATAAGTTGGTTGCTCGCTCCATTGTTCCGGAGAACGGAGTCTTGGTCATCTTGCCCATGAGGCATGGTTCGCACGTGTCAAACGATTCATAATCAAGAGACTCTAAAAGTCCATCGGCATGGAGCTTCTTCATGCGCTTGACACCAATGTGACCAAGGCGGCAGTGCCACAAGTATGTGGGACTATCGTTATCAACTTTACATCTTTTGGCATCTACACTATGAACATGTGTAATATTACGCTCGAGATTCATTAAGAATAAACCATTGACCATCGGAGCATGACCATAAAACATATCTCTCATATAAATCGAACAACCATTATTCTCAGACTTAAATGAGTAGCCATCTCGTATTAAACGAGATCCAGATACAATGTTCATGCTCAAACTTGGCACTAAATAACAATTATTAAGGTTCAAAACTAATCCCGTAGGTAAATGTAGAGGCAGCGTGCCGACGGCGATCACATCGACTCTGGAACCATTCCCGACGCGCATCGTCACCTCGTCCTTCACCAGTCTCCGTTTATTCCGCAGCTCCTGCTGTGAGTTACAAATATGAGCAACGGCACCGGTATCAAATACCCAGGAGTTACTACGAGTACTGGTAAGGTACACATCAATTACATGTATATCAAATATACCTTTGGTTTTGCCGGCCTTCTTATCTGCTAAGTATTTGGGGCAGTTCCGCTTCCAGTGACCCTTCCCCTTGCAATAAAAGCACTCAGTCTCAGGCTTAGGTCCATTCTTTGACTTCTTCCCGGTAACTGGCTTACCAGGAGCGGCAACCTCCTTGCCGTCCTTCTTGAAGTTCTTCTTACCCTTGCCCTTCTTGAACTTAGTGGTCTTATTGACCATCAACACTTGATGTTCTTTCTTGATTTCAGCCTCTGCTGACTTCAGCATCGAGAACACTTCAGGAATGGTCTTTTCCATCCCCTGCATGTTGTAGTTCATCACAAAGCTCTTGTAGCTTGGTGGGAGCAACTGGAGGATTCTATCAATGACCGCCTCATCTAGGAGGTTAATGTTCAGCTGGGTCATACGGTTGTGCAACCCAGACATCTTCAGGATGTGCTCACTGACAGAACTGTTTTCCTCCATCTTACAACTGTAGAACTTGTCGGAGACATCATATCTCTCGACCCGGGCATGAGCTTGGAAAACTAGTTTCAGCTCTTCGAACGTCTCATATGCTCCGTGATGCTCAAAACGCTTTTGGAGCCCCGGTTCTAAGCTGTAAAGCATGCCGCACTGAACGAGGGAGTAATCATTAGCGCGAGTTTGCCAAGCATTCATAATGTCTTGGTTCTCTGGGACGGGAGCGTCACCTAGCGGTCCTTCTAGGACATATTGTTTCCTGGCAGCTATGAGGATGATCCTCAGGTTCCGGACCCAGTCCGTATAGTTGCTGCCATCATCTTTCAGCTTGGTTTTCTCTAGGAACGCGTTGAAGTTCATGTTGACATGAGCATTGGCCATTTGATCTACAAGACATATTTGCAAAGGTTTTAGACTAAGTTCATGATAATTAAGTTCTAATCAAATTATGAACTCCCACTCAGATTAGACATCCCTTTAGTCATCTAAGTGTTACACGATCCGAGTCGACTAGGCCGTGTCCGATCATCACGTGAGACGGACTAGTCATCATCGGTGAACATTCTCATGTTGATCGTATCTTCCATACGACTCGTGTTCGACCTTTCGGTCTCCGTGTTCCGAGGCCATGTCTGCACATGCTAGGCTCGTCAAGTTAACCCTAAGTGTTTTCGCTGTGTAAAACTGTCTTACACCCGTTGTATGTGAACGTAAGAATCCATCACACCCGATCATCACGTGGTTCTTAGAAGCGACAAACTGTAGCAACGGTGCACAGTTAGGGGAGAACACTTCTTGAATTTTTTGTAAGGGATCATCTTATTTACTACCGTCGTCCTAAGTAAACAAGATGCATAAACATAATAAACATCACATGCAATTATATAGTTGTGACATGATATGGCCAATATCATATAGCTCCATTGATCTTCATCTTCGGGGCTCCATGATCATCTTGTCACCGGCTTGACACCATGATCTCCATCATCATGATCTCCATCATCGTGTCTTCATGAAGTTGTCACGCCAACGACTACTTCTACTTCTATGGCTAACGCGTTTAGCAATAAAGTAAAGTGAGTTACATGGCGTTCTTCAATGACACGCAGGTCATACAAAAAATAAAGACAACTCCTATGGCTCCTGCCGGTTGTCATACTCATCGACATGCAAGTCGTGAATCCTATTACAAAGAACATGATCTCATACATCACAATTCATCATTCATCACAACTTCTGGCCATATCACATCACATGATCAATCGCTGCAAAAACAAGTTAGACGTCCTCTACTTGTTGTTGCATCTTTTACGTGGCTGCAATTGGGTTCTAGCAAGAACGTTTTCTTACCTACGAATAACCACAACGTGATTTTGTCAACTTCTATTTACCCTTCATAAGGGCCCTTTTCATCGAATCCGCTCCAACTAAAGTGGGAGAGACAGACACCCGCCAGCCACCTTATGCAACTAGTGCATGTCAGTCGGTGGAACCGGTCTCACGTAAGCGTACGTGTAAGGTTGGTCCGGGCCGCTTCATCCCACAATACTGCCGAAGCAAGAAAAGACTAGTAGAGGCAAGTAAGATGACAAAATCCACGCCCACAACAAAATTGTGTTCTACTCGTGCAAAGAGAACTACGCATAGACCTAGCTCATGATGCCACTGTTGGGGAACGTTGCAGAAAATTAAAAATTTTTCCTACGGTTTCACCAAGATCCATCTATGAGTTCATCTAAGCAACGAGTCAAGGGAGAGAGTTTGCATCTACATACCACTTGTAGATCACGAGCGGAAGCTAGCCAAGGGGATGGTGATGATGGAGTCGTACTCGAACGTGATTCGGATCACCGATGTCCAAGTGCTGAACGGACAGCACCTCCGTGTTCAACACACGTACGGGACGGGAGACGTCTCCTCCTTCTTGATCCAGCAAGGGGGAAGGAGAGGTTGAGGAAGATTGCTCCAACGGCAGCACGACGGCGTGGTGTAGTTGGTGCAGCAGTACTCCGACAGGGCTTCGCCAAGCATATACGGAGGAGGAGAGGTGTTGGGGAGGGGAGGGGCTGCGCCTTGGCTTGTGTTAAGCTCCCATGCGCCTCCCCACTATATATAGGGGTGGAGGGGCTGGTTTCTTGCCCTCCAAGTCCATTGGGGCGTTGGCCAAGGTGGGAGGAAAGAAATCCCATCATTTCCTTCCCCACCGATTGTTATCCCCCCTTTTTAGGGATCTTGATCTTATCCCTTCGGGATATGATCTTATTCCTTCTAAGGGGGGATCTTGGTGCGCCTTGACCAGGGGTGTGGGGCCTTTCCCCCACTACTCACGTTCATGTGGGTCCCCCCATGCAGGTGGGCCCCACTCCGGAACCTTCTAGAACCTTCCCGGTACAATACCAAAAAATCCCGAACATTTTTCGGTGGCCAAAATAGGACTTCCCATATATAAATCTTTACCTCCGGACCATTCCGGAACTCCTCGTGACGTCCGGGATCTCATCCGGGACTCCGAACAACATTCGGTAACCACATACAAACTTCCTTTATTACCCTAGCGTCATCGAACCTTAAGTGTGTAGACCCTACGGGTTCGGGAGACATGTAGACATGACCGAGACGTTCTCCGGTCAATAACCAACAGCGGGATCTGGATACCCATGTTGGCTCCCACATGCTTCTCGATGTTGTCATCGGATGAACCACGATGTCGAGGATTCGATCAAACCCTGTATACAATTCCCTTTGTCAATCGGTACATTACTTGCCCGAGACTCGATCGTCGGTATCCCAATACCTTGTTCAGTCTCGTTACCGGCAAGTCACTTTACTCGTACCGTAATGCATGATCTCGTGGCCAACACTTTGGTCACCTTGAGCTCATTATGATGATGCATTACCGAGTGGGCCCAGAGATACCTCTCCATCATACGGAGTGACAAATCCCAGTCTCGATCCGTGTCAACCCAACAGCTACTTTCGGAGATACCTGTAATGCACCTTTATAGTCACCCAGTTACGTTGTGACGTTTGATACACCCAAGGCACTCCTACGGTATCCGGGAGTTACACGATCTCATGGTCTAAGGAAGAGATACTTGACATTGGCAAAGCTCTAGCAAACGAACTAAACGACCTTTGTGCTATGCTTGGGATTGGGTCTTGTCCATCAAATCATTCTCCTAATGATGTGATCCCATTATCAACGACATCCAATGTCCATAGCCAGGAAATCATGACTATCTGTTGATCACAACGAGCTAGTCAACTAGAGGCTCACTAGGGACATATTGAGGTCTATGTATTCACACGTGTATTGCGATTTCCGGATAATACAGTTATAGCATGAATAAAAGACAATTATCATGAACAATGAAATATAATAATACTTTTATTATTGCCTCTAGGGCATATTTCCAACAACTGCCGCATACTGCTCTGTGTTTCCGCTAACCGTGATGACGTCGCGTGGACCGGGCATCTTGAGTTTAAGGAAGGCGTAGTTCGATATTGCGTTAAAGCAAGCGAATGCCGTTCTTCCAAGCAATGCATGATAATCGCTGCTGAAGGGAGCAATGTTGAAGAGTAGGTTCTCGCTTATGAAGTTGTCGGGAGAACCGAATGTCACTTCTAATACGAGGGAGCCCCAGTAGTGGGCTACTACGCCTGGAATCACTCCATTGAAGGTGGCGTTATTTTGACTTATTCTGGATGGGTCTACCCCCATCTTGCGGATGGTGTCTTGATATATCAGGTTAAGACTACTGCCGCCGTCCATTAGGACGTGAGTAAGATGGTATCCATCAATTATTGGGTCGAGCACCAAGGCAGCCGATCCTCCGTGCCGGATACTGGCCGGGTAGTCCCTGTGATCAAAAAGTGATCGAGCAAGTTGCCCAGGGATTGAATTGGGGGGCTACGAACTCTACGTGAGTTGCTTATACCATGTTTACCATTTTGACTTCCGGTGGGAATTGTTTCTGGCCCCTGGTGTTCGGCTGGCGAGGCTCATCCTCGTCTTCGCTTGGTGTTCCCTTACCTTGTGTTCGGTGTTTAACTTGCCGGCCTGCTTGAAAACCCAACATTTTCTGTGGGTATGATTTGCAGGTTTGTCGGGAGTGCCATGGATTTGGCACAATCTGTCCAGGACTTTGTTCATGCCGGATGGTTCCTCTTTACTGCTTTTAAATGGCTTCTTTCCTTGACCAGGTCAAGAGCCCCTGAATCCGGCATTAACCGCTGGGTTGTCCGGACTATCGTTATTCCGATGTTTGTGCTTAGTGTGCCATGGCTTCCCGTTGCCATCTCGGATTTCGGATGTGCCTGGGTTGCCGGTGCCTCTATGGGCCAACCAGCTGTCCTCGCACGCACAAAACCGGGTCATGAGGCTTGTGAAGGCTGCCATCGTTCTCGGCTTTTCTTGGCTGAGGTGTCTGGCAAGCCACCCGTCTCAGATATTGTGTTTGAAGGCCGCTAAGGCTTCGGTGTCCAGACAGTCGATGATTTGATTCTTCTTAGTGAGGAATCTGTTCCAAAGTTTGTAGGCTGACTCTCCGGGCTGCTGTATTATGTGACTCAAATCGTCAGCATCTGGAGGCCGGACATAGGTCCCTTGAAAGTTGTCCCTGAAAGCATCCTCAACTTCCTCCCAGCTTCCAATTGAGTTTTCGGGGAGGCTTTTCAGCCAATGACGAGCTGGTCCTTTTAACTTGAGGGAGAGGTATTTGATGGCGTGGAGGTCATCCCCATGAGCATGTGTATGTGAGGGATAAAATCTTCAATCGAGACCCCAGGGTCCGTTGTTCCATTGTATGACTCTATATTCACGGGTTTGAATCCCTGTGGGAATTCATGATCCAGCACCTCGTCCGTGAAGCACAGGGGGTGCGCAGCCCTTCTATATCTGGCCGTGCCGCGGCATGCTGCCGGCTGCTATTTTTCCCGGTGTTGATTCTGGACTGGTATTCGACCAGTATGATCGTTGTGGTGACCATAATCCCGCGTCGGAGCATGTCCTCTGGACCCATAGATGGATCTTTCCGCATTGGCCTTTTTGTCCAGGAGCTCTCATAAATCGTGTGGGGTATCGGTGGCTGCTCTATCGCGGCAATGAGGTGGTTGGTACGGCTGAGTAGCCGTATTGTTTTTGGGCCGAACGGGTGTTGTGACTTCATCGTCAAATTCGGGTAGCAGTTTGCGCTTTGGGTAGCTCTTTGTGTGGCGATTATCGCCATGTTTCCCTTCGGTGTCCAGCACCTTATTCCATCTTCGGTTGAGCGTATCCTGCGCGGCCTTAAGCCTTTGCTTCTGCTTCTTCAGGCTCCGCACTGTGGCCAGGAGTTTTCTGCGGAGGTTATCTTGTTCCGAATGTTCTTCGGGATGATGAACGCATCATCAACCGGACTGTTCTCTTCTTTGGAAGTAGCATGATGAGTTCGGCCCTCTGAATTGTGTTCGGGCGTCTGCTCTGGGCTATGTTCGGCATGACCTGGTTTATCCTGCTCTATCGCTGGGTCCCTATGGCCATTGTTTCCTTCGAAATCAACCGGAGTGTCATCCTGTTTTGGGTTGTTATCGCTATTTTTACTGTGACTGGACCAAAGGCGGCGCCTACGCCGTCGTTTTTGCTTTTGCCCGGGAGGCTTGTCCTCCGTTGTGTCCTTTTTGTCTACATTGCCTTCTTTGGGGGTGTCCACCATGTAGACGTTGTATGATGAAGTGGTTGTCCAGCGCCTCATGGGCGGTGGTTCCAGATCGTCCCCTATATCAACGTCCATACCGTCGATGTTATTAGGGTCAGAGTCAAGCATGTCTGTTAGGTCATCGACAGTGGCTATAAAGTGGGTGGTGGGTGGGTTGCGATTTTCATCGTCTTCCGTATCCCACATGGTCCGGACATAGTTCGACCAGGAGTCTTCTGACAGAGAGAGAGAGACTTCAATGAATTTAGCACGTCTCCGAAGGGTGAGTGCTAAAAGATATCCGCGGCGGCGAATTCCATAACTGGAGCCCAGTTAGATTCAACGGGCTCGGATACGCACGGTCCGGAACACACGACCGGAGGCGAGTCCGGGTGTCCGGAGATACAGATCCCTTTAGGAGAGGAGTTTGTGTTCGGCTCCAAAGCCGATGGGTGTGCGGCCTTCGGGGCGGGGTCCATCCACCCATCCTCAGAAGGCACAACCTGCTCTGGAGCACAGTCCGGAGCTATAGCAGGTACGATGTTCTGAATACTGTTCGACTGCAGATCTAGGTCATGCACGTCACGATTGTTTGGCGCTCCTGACACGGGCCCGAATCCGTCGAAGATCAAGTCTCCGCGGATGTCGGCGGTGTAGTTTAGGTTTCCAAACCTAACCTGATGGCCAGGGGCGTAGCTATCGATCTGCTCCAGATGGCCAAGCGAGTTGGCCCGCAGTACGAAGCTGCCAAACACGAAGATCTGTCCGGGGAGAAACGTCTCACCCAGGACAACGTGGTTGAAGGTTGGAGAAGCCATCTAGCCTTGCAGCGACGACACAGAGGAACTTTCAATGAAAGCACCAATGTCGGTGTCAAAACTGGCGGATCTCGGGTAGGGGTTCGCGAACTATGCGTCTAAGGCTAATGGTAACAGGAGGCTGGGGACACGATGTTTACCCAGGTCCGGGCCCTCTCGATGGAGGTAATACCCTACTTCCTGCTTGATTAATCTTGATGATATGAGTATTACAAGAGTTGATCTACCACGAGATCAAAGAGGCCAAATCCTAGAAGCTAGCCTATGGTATCATTGTTGTTGTCCTACGGACTAAACCCTCCAGTTTATATAGACACTGGAGGGGGCTAGGGTTACACAGAGTTGGTTTACAAAGGAGGAGATCTACATCCGAATCGCCAAACTTGCCTTCCATGCCAAGGAGACTCCCATCCAGACACGGGACGAAGTCTTCTGTCTTGTATCTTCATAGTCCAACAGTCCAGCCAAAGCATATAGTCCGGCTGCCCGGATACCCCCTTATCCAGGACTCCCTCAGCCATCTCGTCTTTTTGAGCAGGACACAAACCTTAGCAAAACTTGAAGAAGCACCTAAAAACGAAGCCCTCCCGCCGGCAAGGGCCAGGATCCACCGCGCACCCATGACCCTAAGGCAACAAGAGACGTGGGAGATCGGCGGTGCCGTAGACAGGAGGCGGAAGCCCTAACCTCCTTTTCTGGGAGAAGGGACAAAGGAAAGATACTAATTGACTTGGTGAGTAGTTCAATCTGGGAAGAGGTTTACCAGCTAAGCGACGGGCATCAATGTGATTTGGGGAGAACATCTGATGTGATGAAAATGCACTGAGGGCGTGTTTGGTTGCCGTTTGGTATAGTACCTGCATTGCATACACTTCTCCACCCAACCTGGCTATGCAAATGCAGCCTCAAATGCACCATATGCATGTTGTTTGGTTGCCTGCATGCCCTCTTACCTGCATGGCCTGAACCACACTGCCTGGTGTTTGGTTGCCTGCATGTTAGTCCACAAACCCAAGCCATGGTGTTTGGTTGTATGCAAGGCTTGCTGTGTGGTAACCTCTTTAGCTAGTTGGTGAGGTTACCACCACACTTCGGCAGCACACATCATAAGCACAACAAAGTATAAACAGAGCATCAACTAGATAATTCAGATATAAGCAGTATACGACAGTTCATAACAATTCTACACATAAACCATAGCAGACTCGATAGTACTTAGGGAGGCCCCGACCCTACTCCTTGGCGGCGAAGGCTTCGTCGTGCTTCCCGCACTTGTTGACGACCTCAATGCCATCATCGTTGAATATGATGACCTTGAGGGTGTCGGGAGTGAGGAGCTTGAACGTCACCATGTAGCCGATCTTGATCTGATGAACGACTGCGCAGGTGACCCAACCCTCATCCAGGGTCACCCTGCCGTTCATCAGCTTGACCGTCACCTTCCAGGAGCAGCCGGTGTTGTTCCTGAGCTTGAACTCCATCGGCACCGCGACAAAGTGCCTGGTGAAGTCCAGGGGCATGGGGATGCACTCAAGCTTCGGTGCAAGGATGACCTTGCAGAAGTGAGTTGGGCCATCCTCCTGATGGTAGTGGCCGTAGTTGTGGCGCTTGTTGCTGGGGGATCCTCCATGCCCTCGTCGTCGCCACCCTCAGGCGTCTTCGGGTCTTCCTCGGCGGTGGGCGGCAGCTCAACCTCGTCAGGCATTGGGTGAAGGGGCTGCTTGCCCTTGCTTTCAACGGCCGGGAGCACCTCCGTGCCCATCTCAGTGCTATCCTCGATCTGCACACAATTCATGGAGTCAGGCATTGCACAGAGTTCATGGCTAATTCAAGAGCTTGTAGTTAAAACGACATGACTGTCACTCTTCTCCTCCTCTCCACCCCCTATATTTACTCACCCTGCCCACCACTATTTACCCATCCCCTCTCTTCTCTCATTGTCAACCTTCCTCCTCCCCATCGCCATGAGCTCTAGCTCTAGCTCCAACGGCAACCCCTTCCCTTGGGGTATTGGCTGGAGGGCCTTCTTCCTTGGGTGGACAGCTGGTGACCGGACCAAGTTCGAGAACACCATGCAGGTCTGCTCGAACTTCGGCTCCATGTCGGACATGCAGAACGAATCCAATGTCGTGCTCATGAAGGCCACTCAAGATGAGCTGAAGATGCTGATTCCTGACCCAGCAAAGGGCACGATGGCAGTTACATCCTTCGCTGGGCCATGAATCAGGCCATCTCCGATGACCCTAAATAGAGGAAGAAGTGGCGCAAGTACAAGACCTACTGATACGTCCATTTTGCATCATGCTTTTATATCAATATTTATTGCATTATGGGCTGTCATTACACTTTATATCTCAATATTTATGTCTATTCTCTCTTATTTTACAAGGTTTACCATGAAGAGGGGGAATGCCGGCAGCTGGAATTCTGGCTGGAAAAGGAGCAAACATTGGGAACCTATTCTCCACAACTCCAAAAGTCCTGAAACTCCACGAAACAACCTTTTGGATTTATTAAGAATTTATGAGCGAAAGAAATAGGCCAGGGGTCCCACACCCTATCCAGGAGACAGGGGGCGCCCCCCCTATAGGGCGTGCCCCCTATCTCCTGGGCCCCCTGGTGGGCCTCCGGCGTCCATCTTCTGCTATATCATCACTTTTACCCTGGAAAAAATCGTGGGCAAGCTTACGGGAGGAAACTCCGCCGCCACGAGGCGGAACCTTGGCGGAATCAATCTAGGGCTCTGGCGGAGATGTTCTGCCGGGGACACTTCCCTCCGGGAGGGGGAAATCGTCACCAACGTCATCACCAACGATCCTCTCATCGGGAGGGGGTCAATCTCCATCAACATCTTCACCAGCACCATCTCCTCTCAAACCCTAGTTCATCTCTTGTATCCAATCTTGTATCCAAAACCACAAATTGGTACCTGTGGGTTGCTAGTAGTGTTAATTACTCCTTGTAGTTGATACTTATTGGTTTACTTGGTGGAAGGTCATATGTTCAGATCCTTAATGCATATTATTACACCTCTAATTATGAACATGATTATGCTTTGTGAGTAGTTACTTTAGTTCCTGAGGACATGGTGAAGTCTTGCTATTAGTAGTCATGTGAATTTGGTATTCGTTCGATATTTTGATGAGATGTATGTTGTCTTTCCTCTAGTGGTGTTATGTGAACGTCGACTACATGACACTTCACCATTATTTGGGCCTAGAGGAAGGCATAGGGAAGTAATAAGTAGATGATGGGTTGCTAGAGTGACAGAAGCTTAAACCCTAGTTTATGCGTTGCTTTGTTAGGGGTTCATATGGGCCCATATGTTTAATGTTGTGGTTAGGTTTACCTTAATACTCCTTTTTGTAGTTGCGGATGCTTGCAATAGGGGTTAATCATAAGTGGGATGCTTGTCCAAGTTAGGGAAGTACCCAAGTGCCGGTCCACCCACATATCAAATTATCAAAGTACCAAATGCGAATCATATGAGCGTGATGAAAACTAGCTTGACGATAATTCCCAATGTGTCCTCGGGAGCTCCTTTATTATTATTAGAATTTTTCTAGGCTTATCCTTTGCTACATAAAGGATTAGGCCACCTTGCTGCACCTTATTTACTTTGTTTACTTGTTACTCATTACTATTTATCCTATCACAAAACTATCTATCACCTACTATTTCAGTGCTTCCAGAGAAAACCTTACTGAAAACCGCTTATCATTTCCTTATGCTCCTCGTTGGGTTCGACGCTCTTACTTATCGAAAGGACTATGATAGATCCCCTACAATTGTGGGTCATCAAGACTCTTCTCTGGCGCCGTTGCCGGGGAGTGTAGCGCTTTTGGTGAGTGGAACTTGGTAAGGAAACATTTATTTAGTGTGCTGAAATTTTCTGTTACTTGTCACTATGGAAACTAACCCTTTGAAGGGCTTGTTCGGGGTATCTTCACCCCAACCCGAAGAGCAAAGAGATGCTCCTCAACCTACTGAACCTTATGAAAATATTCACTTTGAGATTCCTTTGGGTATGATAGAAAAACTGCTAGCTAATCCTTTTGCAGGAGACGGAACATTGCATCCCGATTTACACCTTACCTTTGTGGATGAAGTTTGTGGATTATTTAAGCTTGCAGGTATCCCCAATGATGTTGTCAAAAGGAAGGTCTTCCCTTTATCTTTGAAGGGAGATGCAATGACATGGTATAGGCTATGTGATGATACGAGATTTTGGAATTATAATCGACTGAAGTTGGAATTTCACCAAAAGTTCTATCCTATGCATCTTATTCATCGTGATCGTAATTACATATATAATTTCTGGCCTCGCGAAGGAGAAAGCATCGCTCAAGCTTGGGGGAGGCTTAAATCCATGTTATATTCATGCCCCAATCATGAGCTCTCTCAGGAAATGATTATTCAAAATTTTTATGCTCGACTTTCTCTTGATAATCGCAACCTACTCGATACTTCCTGTGCTGGTTCCTATATGCTGAAGACTATTGATTTCAAATGGGACTTATTGGAAATAATTAAATGCCACTCTGAAGATTGGGGTTCCGACGATGGTAAGGAGTCAGGTATGACACCTAAGTTCGATTGTGTTAAATCTTTTATGGATACCAATGCTTTCTGTGGATTTAGCTCTAACTATGGACTTGACTCTGAGATAGTAGCTACTTTTTGTGAAACTTTTGCTACTCACGTTGATCTGCCTAAAGAGAAGTGGTTTAAATATAATCCTCCTGTTGAAGTGAAAGTAGTTGCACCTATTCCAGTCGAAGAAAAGACTATTACATATAGTGATCCTATTATTTCTACTGCTTATGTCGAAAAACCTCCTTTTCCTGTTAGGATAAAAGATCATGTTAAAGGTTCGGCTGTTGTTCGTAAGAGTAATACTAGGACTTATATACCTCCTGAGTAAATTAATGTTGACCCTGGTATTGTTATAATTAAAGATCTCTTGGATGAAGACTTAGATGGGCATGTTATCTCTTTCGTGGGTGAAACTGCTAATATTGCTAGACCTGATACTAAGACCCGTAGACCTGTTGTAGGAACGCCTGTTATTTCTGTTAAAATAGGAGATCATTGTTATCATGGCTTATGTGATATGGGGGCTAGTTCTAATGCGATACCTTATGATCTTTATAAAGAAATTATGCACGATATTGCACCTGTTGAATTAGAGGACATTGATGTTACTATTAAGCTTGCTAATAGGGACACCATCAAACCTATTGGGATTGTTAGAGATGTTGAAGTCTTGTGTGGAAAGATTAAATACCCTACTGATTTCCTTGTTCTTGCTTCCCCACAAGATAATTTTTGTCCCATTATTTTTGGTAGACCTTTCTTGAATACTGCTGGTGCTAAGATTGATTGTGAAAATAATATTCTCACTGTTGGCATAGATGGTATGTCTCATGAGTTTAATTTCGCTAAGTTTAGTAGACAACCTCTTGAAAGGGAACCACCTAGTAAGGGTGAAATTATTGGTCTTGCTTCCATTGCTGTTCCCCCAACTGATCCATTAGAACAATATTTGTTAGACCATGAAAATGATATGTTTATGAAGGAAAGGGAAGAAATAGACGAAGTGTTCCTTAAACAAGAACCTATGCTAAAACATAACCTTCCCATTGAAATTCTTGGGGATCCCCCTCCACCCAAGGGTGATCCCATGTTCGAACTCAAACCCTTACCTGATAATCTCAAGTATGCTTATCTTGATGAAAAAGAAATATATCATGTTATTATTAGTGCTAACCTTTCAGAGAAAGAAGAAAAAAGATTATTGAAAACTCTGAAGAAGCACCAAGCTGCTATTGGATATACTCTGGATGATCTTAAGGGCATTAGTCCCACATTATGTCAACACAAAATTTTAGTGGAGAAAGATGCCAAACCAGTTAGAGATCCTCAAAGACGATTAAACCCCAAAATGAAGGAAGTGGTAAGAAAGGAGATTCTAAAACTCCTTGAGGCAGGTATTATTTATCCCGTTGCTGATAGTGAATGGGTAAGCCCTGTCCATTGTGTCCCTAAAAAGGGAGGTATTACCGTTGTTCCTAATGATAAAGATGAATTGATCCCGCAAAGAATTATTACAGGCTATAGGATGGTAATTGATTTCCGTAAGTTAAATAAAGCCACTTAGAAAGATCATTACCCTTTACCTTTTATTGATCAAATGCTAGAAAGGCTATCCAAACACACACATTTTTGCTTTCTAGATGGTTATTCTGGCTTCTCTCAAATACCTGTGTCCGCGCAGGATCAATCTAAAACTACTTTTACTTGCCCTTTTGGTACTTTTGCTTATAGACGTATGCCTTTTGGTTTATGTAATGCACCTGCTACCTTTCAAAGATGCATGATGGCTATATTTTCTGATTTTTGTGAAAAGATTTGTGAGGTATTCATGGATGACTTCTCCGTCTATGGATCCTCTTTGATGATTGTTTGAGCAACCTTGATCGAGTTTTGCAGAGATGCGAAGACACTAGTCTCGTCCTGAATTGGGAAAAGTGTCACTTTATGGTTAATGAAGGCATTGTCTTGGGGCACAAGATCTCCGAGAGAGGTATTGAAGTTGATAAAGCCAAAGTTGATGCTATTGAAAAGATGCCATGTCCCAAGGACATAAAAGGTATAAGAAGTTTCCTTGGTCATGCCGGTTTTTATAGGAGGTTCATTAAGGACTTTTCTAAAATCTCTAGGCCTCTGACTAATTTATTGCAAAAAGATATTCCTTTTGTCTTTGATGATGATTGTGTAGAAGCATTTGAAACACTTAAGAAAGCTTTGATCACTGCACCTATTGTTCAGCCACCTGATTGGAATTTACCTTTTGAAATTATGTGTGATGCTAGTGATTATGCTGTAGGTGCTGTTTTAGGGCAAAGAGTCGATAAGAAATTGAATGTTATCCAGTATGCTAGTAAGACTCTTGATACTGCCCAGAGAAATTATGCTACTACTGAAAAAGAGTTCTTAGCAGTTGTGTTTGCATGTGATAAGTTTAGACCTTATATTGTTGATTCCAAAGTTACTATTCACACTGATCATGCTGCTATTAAATATCTTATGGAAAAGAAAGATGCTAAGCCTAGACTCATTAGATGGGTTCTCTTGCTCCAAGAATTTGACTTGCATATTATTGATAGAAAGGGAGCTGAGAACCCCGTTGCAGACAACTTGTCTAGGTTAGAGAATGTTCTTGATGACCCACTGCCTATTAATGATAGTTTTCCTGATGAACAATTAGCGGTTGTCAATGCTTCTCGTACTGCTCCTTGGTATGCTGATTATGCTAATTACATTGTTGCTAAATATATACCGCCTAGTTTCACATACCAGCAAAAGAAAAAGTTCTTTTATGATTTAAGACATTACTTCTGGGATGATCCACACCTTTATAAAGAAGGAGTAGATGGTATTATTAGACGTTGTGTGCCTGAGCATGAACAGGAACAAATCCTACGCAAGTGTCACTCTGAATCTTATGGAGGACACCACGCTGGAGATAGAACTGCACACAAGGTACTACAATCTGGTTTTTATTGGCCTACTCTCTTCAAAGATGCTCGTAAGTTTGTCTTATCTTGTGATGAATGTCAAAGAATAGGTAACATTAGTAGACGTCAAGAAATGCCTATGAATTATTCTCTTGTTATTGAACCGTTTGATGTTTGGGGCTTTGATTATATGGGACCTTTTCCTGCCTCCAATGGTTATACACATATTTTAGTTGTTGTTGATTACGTTACTAAGTGGGTAGAAGCTATTCCAACTAGTAGTGCTGATCATAACACTTCTATTAAAATGCTTAAAGAAGTTATTTTTCCGAGGTTTGGAGTCCCTAGATATCTTATGACTGATGGTGGTTCACACTTTATTCATGGTGCTTTCCGTAAGATGCTTGCTAAGTATGATGTCAATCATAGAATCGCATCTCCTTATCACCCGCAGTCTAGTGGTCAAGTAGAGTTGAGCAATAGAGAGCTCAAATTAATTTTGCAAAAGACTGTGAATAGATCTAGAAAGAATTGGTCCAAAAAACTTGATGATGCATTATGGGCCTATAGGACTGCATACAAAAATCCTATGGGTATGTCTCCATATAAGATGGTTTATGGAAAAGCATGTCATTTACCTCTTGAACTTGAACATAAAGCATATTGGGCTATTAAAGAGCTCAATTATGACTTCAAACTTGCCGGTGAGAAGAGGTTGTTTGATAACCCAAGCATATGAGAATGCCAAGCTCTTCAAAGAAAAAGTCAAACGCTGGCATGATAAGAGGATACAAAAGCGTGAGTTTAACGTAGGAGATTATGTGTTATTATTCAACACTCATTTAAGATTTTTTTGTAGGAAAACTTCTCCCAAAATGGGAAGGTCCCTACGTTATCGAGGAGGTCTATCGTTCCGGTGCTATAAAAATTAACAACTTCGAAGGCACAAATCCGAGGGTGGTTAACGGTCAAAGAATCAAGCATTATATTTCAGGTAATCCTATCAATGTTGAAACTAATGTTATTGAAACCATAACCCCAGAGGAATACATAAGAGACACTTTCCAGAATGTTCCAGACTCCGAAAAGGCATAGGTACGTGGTACGGTAAGTACACCGACTCCAAAAACAACTCTAATGGCAATTTTTATCAGTTTTGGATTATTTAAGAATTTTAGGAAGAAAGAAGTAGTCCGAAAGGGACACGAGGCTCCCACGAGAGAGGAGGGCGCCCCCCCTATAGGGCGCGCCCCCTGTCTCGTGGGCACCTCGTGCGCCTCCCGGACTCCGTTTTCTTGTATGTTACGTATTTTGGTCGGTAAAAATTCATTATATATACTCCCGAAGGTTTTGACCACCGTATCACGCAAATATCCTCTGTTTTCGTTTCGAGCTTTTCCTGTTGCAGATTTAGAGCACCATGACTTCTCCCTCCTACAACAACGAAGACAAGGATGCTTGGCTATTGAAGATAGAGTTGAAAAGAGAGGAACCAGAAGAGATCAACAAGGATGAAGGGATCAAGAAGGCCATGGAGGTTCAAGCTCCGGTGGTGAAAGAAGAAGACATCCCTCACCTTTACCTAACCTTTTCACTCCAACAGAGATTGAAGCTTTCAAGATGATTGAGTTAGCCCGCATACAAACAAGTATCTCACACAGGAGAATATTTTGTTGAAGGATCATATTGCTGGGCTCAAGGGCATTATCCGCAAGTTGGAGGAGCTTTTACGCTCGATGTGCGATTATCCACCGTCATCATCACCACCTCCATCACCTCCGAGGAAATAATCACATGGGTATGGGCACTCCCCTTGGCAACCGCCAAGCTTGGGGGAGGTGCCCCGGTATCGTATCACCATCACACTCCTATCTTTACCGCTTTATTTAGTTCGATCCTTTTAGTAGTATCTTGATCTAGTAGATTGAAGTTTTGATATCAAGTAGTTTTGAGTTTTGCATTGTGATCCCTTTATGTAAGCGAGTCCGTGTGCTATGTATAATAAAGATTAGTGTTGAGTCAAGGGCTTTGCTATGTTGCTATGATCTTGAGAAAGTAGAAAGAACAAAAGAGTTCATATTGATCTTATGGATAGTGATAACTTCACACATAGAAAGTATGAGGCATAAAAATTGTTGAGAGTTGATGAACGTAGCCTTGGTCATCGTTGCAATTAATAGGAAGTGATAAGGAAAGAGGGGTTCACATATAGATATATTATCTTGGACATCTTTTATGATTGTGAAGCACTCATTAAGTATGACATGCTAAAAGAGTTGATGTTGGACAAGGAAGACAACGTAATGGTTTATGTTTTCCGACATCTCAGTTAAAGTATATTGTCATTGACCTTCCAAACATGTTGAGCTTGCCTTTCCCCCTCTTGCTAGCCAAATTCCTTGCACCAAGTAGAGATACTACTTGTGCTTCCAAATATCCTCAAACCCAGTTTTGCCATGAGAGTCCACCATACCTACCTATGGATTGAGTAAGATCCTTCAAGTAAGTTGTCATCGGTGCAAGCAATAAAAATTGCTCTCTAAATATGTATGACTTATTAGTGCAGAGAAAATAAGCTTTGTACGAACTTGTTGTGGAAGTAATAAAAGCGACGGATTGCATAATAAAGGTCACATACAAGGGGCAATATAAAGTGACGTTCTTTTGCATTAAGATTTCGTGCATCAACCCTAAACGGCATGACAACCTCTGCTTCCCTCTGCGAAGGGCCTATCTTTTACTTTATGTTTTTACTTTATGCTTGAGTCAAGGTGATCCTCACCTTTCCACTTTTTCATTTTATCCTTTGGCAAGCTCCTCGTGTTTGAAAGATCATGATACATATATCCAATTGGATGTAAGTTGGCATAGGCTATTATTGTTGACATCACCTAAAGGTGAATACGTTGGGAGGCAACACAATAAGCCCCTATCTTTCTCAGTGTCCGGCTGAAACTCTATAACCACAAGTATTGAGTGAGTGTTAACAATTATAGGAGACTACGAGATAGTTGAGTATGTGAGCTTGTTGAAAAGCTCTATTATTGACTCTTTCTGATGTTACGATAAATTGCAATTGCTTCAATGACTGAGATTATAGTTTGTTAGTTCCCAATGAAGTTTATGAACCATACTTGACATTGTGAATTGCTTATTACTTGAGCATAGGAAATCATATGACAAAATCTATATATGTTGATGTTATTAGAATGATCATGATGCCCTCATGTCCGTATTTTATTTTTATCGACACCTCTATCTCTAAACATGTGGACATATTTCTCGATCTCGGTTTCCGCTTGAGGACAAGCGAGGTATAAGCTTGGGGGAGTTGATACGTCCATTTTTCATCATGCTTTTATATCAATATTTATTGCATTATGGGCTGTCATTACACTTTATATCTCACTATTTATGGCTATTCTCTCTTATTTTACAAGGTTTACCATGAAGAGGGGGAATGCCGGCAGCTAGAATTCTGGCTGGAAAAGGAGCAAACGTTGGAAACCTATTCTGCACAACTCCAAAAGTCCTGAAACTCCACGAAACAACTTTTTGGATTTATTAAGAATTTATGAGCGAAAGAAATAGGCCAGGGGGCCCACACCCTATCCAGGAGACAGGGGGGGCGCGCCCCCTATCTCCTGGGCCCCCTGGTGGGCCTCCGCCGTCCATCTTCTGCTATATCATCACTTTTACCCTGGAAAAAATCGTGGGCAAGCATACGGGACAAAACGCCGCCGCCACGAGGCGGAACCTTGGTGGAATCAATCTAGGGCTCTGGCGGAGCTGTTCTGCCGGGGACACTTCCCTCCGGGAGGGGGAAATCATCACCAACATCATCACCAATGATCCTCTCATCGGGAGGGGGTCAATCTCCATCAACATCTTCACCAGCACCATCTCCTCTCAAACCCTAGTTCATCTCTTGTATCCAATCTTGTATCCAAAACCACAAATTGGTACCTGTGGGTTGCTAGTAGTGTTGATTACTCCTTGTAGTTGATACTTATTGGTTTACTTGGTGGAAGACCATATGTTCAGATCCTTAATGCATATTATTACACCTCTGATTATGAACATGATTATGCTTTGTGAGTAGTTACTTTGTTCCTGAGGACATGGGTGAAGTCTTGCTATTAGTAGTCATGTGAATTTGGTATTCGTTCGATATTTTGATGAGATGTATGTTGTCTTTCCTCTAGTGGTGTTATGTGAACGTCGACTACATGACACTTCACCATTATTTGGGCCTAGAGGAAGGCATAGGGAAGTAATAAGTAGATGATGGGTTGCTAGAGTGACAGAAGCTTAAACCCTAGTTTATGCGTTGCTTCGTTAGGGGTTCATATGGGCCCATATGTTTAATGTTGTGGTTAGGTTTACCTTAACACTCCTTTTTGTAGTTGCGGATGCTTGCAATAGGGGTTAATCATAAGTGGGATGCTTGTCCAAGTTATGGCAGTACCCAAGTGCCGGTCCACCCACATATCAAATTATCAAAGTACCGAACGCGAATCATATGAGCGTGATGAAAACTAGCTTGACGATAATTCCAAATGTGTCCTCGGGAGCTCCTTTATTATTATTAGAATTTTTCCAGGCTTATCCTTTGATACATAAAGGATTAGGCCACCTTGCTGCACCTTATTTACTTTGTTTACTTGTTACTCATTACTATTTATCCTATCACAAAACTATTTATCACCTACTATTTCAGTGCTTGCAGAGAAGACCTTACTGAAAACCGCTTATCATTCCTTCTGCTCCTCGTTGGGTCTGACACTCTTACTTATCGGAAGGACTACGATAGATCCCCTACACTTGTGGGTCATCACCTACTTTGCTCCAAATGACCGCCGTGCCGCAGTGTACTGGGAGACGGGTATCGCGCCGCCGGCTGATGTCTACTACACAACCTTCTTCTTGTAGACGTTGTTGGGCCTCCAAGTGCAGAGGTTTGTAGGACAGTAGCAAATTTCCCTCAAGTGGATGACCTAAGGTTTATCAATCCATGGAAGGCGTAGGTTGAAGATGGTCTCTCTCAAGCAACCCTGCAACCAAATAACAAAGATTCTCTTGTGTCCCCAACACACCTAATACAATGGTAAATTGTATAGGTGCACAAGTTCGGCGAAGAGATGGTGATACAAGTGCAATATGGACGGTAGATATAGGTATTTTTAATCTAAAAATATAAAAACAGCAAGGTAACAAGAGGTAAAAGTGAGCGTAAACGGTATTGCAATGGTAGGAAACAAGGCCTAGGGTTCATACTTTCACTAGTGCAGGTTCTCTCATCAATAATAACATAACTGGATCATATAACTATCCATTAACATGCAACAAAGAGTCACTCCAAAGCCACTAATAGCGGAGAACAAACGAAGAGATTATGGTAGGGTATGAAACCACCTCAAAGTTATCCTTTCCGCTCGATCTATTCAAGAGTCTGTAGTAAAATAACACGAAGCTATTCTTTCCGTTCAATCTATCATAGAGTTCATACTAGAATAACACCTTAAGACACAAATCAACCAAAACCCTAATGTCACCTAGATACTCCATTGTCACCTCAAGTATCCGTGGGCTTGATATACGATATGCATCACACAATCTCGGATTCATCTATTCAACCAACAAAAAGTACTTCAAAGAGTTCCCCAAAGTTTCTACCGAAGAGTCAAGATGAAAACATGTGCCAACCCCTATGCATATGTCCATGGGCAGAACCCGCAAGTTGATCACCAAAACATACATCAAGTGGATCACATGATATCCCATTTTCACCACAGATAAACACGGCAAGACATACATCAAGTGTTCCCAAATCCTTAAAGACCCAATCCGATAAGATAACTTCAAAGGGAAAACTCAATCCATTACAAGAGAGTAGAGGGGGAGAAACATCATAAGATCCAACTATAATAGCAAAGCTCGCGATACATCAAGATCGTGCCATAGAGAGAACACGAGAGAGAGAGAGAGATAGAGAGAGAGAGAGAGAGAGAGAGAGAGAGAGAGATCAAACACATAGCTACTGGTACATACCCTCAGCCCCGAGGGTGAACTACTCCCTCCTCGTCATGGAGAGCGCCGGGATGATGAAGATGGCCACCGGTGAGGGATCCCCCCTCCGGCAGGGTGCCATAACAGGCTCCCAAGAGGTTTTTGGTGGCTACAGAGGGTTGCGGCAGCGGAACTCCCGATCTATTGTTCTCTTCGATGTTTTTAGGGTATATGGGAATATATAGGCAAAAGAAGTCAGTCGGGGGAGCCTCAAGGGGCCCACGAGACAGGGGGGCACGCCCAGTAGGGGGGCACGCCCCCACCCTCGTGGCCACCTCGAGGCTTCCTTGACTTCAACTCCAAGTCTCCTGGATTGCTTCCGTTCCAAAAATAATGCTCCCGAAGGTTTCATTCCGTTTGGAGTCTGTTTGATATTCCTTTTCTTCGAAACACTGAAATAGGCAAGAAAACAACAATATGGGCTGGGCCTCCGGTTAATAGGTTAGTCCCAAAAATAATATAAAATTGTATAATAAAGCCCGTAAACATCCAAAACAAATAACAATATAGCATGAATGTTTCATAAATTATAGATACATTGGAGACGTATCAACATCCCCAAGCTTAATTCCAGCTCGTCCTCGAGTAGGTAAATGATAAAAGAATTTATGAAGTGTGAATGCTAGCAGGTGCACAAGTTTGATCAATGATAATTTCAATCACCTTTTCTAGCATGATTATATGTCATAACAATAGTTCATCTCATAAAACTTCTCAAGATCAAGTAACAAGCTATTCACATGTTAAAGCATAGACCATAAACTTTCTTGAAAACTAGCAAACTTCATTCTCAGTCATCATACAATTACAATTCATCTTATTTTCAGGAAGGGTCTATGTCAGAGCTTTGATTTAGAAAACTCCACATACTCAACTATCATATAGTCTTCTACAATGGCTAACACTCACACAATACTTATGGTTATGGAGTTTTAATCGGACACTGAGAAAGATAGGGGCTTATAATTTCGCCTCCCAACGTATTCACCTTTGGGTGATGTCAACAATAATAGTTCATGCTAACTTACATTCAATTGGATATATATACAACACGAGGTGCTTGCCAAAGGATAAAATGAAAAAGGGAAAGGTGAAGATCACCTTGACTCTTGCATAAAGTAAAAGACATAAAGTAAAAGATAGGCCCTTCGCAGAGGGAAGCAGAGGTTGTCATGTGCTTTTAGGGTTGGATGCACAAAATCTTAATGCAAAAGAACGTCACTTTATATTGCCACTTGTGATATGAACCTTTATTATGCAATCCATCACTTTTATTACTTCCATATCACACGATCGTATAAAGCTTATTTTCTCCGCACTAATAAGTCATACATATTTAGAGAGCAATTTTTATTTCTTGCAACATGACAACTTACTTGAAGGATCTTACTCAATCGATATGTAGTTATGGTGGACTCTCATGGCAAAAACTGGGTTTAAGGATATTTGGAAGCACAAGTAGTATCTCTACTTGGTGCAAGGAATGTGGCTAGCACGAGGGGGAAAGACAAGCTCAACATGTTTGGATGATCCAAGACAATATACTTTAACTGAGATGTGAGAAAATATAACCCATTACGTTGTCTTCCTTGTCCAACATCAACTCTTTTAGCATGTCATACTTTAATGAGTGCTCACAATTATAAAAGATGTCCAAGATAGTATATTTATATGTGAAATTTCTCTTCCTTCAGTATTCTTTCATGAATTGTTCAAATGACCAATACAATGCTTGCTAACCTTCAATAAATTTACAACCTCTACTTCTTAGATGTGAAGTCATTACTCCCCATGGGATAAGCAAATGAAACATAGATAATCTCAGATTTATGACATTCAACTCATTCAACCATTTACTCATAGGATATAAGTGAAGCACACGAGTAAATGACAAACTACTCCAAAAGATATAAGTGAAGATCAATGAGTAGTTAAATAATTATGTAACTATGTGAAGACTCTCTCTCATTTAAGAATTTCAGATCTTGGTATTTTATTCAAACAACAAGCAAACCAAAATAAAATGACATTGCAATGATAGCACGACTTATGTGAAGAAGCAAAATCTTAGGCTCAACCGATACTAACCGATAATTGTTGAAGAGGAAAGGTGGGATGCCTACCGGGGCATCCCCAAGCTTGGATGCTTGAGACTTCTTGAAATATTATCTTGGGGTGCCTTGGGAATCCCCAAGCTTGAGCTTTTGGGTCTCCTTAATTTCTTTTATATCTCGGTTTCCTACATCTCGAAAGCTTCATCCACACCAAACTCAACAAGCACTCGTGAGATAAGTTAATATAAACCAATGCAAAAACCTTATCATTTTCTACTGTAACAAATCACAAAAAATATTATTCAACATTGAATACTAAATGTCTCTGCATATTTAATACTCCTATCCTCAAATAGAATCATTAAACAAGCAAACATATGTAAACAATGCAAACATAACAGCAATCTGCCAAAACAGTATGGTCTATAAAGAATGCAAGATTCATCATACTTCCCTAACTCCAAAAATTATGAGAAAAATAATAAGCTGTAGAAGATTTATCATAGCTCATTATGAAAAAAGTTTCAACAGCAACAGTGGTAAACTTTCTGTTTTCAAACAGCAACATGTGTACTTGCAAAATAAGCATGGTAAAAGCTATCCTTGACATTTTTATTGAAAATATAGATGCAAAACATTATTCTAAATAACAGCAAGCAAATACTAACAAAATAAAATGACGCTCCAAGCAAAACACATATCATGTGGTGAATAAAAATATAGCTCCAAGTAAAGTTACCGATGAACGAAGATGAAAGAGGGGATGCCATCCGGGGCATCCCTAAGCTTAGGCTCTTGCCACTCCTTATTCCATAGTCCATCGAATCTTTACCCAAAACTTGAAAACTTCACAACACAAAACTCAACAGAAAAACTCGTAAGCTCCGTTAGTATAAGAAAATAAAACCACCACTTAGGTACTATAGTGAACTCATTATAAATTCATATTGGTGTAATATCTATTGTATTCCAACTTCTCTATGGTTCATACCCTCCGATACTACTCATAGACTGATCAAAATAAGCAAACAACACATAGAAAATAGAATCTGTCAAAAACAGAACAGTCTGTAGTATTCTGTATCAAACGTATACTTCTGGAACTCCAAAATTCCTACCAAATTAGGAAGTCCTAAGTAATTTGTGTACCAATCCATATAAAAAATAATCAAATCAGAAAAACGTTTCTGTGAATTATCAAAACTAATTTACAGGGTGCAAAAGTTTCTGATTTTCAGCAGGATCAACACAACTATCACCGTAAGCTATCCTAAAGGTCTTACTTGGCACTTTTTGAAACAAAATCTATAAAACATGATTACTACAGTAGCATAATCATGTGGATACACAAAAACAGTAAGGGTAAATATTGGGTTGTCTCCCAACAAGCACTTTTCTTTAATGCCTTTCTAGCTAGGCATGATGATGACAATGATGCTCACATAAAAGATAAGAATTGAAACATAAAGAGAGCATCATGAAGCATATGACTAGAACATTTATGTCTAACCCACTTCCTATGCATAGGGATTTTGTGAGCAAACAACTTATGGGAACAATAATCAACAAGCATAGGAAGGTAAAACAAGCAAAACTTCAAAATTTTAAGCACATAGAGAGGAAACTTGATATTACTGCAATTCCTACAAGCATATGTTCCTCCCTCATAATAATTTTCAGTAGCATCATGAATGAATTAAACAATATAACCAGCACCTAAAACATTATTTTCATGATCTACTTGCATAGAAAATTTACTACTCTCCACATAAGCAAAATTCTTCTCATTCGGAATAGTGGGAGTATCATAAGAGACTCGAATACTAAAAATTGTTTCCACATTAAAAGAGTAATGTTCAGAAAAAGGGTAATCATAATCATGACAAGTTTTATAAATATAATCATCACTTCTTTTTATAGCATAAGTTTCATCACAATAATCATCATAAGTAGCAACTTTGTTCTCGTCATAATCGATTGAAACCTCTTCCAAGATAGTGGAATCATCACTAAATAAAGTTGAAACTCTTCCGAATCCACTTTCATATTCATAACAATAAGATTCAACATCCTCCAAAATAGTGGGATCACTACTTCCTAAAGTTGACTCTCTTCCAAACCCACTTTCATCAATATAATCATCATAGGTAAGAGGCATGCTATCATCATAACAACTTTGCATATCAAAACTTGGGATGCTAAAAATATCATCTTCATTAAACGTAGCATACCCAAGCTTGGGATAAACATTAATTTCAGCAAATATATTCTCAAATATTTCATCCTCATCAAACATAGCTTCCCCAAGCTTGGGCCTTTTCATATCATAAGCATAATCACTCTCATCATTAATAGTATGTATAGCACCAATAGTATAGCAATTATCATCATCACAATGAGTAGTAGGAGCAACTTCATTTGGGAGGGATACCTTTTTACCTTTACTTCTCCGTTTTTCCTTTTTCTTCTTCACATCATGTGTGGGTTCAACCCTCTTCTTTGAGCTCCTTACTGATGAGATTGGTTGAATAGAAAGCTCCTCCTCGTTACCTGATTCATCATAAGAAATAATAGGAGGATATTGGGAAGTCTCTTCCCTTTCATTAGTATTCTCTTCATCTTCTATTTGCTTCCTTTTTTAGGTAATTGGCAATATAAGGATTTTCAATGCAATTCACCGCACAAAACATATAAATCTTCTCTAGATCAATATCAAGAAAATACTCAAGGTTAGATTCTGGAATAAGCTTAGTTGCACGTTTCAATTCTTCATAACCCTAAAGCAAACTAAGTTCATTATGATGTGCAAGGGAAATCAAGTCATCACAATTTTTGGACACGATTCGATCATGAAACAATTTGCATTAGAGATTTAAATGAACATGTTCATTGCAAAGTTCACAAGTACGATAAAAATATCTTAAATTTTTAGCACTAACATTAAGCCTTTCTTGCAACCATTTAGTTTCTAAATACTTATGCCTCTTGCAATATCTATTTACCCCATTTGCTGTGTACTTGCAAACCCGATTCACTCCACAAAAATCGACATGCTTATAGGATACATTTTCATCATAACTAGTGCAATCATCATTAGTACTATGCATAATCAAAGAGTTCATACTAACAACATTGCAATCATGCTCATCATTCAAAGATTTAGTACCAAGCATTTTAATGCATTCTTCTTCTAGCAATTGAGCACAATTTTCCTTCCCATCATACTCACGAAAGATATTAAAAAGATGAAGCATATGAGACACACTCAATTCCATTTTTTTGTAGTTTTTTTATAAACTAAACTAATGATAAAACAAGAAACTAAAAGATTCGGTTGCAAGATCTAAAGATATACCTTCAAGCACTCATCTCCCCGGCAACAGCGCCAAAAAAGAGCTTGATGTCTACTAGACAACCTTCTTCTTGTATACGTTGTTGGGCCTCCAAGTGCAGAGGTTTGTAGGACAGTAGAAAATTTCCCTCAAGTGGATGACCTAAGGTTTATCAATCCGTGGGAGGCGTAGGTTGAAGATGGTCTCTCTCAAGCAACCCTGCAACCAAATAACAAAGAGTCTCTTGTGTCCCCAACACACCTAGTACAATGGTAAATTGTATAGGTGCACTAGTTCAGCGAAGAGATGGTGATACAAGTGCAATATGGATGGTAGATATTGGTATTTGTAATCTGAATATATAAAAACAGCAAGGTAACAAGAGGTAAAAGTGAGCGTAAACGGTATTGCAATGGTAGGAAACAAGGCCTATGGTTCATACTTTCACTAGTGCAGGTTCTCTCAACAAAAATAACATAACTGGATCATATAACTATCCCTCAACATGCAACAAAGAGTCACTCCAAAGCCACTAATAGCGGAGAACAAACGAAGAGATTATGGTAGGGTACGAAATCACTTCAAAGTTACCCTTTCTGCTCAATCTATTCAAGAGTCCGTAGTAAAATAACACGAAGCTATTCTTTCCGTTCAATCTATCATAGAGTTCATACTAGAATAACACCTTAAGACACAAATCAACCAAAACCCTAATGTCACCTAGATACTCCATTGTCACCTCTAGTATCCGTGGGCATGATTATACGATATGCATCACACAATCTTGGATTCATCTATTCAACCAACACAAAGTACTTCAAAGAGTGCCCCAAAGTTTCTACCAGAGAGTCAAGACGAAAAGTGTGCCAACCCCTATGCATAGGTTCATGGGCGGAACCCGCAAGTTGATCACCAAAACATACATCAAGTGGATCACGTGATATCCCATTGTCACCACAAATAAACACGGCAAGACATACATCAAGTGTTCTCAAATCCTTAATGACTCAATCCGATAAGATAACTTCAAAGGGAAAACTCAATCCATTACAAGAGTGTAGAGGGGGAGAAACATCATAAGATCCAACTATAATAGCAAAGCTCGTGAAGTCGTGATACATCAAGATCGTGCCATAGAGAGAACATGAGAGAGAGAGAGAGAGATCAAACACATAGCTACTGGTACATACCCTCAGCCCCGAGGGTGAACTACTCCCTCCTCGTCATGGAGAGCGCCAGGATGATGAAGATGGACACCGGTGAGGGATCCCCCCTCCGGCAGGGTGCCAGAATGGGCTCCTGAGAGGTTTTTGGTGGCTACAGAGGCTTGCGGCGGCGGAACTCCCGATCTATTGTTTGCTTCGATGTTTTTAGGGTATATGGGAATATATAGACGAAAGAAGTAGGTCGGGGGAGCCTCGAGGGGCCCACGAGACAGGGGGCGCACCCCGCCTATTAGGGGGGGGCGCCCCCCACCCTCGTGGCCACCTCGAAGCTTCCTTGACTTCAACTCCAAGTCTCCTGGATTGCTTCCGTTCCAAAAATAACGCTCCCGAAGGTTTTATTCCATTTGGACTCCGTTTGATATTCCTTTTCTTCGAAACACTGAAATAGGCAAGAAAACAGCAATATGGGCTGGGCCTCCGGTTAATAGGTAAGTCCCAAAAATAATAGGTTCATCGGCGGAACCCGCAAGTTGATCACCAAAACATACATCAAGTGGATCACGTGATATCACATTGTCACCACAAATAAACATGGCAAGACATACATCAAGTGTTCTCAAATCCTTAAAGACTCAATCCGATAAGATAACTTCAAAGGGAAAACTCAATCCAGTACAAGAGAGTAGAGGGGGAGAAACATCATAAGATCCAACTATAATAGCAAAGCTCGTGATACATCAAGATCGTGCCATAGAGAGAACACGAGAGAGAGAGAGATCAAACACATAGCTACTAGTACATACCCTCAGCCCCGAGGGTGAACTATTCCCTCCTCGTCATGGAGAGCGCCGGGATGATGAACATGGCCACCGGTGAGGTATCCCCCCTCCGGCAGGGTGCCGGAACGGGCTCCTGAGAGGTTTTTGGTGGCTACAGAGGCTTGCGGCGATGGAACTCCTGATCTATTGTTTGCTCCAATGTTTTTAGGGTATATGGGAATATATAGACGAAAGAAGTCGGTCGGGGGAGCCTCGAGGGGCCCACAAGACAGGGGGCGCGCCCCGCCCAGTAGGGGGGGCGCCCCCACCCTCGTGGCCACCTCGAAGCTTCCTTGACTGCAACTCCAAGTCTCCTGGATTGCTTCTGTTCCAAAAATAACGCTCCCGAAGGTTTCATTCCGTTTGGACTCCGTTTGATATTCCTTTTCTTCGAAACACTGAAATAGGCAAGAAAACAACAATATGGGCTGGGCCTCCGGTTAATAGGTTAGTCCCAAAAATAATATAAAAGTGTATAATAAAGCCCATAAACATCCAAAACAGATAATTTCTATAGCATTAATGCTTCAGAAATTATAGATACGTTGGAGACGTATCACCGGCGGTCATCGGCAGGGAGCCTAAGGAGGAGGAGGAAGAGGCGGTGCACATGCCAGCTAGGGTGCCGGAGCCAGTCCGTCCTACCTGGCAGATCGACCTCGACTCCGCTGAGGACGATGAGGACAACCCGCCGGCCCGCACAGCGATGAAGAAGAAGATGAAGGCCAGCGACTCGACCAGCCGCTCCGCACGCCGGTGAAGGCCGCCGCGGTCAGCTGGTGTCTGTTCTGTACCCCTTTTCCCACTATTCCCCTATCCCCCAATTCCTAAATCTATCGATCTTGCATGTATGAACTGCTATGTATGAACTCGTACGAACTGCTATGAACTAGTATGATTTACCCCTGTGCTTAGCTACCTCTATTCCCCATTCCCGTCCGCCGTGGATTGAATCTATCGCCGTGGATCGAATCTAGCGTTCATGTCAAAGAGAGAGAAGTGCTTAACGCCATCGGGGAGTCCGGTGGTCTTCTTCCTCTGCTCAGATCCACCGCCGGCCGGTGATGAAGTCCGGTGGTCTTCTTCCTCTACTTCGATCCGCCGCCGCTGAAGAGAGTTGGGAGAGTGGGGAAGACTGGGCAGAGGGAGCGGCGAGGGGCGGTGAGGCTAATAACTGCCGGTGCTTCGGGAAGCAACACGGCTGCTCGAGTGTGGCCGCGCGCATGCAGCCGCACCCGCCCATGTGCACTGCTCGGGCCTGGCCCTGGAGAAACTGGCGATTCGTGCATTCCCAGTGAGCCAGGTCCTGAGGTGCTTTAAGAAGCATGTGATGCAGGCCCAATAGTGTATGCGGGCTACCAAACAGGCCAAATCCTTCCCGCACGGGCCTGGTTAGACCTCACACAAGCAACCAAACACGCCCTGAAGGTATGGCCTTCCGGCTGACTCCACCCAGGCTCATCCAAATCCGAACTCTGATATTATTCCTTCCGTTGGCATAAGCCATTTGCAAGTTGGAATGTTGGATAAAGGCAGTTGGGCTAACCATTCACCGTCTTAACGTCAAGTAACCAACTAACATACTCGCCAGATTACTAGTACTTCTCTATGTTTCTTGATCGCAAAAGTAGTACTCCCACGTTTCAGATATTATTAGTACTGGCATTTCTAACCAATCATTTATAATCGGTTAGAGTAGTAAAAATGCGTTTTTACTCCTTTAACTGGCATCTAGCCGATCCCTTACCTGCCATAACGGAGTAATTTTTTTACTCCCTCCCCAACAATCTCCTTATATTTACTCCATCACGCCGAGGCTGAGTAAAAGTTGCGCCATTCCTCCACTACCTCCGCCCTCCACTCATGCGTCGCATGTGAGCCAACGCCGCCCCTCCCACCCCCCGCTGGCACTAGTTCATCGCCATTATCCTCTACCACTTTGATTTGAGCCTCCTTGTCCCGTTGCTAGCGAAAAGGCGGTGGATCTGCGGCCACGCCTTGCCATGGATTGGTCAGGAACCGGACGACACAACCCCAACAAATACACGGATCCTCTTCTAGCCGTTGGAGTTTCGCCGGCAAATACACGCCTGGCTGTCGCCCGGGTTCGGTGCTGGCGCAGCGGCTCGCCGCTGCTTTAATACTATGCGACGACTACATGCGGCAGGTGGTGCACCGAGTTTCTACCATGCCGCAACATCTCGGATGGGTGTTCTTTACATGCAATGATGGGGGTATGTGCTTGTTTTGATTCGGTTCTTCACCGGATTCAGCGCAATTTCGGTAGCTAATTATTTGCTCATATATGTGTGTAGGATGATGGATGCAAGTTTTGGTATTGAAATGAAGAATACATCAATTTATTGATATCATGAAAATTAATAGATGATCATGGACTTGTTGATAGAATTGAGGCTAGAGATGGGACTAGAGCGAAATCAATGCCTATTTCTTTAGGATCGAAGAAGAAAGAACACTACTAGCGAAATGCTTATACGCAAGAGCTTAGTAGTAGCGCTTGAAAACCAAAAACGCTGCTGCTAGTTAGCAGTAGCGCTGATCCAGGGAAGCGCTACTATCCTGTCTATAGCAGTAGCGTTGGAAACCAAAAACGCGCTACTACTATGTGGGACCAGATGAGGCCACCGACGGTAGCTGTAGTACCAGTGCTGTACAGAATCCAGCGCTACTACTGACAATTTAGTAGTAGCGCTGTATTTTACTGCGCCGCTACTGCTAATGGGCCCCACTTAGTAGTAGCGCTTCTCCAGGAAAGTGCTACTACTAAGTACGGTAGCAGCAGCGCATTTTGGTAAGCAGCGCTACTGCTAGTTGCGGCCGGTGCCACCTTTTCACCCCCTCCCCCTCCTCTCCCCTACTTTTCCCTCTCTCCCCCTTCTTTCCCCTCTCCACTCTCCACCATTGTTGCTCTTCTTCTCTCTTCCTTCTACCTCCCTTATATCCTCATTGATGTCCCCCTCCATCATAACTCTCCTCCATAAATGGCCTCTCTCACATCTCTCTTTCTCCTACCACTCTTCCTCTCCCCATTAATGCCTCCCTCCACCATAACTCCCTCTCCATTAGTTAGCTAGCTAGATTCACCTCTCCTCCCCAACAACTAAATCTAGATAGCTATTTGGACATCCATGCGTGCTCTCTCGATCGGTCTCTCTCATCATCTAATTAACCGTGTGCTCTCTCGATCGGTCTCTCTGGGGCTTCTGCAAGAGGAGCTAGACACGTTATGGAAATCACCAGCATGGACATGGGATGCCAGCAAAGGAGAGTATTTCCATATGAGAGCCACGTCGATGACGATGGTGCACGACTATCTCGGTTACGGGTACACCTCAGGCTAGGTGTGCCACGGATACTGCGGATGCACGAGGTGCATGGATGATACAACGTCTAAGCAGCTTACGTCAACGAAGGATGGCGCGTCCGGGAAAATCATGTACATGGCGCATCGTAGATGGCTCGAGAAGGATGACCCGTGGAGAAAGCGTGGAGATCTATTCAATGGTGTAAGGGCATATTTATCCCTAAGTGTTTTGGTGATTGATGACAATGCTTTTGCGGACTAATCGTGTGCCTTGAGTTTCTCAGTAGCTTCATCGCTAGGCACAAGACGGTTCGGTGCCCCTCGAAGACTATTGAAGACGGAGTTTTTCTACGTTTCTTTTTGGTGGATTTGAGTAGTAGGAAAGCCATACTATTAAGAGGGGGTATGCATCGGAAAGGTTTGGGTGGAATCATCACGTACACGATTCCTTCCTTGTCTCCCCCTTTCCCTTGCACTTTGGAGCATTCCCCATCTATCCTCTATGTGAGTGTCTGGACTACTATTGCTGAGCTTGTGGTGGTACTGCTCCCTGGAGCGGTAGTACCGCAGGTACTCGCGGTAGTACCGTGCTCTTGCACAGTAGTACCGCGGGAGCCCACGGTAGTACTGCTCCTTGGAAGTCGTAGTGCCGTGGCTCCCTAGCCAAGTACCGCTGCTTCACGGTAGTAGGCGTGGATGTAATATTTTAAATCCGCGCCCACACGATAGTACCGCCGTCGAGGGCGGTAGTACCGCGGGTGCCCACGGTAGTACCGCTCCCCCCCCAAGCTGTAGTACCGTGGTTCCCTGGCCTAGTGCCGTTGCTTCACGGTAGTAGGGGCGGATGTAATTGTTTACATCCGCACCCACACGGCAGTACCGCGCCTTCTGCACGGTAGTACCATGACGGATGTTTGCATCGTCTCTTTGACCGCGGAAGTAGGCACGGATGTATTTTTATTCATCCGTGCCATTTCCAGACTAGGACTTACCTGCCTCGCGGTAGTACCGCAGGTGGGAGCGGTATTACCGCGCTCGCGGTAGTACTGCTTGTGTTATAGTCTCTGCAGCTGCCATGGTAGTACCGTGGTCACCCACGGTAGTACCGCGTGGCCTTGTGGTAGTACCGCGATCCTGGAGCGGTAGTACCGCATGTCGCAGGCTGGTATAAGTGGATAATGGTTGGATGTTGTCCCCCACTATAAAAGGTGTGTCTCCTACCTCTAGTTGACCACCTCTTCCATCCCTAAGCTCCATTGTTGCTCCAAGCTCCATTTACGGCCGATCTCTCTCCCTAGCCAATCAAACTTGTTGATTTGCTCGGGATTGGGTGACAAGGCCCCGATCTACACTTCCACCAAGAGATATTCGATTACCCCCACTAATCCCTAGCGAATCTTGTTACTCTTGGGTGTTTGAGCACCCTAGACGGTTGAGGTCACCTTGGAGCTATAGTCCATTGTGGTGAAGCTTCGTGGTGTCGTTAGGAGACTCCAATTAAGTTGTGGAGATTGCCCCAACCTTGTTTGTAAAGGTTTGCTCGCCGCCTTCAAGGGCACCAATAGTGGAATCACGGCATCTCGCATTGTGTGAGGGCGTGAGGAGATTACGGTGGCCCTAGTGGCTTCTTGGGGAGCATTGTGCCTCCACACCGCTCTAACGGAGACGTACTTCCCCTTAAAAGGAAGGAACTTCGGTAACACATCCTCGTCTCCATCGCCTCCACTCTTGGTTATTTCGTGCCTTTACTTTTGCAAGCTTATTTGTGTTGTATCCATTGCTTGCTTATGTGCTAGTTGTCATTGCATCATATAGGTTGCTCACATAGTTGCATATCTAGACAACCTATTTTGTTGCAAAGTTTAAATTGGTAAAGAAAAGCTTAAAATTGTTAGTTGCCTATTCACCCCCCCTCTAGTCAACCATATTGATCCTTTCAATTGGTATCAGAGCCTCATCTCTTTATTAAGGACTTATCCGTCCGAAGAGTATGGTTGACACCAACGACGGTGCGGAGGAGCACTCCGTGTGAATCCTATCTCGTCTACGGCCGATGGGGGAACCTCGGTCTCACGTGAGGAATTCAATGTGGCTCTAGACACTTTGAAAGACTCCATGACGACCAAGGTTGAAAGCATGTTTACTAAATTTCTAGAAGGACTTAAACTATCCACCTCGCCGATGAAAGTGGGTGATCCCACTAACAAGGTGACAGATGCTACCTCCGACAAGGGGGAAGCTAATAGTGAAAAGGGTCCTTCTACTAGTGGTAAAAATGGCTCCGACATCTTTGCCCATGTGGAACCTCCAACTTATGGTGGACCGATTCCCTCTACTCATTTAAATCATGCCGGTCCTCCTCCTAAGATTGTGAAAAATGAGGATTTTGATTCTTGGGTGTATCGTTTCAAGCGTCATTTAAAACATGTGAATACTAATCTTTGGAGAATCATTGAAGAAGGTTTCTATTCACATGACCCAAGCAACTTCACCCCTCGAGAAGCCATGGATAATCAATTCAATGAGAATGCTCTCTTCATCATCCAAGAGGCAATTCTCCCCGAAGATCTCCCTCATCTTCGACCCTACGCCACGACCAAAGATGCGTGGCAGTGTGTTGTGTCTCTCTATCGGGGAAGCGCGAGCATTCAACGCTCCAACTATGAAGTGGTGCAAGATGAAGCCGATGAGTTTGCTATGAAGGAAGATGAAGAACCTCGTGAGCTCTTTCGGAGAGTAACCAAACTTGCGGTCTCGCTCCGAGATCATGGAAGCAAGGACACGGATGACAATTGGATCAAACGCAAGTTTCTCAAGGCCATGATGACCTACAACAAGGCCATGTCCTCCGTCATTCGTCAAAGACCAGACTTCCACTCCATGACCTCAAGTGAAGTGTTGGATGAGTTCGTTGCAATGAGCATCTTGGACAAGACCGCCGATAACGAGGTGCTCCGGTCTCAAAGAGCAAAGAAGCCTAACCTTGCCTTAAAGGCCAAGGTTTTTGTGGTAGAAGAGGAAGAATAGGAAGATGAGGAGAGCAACCCGAAGATACAAAATATGATTATCACGAGCACATGGCTCTCGCTTCAAGGCAATTTTGGAGCAAGAAGAACTCAAGACCCAATTTCAACAAGAACAACTCAAGTGGCTTCAAGAGGAAGCAACAATTTAGAACTTGTTTCAACTGTGGCAATGTGAGCCACTTCATTGCGGATTGTCCTTACGAGAAGCGGGAATACAATGGTGGCAAGCTCATTCGGAGATACAAAGCCAAGTCTTTCCCCAACAAGAACAACTTCACCAAGAAGACTCCTACTTGAGGGTTGGTGGTCCAAGAGGAGTACCGTGAGGATGACGTTGATGATGAAGATAGTGAAGCAATGGCCATGGCATCCGTTGCCATTGTCACAACTCCCCGGGTGTCTCTCTTCGACTCACCCATAGAGAACATCACCGCCAAGTGCCTCATGGCTAAAACCACCAACAAGGTAACCCCCAACATCAAAACCACAATTATTCCAAATCCTTCTTTGACGGTTGGCATTGATGATGGTAAGGGGTCTAATGAGGAAGTAAATGATTTTGAGTCCTTTATGAGTAAGCTCAAGGGCAAATCCAAGAAGCACTTTGTTGCTCTCTTGGAACAACTTGGTGAAGCCAATGACATGATCGAGGCTCACGAAGAAACCATCTCTAAGATGGAAGGTCATAGTCGTGACTATGCCGATGAGATATCGGATCTCTCTAATGCTCTTGAGGAAGAGCGTGGGCATCGTTTGGCTCTTGAGGAGTCACAAAACGATGACCATGCCAATTAAAGAAAGATCTTGATCATGCTCTTGTTGTGTCTCGTGTGCTAACTTCCGAGAAGGCTAAACTTGGGGTTGATCATGCTAGACTCAAGGAGGAGTTTGATGTACTTGACAAGGCCCACAAGGTCTTGAAAGGTGCTCATGCAAACCTCAAGGAGTCTCATGCTCAACTCCAAGTTAAGCTAACCAAGGAAAAGGCCACATTTCCTCACATGGTCTTAATTGATAATGCAAATGCTACTAACCCGTGTTGTGAGCATGTGCATCTTGTGGAGGAGAATGCCAAGTTGAAGGAACAACTCGAGAAAGGTCTTGTGTCATGCATACAAGGTGAGAAGAACCTAAATGACCTTTTGAGCAATCAAAAGGAAGTTGTGGCCAAGGAGGGAGTTGGGTTCTCACCCAAGTCCAAGAACAAGAAGAAGAACGAGAAGAAGAATAACAAGACCAAACGACCTCCCCCGCTTAAGCAAACTTTGTGAAGGAGGGAGAGGGTGCTCCTAAGGAGAAGAAGAACAATGCGAAGAGTGGTGATGCCAAAAAGGGCAAAGCCATCTCTCCCAACAAAGCCGGCGACTTTAACCCTTCTTATGCGTTGTGTCGTGCTAGTGATGGGCATGTTTATGCTAAATTTGTTGGTTCTTCTTATGAGTACATTGAATGGTCTATTTGGGTTCCTAAGACCCTTGTTACTAACATCAAAGGACCCATTACTAAATGGGTACCTAAAACCAAGCATTGATCTCTTGTAGGTGTTTGCTTCCGGTGGGGGATCATGGTTGCTCGATAGTGGAGCAACAAATCATATGACCGGGAGCAAGGACTTGGTGGTGGACGTGCAAAAGATCCCATCTATGCCCACCAATGTCGAGTGGGGTGATGCCTCACATCTAAGGTATTGGGTCTTGGCAAGGTTGTCATTTCTCATGATCTAACGATCGAGAAAGTCATGCTTGTTGAGTCCCTTGCATACAATTTACTTTCCGTTCGTCAACTTGCACTCATGGGTTTTGCCACCTCCTTTGACATTGATACAGTGGCCCTCTTGTGGAGCAAGACTCTTAAAGTAGCCTTTGTTTGGCATGTTGAGAATGGTCTCTATGTGATAAACTTTTCGGAGCGACCCACTAAGACCGCGACATGCCTAATGGCTAAAGTTGATGTGGGATGGCTTTGGCATCGCCGTTTAGCCCACGTCAATATGAGATCTTTGCAAAGTCTTCTCAAGGGGGACCATGTCCATGGACTAACAAATGTTAGTTTTGCCAAAGGTCGTGCTTGCAGTGCTTGTATCAAAGGAAAGCTTCATGAGACGGCTCACCCTCCCACGACTATCATCTACTCGAAGAGACCCTTGGAGCTCCTTCACATGGACCTCTTTGGGCCTCCATCCTTTGATAGTCTTGGGGGAAGAAAGTATTGCTTGGTGATTGTGGATGGTTATTCAAGATACACCTGGGTATATTTCTTCAAGAGGAAGAGTGAAACTCAACAAACCGTCATCGACTTTGCAAATGAAGCTCAACGATAACATGATGCAAAGATCTTGACAATACGAAGTGACAATGGCACCGAGTTCAAGAACTACACCTTGGATGAGTTCCTTAGTGATGAGGGGATCAAGCATCAATATTCCGCTCCTTACACCCCTCAACAAAATGGTGTTGCAGAGAGGAAGAACTGGACGTTGATGGATGCGGCAAGGACCATGATGGCGGAGTTCAAGTCTCCATACAACTTTTGGGCCGAAGCCATCAACACCGCGTGTCATGCATTAAATTGGCTCTATCTCCACAAATGCTTGAACAAGACTCCTTATGAAATACTCACCAGTAACAAGCCCAATCTCAAGTACTTCCGGGTGTTCGGGTGTAAGTGTTTCATTCTCAAGAAAGGTGTTCGTTTGTCTAAATTTGAGGCTAGAACTTATGAGGGCATATTTGTTGGTTATGCTACAAACTCTCATGCTTGCCGTGTTCTCAACAAGTCCACCGGACTCATTGAGGAGATGTGTAATGTGGAGTTTGACGAAAATAATGGCTCCCAAGTGGAGCAAAGTGGTACTTGTGATGTAGGTGATGAAATTCCTCCCCAAGCCATAAGAAGAATGGGTATTGGTCATATTCAACCCATTGAGGAACCCCTTGTGGCCGAAGGAGAAGCACAATGCTCCACTCAAGTGGAGCCATCACCTCCCCAGGACCCACACGCTTCTGAACAACAAAGTGAAGGCCCTCAACCTCATGAACAAGACCAAGGGAAAGATCAAACTCAAGATGGTGGTGACCCACCAAATGATGCCCAAGGTCAAGTTCTCCCCCTCGAGCAAGTTCAAGATCTCGAACAAGCTCAAGACAGCGCTCAAGATAATCAAGTTGATCCTCCTCCTTCCACATCCGAGGAGGAATTAGAGCGTCGTGCCGCGAAGATTGCTTCCAAGCTCACCACCAAAGGCCATCTCATGGAGAATATGGTTGGAATCCTAAGAAAGGGGGTAAGCACTCGTAGACAATTAGCAAATTATTGTGAACATCACGCGTTTGTCTCTTGTGTTGAACCCCAAAAGGTCTATGAGGCGCTCGAAGATTCGGATTGGCTCAATGCCATGCATGAAGAACTCAACAACTTCAAGTACAACAAGGTGTGGAGGTTGGTGCCAAGGCCATCGGGGAACCACAACATCATTGGAACCAAGTGGATTTTCAAGAACAAGCAAGATGCTCATAGGAACATCATTCGCAACAAGGCAAGATTGGTAGCACAAGGCTACTCCCAAGTCGAGGGTATCGACTACGGTGAAACCTTTGCTCCCGTTGCTCGCCTTGAATCCATTCGTTTGTTGATTGCTTATGCTTCCCATCACAACTTTAAGTTCCAACAAATGGATGTGAAAAGTGATTTTCTTAATGGTCCTATTAATGAGTTGGTTTATGTCAAGCAACCCCCCGGGTTCGAGGATCCTTACTTCCCGGATCATGTGTATCAACTCGATAAGGCACTCTATGGCCTTAAACAATCCCCATGTGCGTGGTATGACCACCTTACCGAGTTGTTACAAGATCGTGGATTTGAAGTTGGGAAAATTGATCCCACTCTTTTTACTAAGAAGGTCAAACGGGAGTTGTTTGTGTGCCAACTATATGTTGATGACATTATCTTTGGTTCCCCTAACAAAGCTTTCAATGAAGAATTTGCCGCTCTCATGACCTCTAAGTTCAAGATGTCTTCGATGGGAGAGTTGAAGTTCTTCCTTGGTTTTGATATCAAACAAAGAAGAGAAGGTACCTTCATCAACCAAGCCAAATACACTCAAGACATGCTTAAGAGATTCAAGCTTAGTGATGTCAAGCCGGCCTCTACTCCAATGCCCACCAAGTGCCAACTTGACATTGATCCCAATGGTAAAGCGGTGGATCAAAAGGTATATCGCTCTATGATTGGATCCTTGCTTTACCTTTGTGCATCTAGACCGGATATCATGTTGAGTGTGGGAATGTGTGCACGGTTTCAAGCCGCACCAAAGGAAAGCCACTATGTGGCGGTCAAGAGAATCTTTCGATATTTGGATCATACCCCAAACTTTGGCCTATGGTACCCAAGAGGAGCTAACTTCAAGCTCGAAGGATTTACGGATTCCGATTGGGCGGGAGACAAGGTGGATAGGAAGTCCACTTTCGGAGGGTGCCAATTTCTTGGTTGCTCTTTGGTGAGTTGGTCTTCCAAGAAGCAAAGTTGTGTGTCTCTCTCGTCCACCGAAGCGGAATATGTGGCGGCCGGTAGTTGTTGTGCACAACTCTTATGGATGAGGCAAACTTTAAAGGAATACGGTGTCATTGTGACAAAGTGCCTCTTTGGTGTGACAATGAAAGTGCCATCAAGATTTCTCTCAACCCGGTGCAACATTTCAAGATGAAGCATATTGAGATTCGGTATCACTTCATCCGGGATCACATTAGGCGAGGGGAGATCGAGCTCAAGTATGTCAACACTCATGATAACCTTGTAGATATTTTCACGAAGCCCTTGGATGAAGCAAGATTTCGCGAGTTAAGGCATGAGCTAAATATCATTGATTCGAGCAATGTGACTTGAGTCCGTGCACACCCCACCTCACTCAACTTGTTGTCTAGTTTAGGTGTAGGCATGGACATAGGGGGAGTGTTGTTCTCTCAATGAACTATCCCTCCCCCCATTATTCATAAATCGGTCAACTCTTTCACATTAGCCATTTTTGATGGTACTTGTGCTTCAAAGACGAGTTTTGGTCATTGGCCCAAGGATAATTCTTCGCGGTGCCATACCAACTAACTCAAACATAGGTGGCTCCGGCCACCGCCCTCTCCTTTTTGAGAGGTAGTGTCGCGTGGTTGCTTCTTGTTGTCTCTCTTCCTTTGGGTTGTGCGTGTTCTTGTGGTGTCTCTTGTGCTAAAAGTTTCATTGCAAAGACCTCTTTTTGTGTGTTGAAACCAGCTTTTTCTTGAGCTCACGGTACTACCGCATCCTTCTATGGTACTACCGCATGTGGAGTGCACGATACTACCGCCCCCACGCGGCAGTAAATTTTTTTACTGCCGCCTGGGAGAGCGTTACTACCGCTTTGGTGCGGTACTTCCGCCCAAGCGGTACTACCACGAGGATTTGCGGTACTACCGCACCGTCATAGACGCATGGGGATAAGGACGGGCAGGGGGAGTTCTAACTCCCCCATTACCCATTCTTCAGTTTCCACACTTCGTCTCTCTCTCCCTCACTCAAGAACGGGGCCGACGTCCTTCGCCGGATCTTCGACTCTGGCTGCTCTCCTGCGATTCTGTCCGGTGGGATCGTTTCCCACCACGCGCTCTTGCCATGGACCAAGGTCTTTCCCCAACTCCCTCTCGTTTTTGTTGTTTTCTGTGCCTCTAGGTTTTTGGGGGAGACTTGTGTGTTCTTGAGATTCTTAGGCTAAATCTATGCAAGAGTTGGATGTAGGAGAGTAGTATTGTGTAGGGATTATACTTGTCATTTTGTCCTGTGCTAGATTTGATCAACCGTAGTACCTCCATGGTTTCACGGTTCTTCTCAGATTCAAACTTTGGTTCGGATCTGACAAGATGCGGTACTACCACGCCACATGTGCGGTACTACCGCTTGTCCAGTAATACCGCCTGTCGGGCGCGGTACTACCGCCCGCGCTGCGGCACTAAAATTTTACTACCGCTCCGACCCCGGTACTACCGTGACCTCGCACGGTACTACCGCGACTTGGAGCGGTACTAAAATTTAGTACCGCCGCATCTGGCAGTACTACCGTGGATCCCATCTATCTCATGGCAAATTTCACGTATACTTTCTATGTGTTTATTGTGCTTTGCCGTGGTCTTTGCATTGATCCTTTTTCTTGTCGTGGGTGTTTTTGCGTTTTGTTTCTCAGGTGGTGGCTCCCGCCATTCCAATCCCAGTCGTGACACTGGCTCCAAGCGTCTGCGCAATCCAGTGAAGCACCAAAGGGCTCCACTTACCCCAAGCGCCATGTCAAGACATCCGCTAGTAAGCACAAGGAACCAAATAAGGGCATGGACGAGATACCCCAATCTGAGTTCGTCCGTCTCAGGAAGCTCAACCTGTATGTGAATCCTCGTGCTACTGTCAGAGGTTGTGAACTGTTTTGGAACAAGCAACAGACTCTCACTTATCTGGATGTCATCAAGAACAAGCAAAATACCTACGTGGATGTCAAATGGATAGAAATGCATCACCTGAGGAAGGACAAGTTCCGTCAGTACTTTGGAGAAGCTCTGGATTTGGTGGAGCAGTTTGGTATTGAACATGTGATATCTTTTCACCTTGACTATGACCCTGAGCTTGTCTGTCAGTTCTTTGCCTCAGTATACTTTCACCCTGATGAGGAGCGGAGGATGACCTGGATGACCAATGGACGTAAGTTGACTGCTACCTGGAAGGAGTTCATGGATCTGCTCCATGTTCCTGATGACGGGCTTGACACTCCCGTGGGTGTTCGCCCCCATGCTAATCCTGAGTCTGCTAACAAGGACAAGCTTCAGCCATACTATGTTGAGAAGGCGCTTCCCAATGGCAAGTCAGGGTGGGTGCTCAACTCCTTTCTGGATATCATGTATCGCATCTTCCGCAACTCTTTGTTCCCTCGCATTGGTGATAAGGACAAGGTTCATGCCTATATGGTGGATATGATGCTCCTATGTGAGGAGGCTCATGTGTCTCAGACTCAGCAACTTGATGTCCCACACATCATGTGGTGTGAGCTTCGGTTTGCGGTGTTCAACCGCAAGGTGCCTATCTATGGGCCCTATCTGTTTCTGCTGATCTCGAAGACTTGGGAGAAGATGTTCCCTGGTGATGAGTTCCTTGCTCCAGACTGGATTCGACATGATCCGATCTGTCTCCGGGTCAAGCCCAACTGGGCCAACACTACTACTCGTGCTGAGGCATCTGCTGCTAGGGAGACTGTTGATGAGGAGGAGGCTGGCACCGAGGATATTGCTGAAGACCGTGCTGCTAGGTCTTCCCATAGTTCCTCTATGCCCTCGTGGGCCAAGAAGCTGAAGGAGAAGATGAAGACTCTTTTCTGCATGCAAGCTAAGGGGCAGTACAGGACTCATATGGCTTCCAAGGAGAGTCGTCGCCGCGACAAGAAGATTCTGAAGCTGTATGGCGAAGACGTGTCTGGGGGGGTCTGAGGATCTCATTACTCCAGAGGCTGAGTGGATGGAGAAACCAGGCTACAAGTGGACTGATTCTGAGGAGGACGTCGAGGAGACCATCCCCGCCGCCGGTTCTGACGAGGATTGTTGGGATGATTTCGCTGCTTGAGCCACCACTTGTGTGTAGGTGTCCTCTATGCCTTTTTGGCGTCTCGATGCCAAAGGGGGAGAGAGTGTAGGGATTTGCGAGCCGTGTGTCGTGTTTCGTGCATTTCGTGTGTTTGCGTGTCTTGTTTGAACCTCGTTTCGGTTGCTTTGGTTTAGTTTGTCCCTCATATGGTGTAAGACATATGCACTCTATCTATCTTGGTGAGCTAGTGTTATATTGTGCTACCTATGTTTATGCACTATGCACTTACTTAGTTTGTTAGTCTTACATGCCTTGTCTCTAAAATATAGGGGGAGTGTTGATCCTAGCTTGTGTGATGTGCAGTCCAAAGCATCCATCTAGATTGCACACATCTAGGGGGAGCCCGTCTACATTTTAGAGAGGAGGAGTTTGCCTATGCTCGTTATTATTTCCCCTTGTGCAAATCCCGTATTGTCATCAATCCACCAAAAAGGGGGAGATTGTAAGGGCATATTTATCCCTAAGTGTTTTGGTGATTGATGACAATGCTTTTGCATACTAATCGTGTGCCTTGAGTTTCTCAGTAGCTTCATCGCTAGGCACAAGATGGTTCGGTGCCCATTGAAGACTATTGAAGACGGCATTTTTCTATGTTTCTTTTTGCTGGATTTGAGTCGTAGGAAAGCCGTACTATTAAGAGGGGGTCCGCGTCGGAAAGGTTCGGGTGGAATCATCACGTACACGTTTCCTTCCTTGTCTCCCCCTTTCCCTTGCACTTTGGAGCATTTTCCCCGTCTATCCTCTATGTGAGTGTCTGGACTACTGTTGCTGAGCTTGCGGTAGTACTGCTCCCTGGAGCGGTAGTACCGCAGGCACTCGCGGTAGTACCGTGCTCTTGCACGGTAGTACCGCGGGATCCCACGGTAGTACTGCTCCTTCGGAGTCATAGTGCCATGGCTCCCTGGCCAAGTACCGCTACTTCGCGGTAGTAGGCGCGGATGTAATATTTTACATCCGCGCCCACACGGTAGTACCGCACGTCGAGGGCGGTAGTACCGCGGGTGCCCATGGTAGTACTGCTCCCCTCGAGCTGTAGTACCGTGGTTCCCTGACCTAGTGCCGTTGCTTCACGGTAGTAGGGGCGGATGTAATTTTTTTACATCCGCACCCACACGGTAGTACCGCGCCTTCTGCACGGTAGTACCGTGACGGATGTTTGCATCGTCTCTTTGACCGCGGAAGTAGGCACGGATGTATTTTTATTCATCCGTGCCGTTTCCAGACTAGGACTTACCTGTCTCGCGGTAGTATCGCAGGTGGGAGCGGTAGTACCGCGCTCGCGGTAGTACTGCTTGTGTTATAGTCTCTGCAGCTGCCGCGGTAGTACCGTGGTCACCCACGGTAGTACCGTGTGGTCTTGCGGTAGTACCGCGCTCCTGGAGAGGTAGTACCGCATGTAGCAGGCTGGTCTAAGTGGATAACGGTTGGATGTTGTTCCCCACTATAAAAGGTGTGTCTCCTACCTCTAGTTGACCACCTCTTCCATCCCTAAGCTCCACTGTTGCTCCAAGCTCCATTTTCGGCCGATCTCTCTCCCTAGCCAATCAAACTTGTTGATTTGCTCGGGATTGGGTGACAAGGCCCCGATCTACACTTCCACCAAGAGATATTCGATTCCCCCCACTAATCCCTAGCGGATCTTGTTACTCTTGGGTGTTTGAGCACCCTAGACGGTTGAGGTCACCTCGGAGCCATAGTCCATTGTGGTGAAGCTTCGTGGTGTCGTTGGGAGCCTCCAATTAAGTTGTGGAGATTGATACGTCTCCAACGTATCTATAATTTTTGATTACTACATGCTACTTTGTCTACTGTTTTGGACTATATTGGGCTTTATTTTCCACTTTCATATTACTTTTGGGACTAACCTATTAACCGAAGGCCCAGCCCAGAATTACTGTTTTTTGCCTTTTTTAGTATTTCGAAGATACAGAATATCAAACGGAGTCCAAACAGAATGAAACCTTCGGGATCGTGATTTTCCAACCGAATGTGATCCAGGAGACTTGGACCCTACTCCAAGAAGTGCCAGAGGCGGTCACGAGGGTGGAGGGCGCCCCCCCTGGGCGCGCCCCCTACCTCGTGGGCCCCTCGGAGCTCCACCGACGTACTCCTTCCTCCTATATATACCTACGTATCCCCGAACGATCAGAACAGGAGCCAAAAACCTAATTCCACCGCCACAACCTTCTGTATTCGCGAGATCCCATCTTGGGGCCTGTTCCGGAGCTCCGCCGGAGAGGGCATCCACCACGAAGGGCTTCTACATCATCCTCATAGCCTCTCCGATGAAGTGTGAGTAGTTTACTTCAGACCTTCAGGTCCATAGTTATTAGCTAGATGGCTTCTTCTCTCTTTTTGGATCTCAATACAATGTTTTTCCCCTCTCTCGTGGAGATCTATTCGATGTAATCTTCTTTTTGCGGTGTGTTTGTTGAGACCGATGAATTGTGGGTTTATGATCCAGTATTATCTATGGAAAATATTTGATTCTTCTCTGAATTCTTTTATGTATGATTGAGTTATCTTTGCAAGTCTCTTTGAATTATCTTTTTTGGTTTGGCCAACTAGATTGGTAGTTCTTTCAATGGGAGAAGTGCTTAGCTTTGGGTTCAATCTTGCGGTGTCCTTACTCAGTGACAGAAAGAGTTGCAAGGCACGTATTGTATTGTTGCCAACTTGCCATCGAGGATAACAAGATGTTTTTTTATCATATTGCATGAATTTATCCCTCTACATCATGTCATCTTGCTTATGGTGTTACTCTGTTTTTACTTAATACTCTAGATGCATGCTGGATAGCGGTCGATGAGTGGAGTAATAGTAGTAGATGCAGAATCCTATCGATCTACTTGTTTTGGATGTGATGCCTATATACATGATCATCGCCTAGATATACTCATAACTATGCTCAATTCTGTCAATTGCTCAATGGTAATTTGTTCACCCACGGTAGAATACTTATGCTCTTGAGAGAAGCCACTAGTGAAACCTATGGCCCCCGGGTCTATTCTCATCGTATCAATCTCTATCACTTTATTTACTTGCTTTGTTTTACTTTGCCTTTTACTTTTTACTTTGTATCTATCTATCAAAAATACCAAAAATATTATCTCTATCAGATCTCACTCTCGTAAGTGACTGTGAAGGGATTGACAACCCCTAAGTGTTTGTTGCGAGTTGCTATCGTTTTGTGTAGGTACGAGGGACTTGTGCGTGGTCTCCTACTGGATTGATACCTTGGTTCTCAAAAACTAAGGGAAATACTTACGCTACTTTACTGCATTATCCTCTCCTCTCTGGGGAAATCCAATGCTATGCTGAAGAGGTAGCAAGAAGAATTTCTGGCGCCGTTGCTGGGGTGTTCACGCAAAAGTCAACCATACCAAGTACCCATCACAATCCCTATCTCTCGCATTACATTATTTGCCTCTCGTTTTCCTCTCCCCCACTTCACCTTGCCGTTTTATTTGCCCTCTCTTTCCCAATCTCCTCCTATCTTTTCCGTTTGCTTTTTTCCTTTGCCTTCCTGCTTGCTCTTGTGTTAGTTTGTCTTTTTGTTTCAATGGCTCTACCTAGATTTGGTGACCTTCACCTTAAAAGGCTAGAGGAGATCGAAAGCAATGTTAGAAATTTTATGGTTTTACAATTTGTGCACAATAATTTCTTTAGAAACGAACTTAAGGAACAAAAAAGTTTTATGAGCTTTATGAATAAAGAACTCGATGATATGTTTAAAGGATTTGATGGTGTAAGGGCTCAAATTGCTCGTCTTGAAAAGATGACCGCTAAAATTTCGGATATGCAAGCTACCTTAGTCAATAAGATGGCTGCTAAACTAAACCCCTATGAAAATCAAGATGAAGATCTAAAAGTTATTGATGTGTCCCCTATTAAATCCTTGTTTTGCAATATGAATCTTGATGAATCTGAAGATTATCTTCCTTTACCTAGAAGGTGTTCTAAGAATTCGGAGTTTCTAGATCTTGATGATGAAATTGATGAAAGTGGGATTGAAATAAATAAAAACCGTGATGTTGCTAAACCCACTATTTTGGATCTCAAGGAATTTAATTATGAAAATTGCTCTTTGATTGGTTGTATTTCCTTGTTGCAATCCGTGCTAGATTCTCCTCATGCTTATAGTCAAAATAAGGCCTTTACCGAACATATTGTTGATGCTTTGATGCAATCTTATGAAGAAAAACTTGAGTTGAAAGTTTCTATCCCTAGAAAACTCTATGATGAGTGGGAACCTACTACTAAAATTAAAATTAAAGATTTTGAGTTTTATGCTTTGTGTGATTTGGGTGCTAGTGTCTCTACTATCCCCAAAACTTTGTGTGATTTGCTAGATTTCCATGATTTTGAAGATTGCTCTCTAAATTTGCATCTTGCGGATTCCACTATTAAAAAGCCTATGGGAAGAATTAATGATGTTCTTATTGTTGCCAATGGGAATTATGTGCCCATAGATTTTATAGTTCTTGATATAGATTGCAATCCTTCATGCCCTATTATTCTTGGTAGACCTTTCCTTAGAACAATTGGTGCGATTATTGAGATGAAGGAAGGGAATATTAGATTCCAATTTCCCTTGAGAAAGGGTATGGAACATTTCCCTAGAAAGAAAATAAAATTACCATATGAATCTATCATGAGAGCCACTTATGGATTGCCTACCAAAGATGGCAATACCTAGATCTATCTTCGCTTTTATGCCTAGCTAGGGGCGTTAAACGATAGCGCTTGTTGGGAGGCAACCCAATTTTATTTTGTGTTCTTTGTTTTTGTTCCTGTTTAGTGCTAAATTTTGTTTCTACTTTCTGTTTAGATGTGGTTTTATGTTTTAATTAGTGTTTGTGCCAAGTAGAACCTATAGGATAAGCTATGATGATAGTTGATTTGATTCTGCTGAAAAACAGAAACTTTGCGCTCACGAGAAAAAAATTCAATAAATCACAGGAACGTGCTTTTGCATTGATTATTTTTTCTGCTGATCAATAAACAAATTTTCCCGTACGTCCTATTTTGTTAGAATTTTTTAGAGTTCCATAAGTTTGCGTTAGTTACATATTACTACAGACTGTTCTGTTTTTGACAGATTCTATTTTTCGTGTGTTGTTTGCTTATTTTGATGAATCTATGGCTAGTAAATTAATTTATAAACCATATAGAAGTTGGAATACAGTAGGTTTAACACCAATATAAATAAAGAATGAGTTCATTACAGTACCTTGAAGTAGTCTTTTGTTTTCTTTCTCTAACGGAGCTCACGAGATTTCTGTTGAGTTTTGTGTTGTGAAGTTTTCAAGTTTTGGGTGAATTCTTTTGATGGATTATGGAACAAGGAGTGGCAAGAGCCTAAACTTGGGGATGCTCCTGGCACCCCCAATATAATCCAAGGACACCAAAAAGTCAAAGCTTGGGGATGCCCCGGAAGGCATCCCCTCTTTCGTCCACTTCCATCGGTAATTTACTTGGAGCTATATTTTTATTCACCAACATGATATGTGTTTTGCTTGGAGCGTCTTGCATTATTTGTGTCTTTTAGTTTAACACAATTATCCTTGCTGTACACACCTTTTTAGAGAGCCATACATGCATTGGAATTTGTTATAATACTCTATGTGCTTCACTTATATCTTTTGAGCTTGATAGTTTTGCTCAATGTGCTTCACTTATATCTTTTGAGCTTGATAGTTTTGCTCAATGTGCTTCACTTATATCTTTTGAGCATGATAATTTTTGCTCTAGTACTTCACTTAGATCTTTTAGAGCATGGTGGTGGATTTGTTTTAAAGAAACTATTTGATCTCTCATGCTTCACTTAGATTATTTTGAGAGTCGTTAATAGCATGGTAATTTGCTTAATGTTAATATACTTGGTGTTCAAGATATGTGAAACTTTCTTTTGAGTGAATTGAATACTAAGATAAGTTTGATGCTTGATAATTGTTTTAAGATATGGAGGTGATAATATCAAAGTCGTGCTAGTTGGGTGATTATGAATTTGAGAAATGCTTGTGTTGAAGTTTGCAAGTCCCGTAACATGCACGTATGGTTAAAGTTGTGTAACAAATTTGAAACATGAAGTGTACCTGGCTTGTGCATCCTTATGAGTGGCGGTCGGGGACGAGCGATGGTCTTTTCCTACCAATCTATCCCCCTAGGAGCATGCGCGTAGTACTTGATTTTTGATGACTTCTAAATTTTTGCAATAAGTATATGAGTTCTTTTGACTAATGTTGAGTCCATGGATTATACGCACTCTCACCTTTCCACCTTTGCTAGCCTCTTCGGTACCGTGCATTGCCCTTTATCACCTTGAGAGTTGGCGCAAACTTCGCCGGTGCATCCAAACCCCGTGATACGATATGCTCTATCACACATAAACCTCCTTATATCTTCCTCAAAACAGCCACCATACCTACCTATTATGGCATTTCCATAGCCATTCCGAGATATATTGCCATGCAACTTCCATCATCATCATCATGACATACATTACTTTTTTCATATTGCCATTGCATGATCATGTAGTTGACATCGTATTTGTGGCAAAGCCACCATGCATTACTTTTCATACATGTCACTCTTGATTCATTGCACTATCCCGGTACACCGCCGGAGGCATTCATATAGAGTCATATCTTGTTGTAAGTTTCGAGTTGTAATCCTTGTGTTGTAATCAATAGAAGTGTGATGATTATCATTATTAGAGCATTGCCCAAAAAAACAGAAAGGCCAAAAAGAAAAAAAGAAAGGCCCAAAAAAGGAAAATAAAAAGGGCAATGCTACTATCTCTTTTTCCACACTTGTGCTTCAAAGTAGCACCTTGTTCTTCATGTAGTGAGTCTCATATATTGTGCTTCAAAGTAGCACCTTGTTCTTCATGTAGTGAGTCTCATATATTGTGCTTCAAAGTAGCACCTTGTTCTTCATGTAGTGAGTCTCATGAGTTGTCCTTTTTATACTAGTGGGAATTTTTTCATTATAGAACTTGGCTTGTATATTCCTACGATGGGCTTCCTCAAATGCCCTAGGTCTTCGTGAGCAAGCAAGTTGGATGCACACCCACTAGTTTTCTTTTGTTGAGTATTCGTAGCTCTAGTGCATCCGTTGCATGGCAATCCCTACTCCTCATGTTGACATCAATTGATGGGCATCTCCATAGCCCGTTGATTAGCCTCGTCAACATGAGACTTTCTCCTTTTTTGTCTTCTCCACACAATCCCCATCATCATATTCTATTCCACCCATAGTGCTATATCCATGGCTCACGCTCATGTATTGCGTGAAAGTTGAAAAGGTTTGAGATTATTTAAGTATGAAATAATTGCTTGTCTTGTCATCGGGGGTATAGAAGTTGGGAGAATATTTGTGTGACGAAAATGAAACATAGCCTAACTATATGATTTTGTAGGGATGAACTTTATTTTGCCATGTTATTTTGAGAAGACATGATTGCTTTGATTAGTATGCTTGAAATATTATTATTTTTGTGTCAATACGAACTTTTGTCTTGAATCTTTCGGATCTGAATATTCATATCACAATTAAGAAGATTTACATTGAAATTATGCCAAAGTATCACTCCGCATCAAAAATTCTTTTTTATCATTTACCTACTCGAGGACGAGCATGAATTAAGCTTGGGGATGCTTGATACGTCTCCAACGTATCTATAATTTTTGATTACTCCATGCTACTTTGTCTACTCTTTTGGACTATATTGGGCTTTATTTTCCACTTTCATATTACTTTTGGGACTAACCTATTAACCGGAGGCCTAGCCCAGAATTGTTGTTTTTTTGCCTTATTTAGTATTTCGAAGAAACAGAATATCAAACGGAGTCCAAACGGAATGAAACCTTCGGGATCGTGATTTTCCAACCGAACGTGATCCAGGAGACTTGGACCCTACTCCAAGAAGTGCCAGAGGCGGTCACGAGGGTGGAGGGCGCGCCCCCTACCTCGTGGGCCCCTCGGAGCTCCACCGACGTACTCCTTCCTCCTATATATACCTACGTATCCCCGAACGATCAGAACAGGAGCCAAAAACCTAATTCCACCGCCACAACCTTCTGTATCCGCGAGATCCCATCTTGGGGCCTGTTCCGGAGCTCCGCCAGAGAGGGCATCCACCATGGAGGGCTTCTACATCATCCTCATAGCCTCTCCGATGAAGTGTGAGTAGTTTACTTCAGACCTTCGGGTCCATAGTTATTAGCTAGATGGCTTCTTCTCTCTTTTTGGATCTCAATATAATGTTCTCCCCCTCTCTCGTGGAGATCTATTCGATGTAATCTTCTTTTTGTGGTGTGTTTGTTGAGACCGATGAATTGTGGGTTTATGATCCAGTATTATCTATGGAAAATATTTGATTCTTCTCTGAATTCTTTTATGTATGATTGAGTTATCTTTGCAAGTCTCTTCGAATTATCTTTTTTGGTTTGGCCAACTAGATTGGTAGTTCTTGCAATGGGAGAAGTGCTTAGCTTTGGGTTCAATCTTGCGGTGTCCTTATCAGTGACAGAAAGAGTTGCAAGGCACGTATTGTATTATTGCCATCGAGGATAACAAGATGGTTTTTTTTTATCATATTGCATGAATTTATCCCTCTACATCATGTCATCTTGCTTATGGCGTTACTCTGTTTTTACTTAATACTCTAGATGCATGCTGGATAGCGGTCGATGAGTGGAGTAATAGTAGTAGATGCAGAATCGTTTTGATCTACTTGTTTTGGACGTGATGCCTATATACATGATCATCCCCTAGATATACTCATAACTATGCTCAATTTTGTCAATTGCTCAACAGTAATTTGTTCACCCACCGTAGAATACTTATGCTCTTGAGATAAGCCACTAGTGAAACCTATGGCCCCCGGGTCTATTCTCATCATATCAATCTCTATCACTTTATTTACTTGCTTTGTTTTACTTTGCCTTTTACTTTTTACTTTGCATCTATCTATCAAAAATACCAAAAATATTATCTCTATCAGATCTCACTCCCGTAAGTGACCGTGAAGGGATTGACAACCCCTAAGTGTTGGTTGCGAGTTGCTATCGTTTTGTGTAGGTACGAGGGACTTGTGCATGGTCTCCTACTGGATTGATACCTTGGTTCTCAAAAACTAAGGGAAATACTTATGCTACTTTACTGCATCATCCTCTCCTCTTCGGGGAAATCCAACGCAGTGCTCAAGAGGTAGCAGAGATTGCCCCAACCTTTTTTGTAAAGGTTCGGTCGCCGCCTTCAAGGGCACCAATAGTGGAATCACGCCACGCATTGTGTGAGGGCGTGAGGAGATTACGGTGGTCCTAGTGGCTTCTTGGGGAGCATTGTGCCTCCACACCGCTCTAACGGAGACGTACTTCCCCTTAAAAGGAAGGAACTTCGGTAACACATCCTCGTCTCCATCGGCTCCACTCTTGGTTATTTCGTGCCTTTACTTTTGCAAGCTTATTTGTGTTGTATCCATTGCTTGCTTATGTGCTAGTTGTCATTGCATCATATAGGTTGCTCACATAGTTGCATATCTAGACAACCTATTTTGTTGCGAAGTTTAAATTGGTAAAGAAAAGCTTAAAATTATTAGTTGCCTATTCACCCCCCCTAGTTAACCATATCGATCCTTTCAAATGGGTTGGCTGAGCTTCGAGGACCTCCATGTAAGAGGAGCGGCGCCGAAATTGACGAGCTATTGAGAAACTGGGAACAATGCCCCGCGTTAGGAAAGATCAAAAAGGCGCCGGAGTCGATGATGAAGGTATGGAAAACGAGGTCTGTTTTCTGGGACTTGGAGTATTGGCCCAATCACGACACGCCTCATTGCCTTGATCAAATGCATATCACGAAGAATGTCCTCCAAAGCTTGCTTGGCACACTGATGAACATGCCGGAGAAGACCAAGGATGGGCCAAAGGCAAGGAAAGACTTGGAAGATTTGAAGATCAGGAAAGATCTCCACCATAAAAAGTTGATGGAGGAGACGGAGGAGGGGGAAAGGGGCAGAAAAGTCAACAAGAAGGAGGAGAATTATTGCTCCCCTTCTTGCTTCACCTTAAGTGCGAAGGAGATCGATCAATTCATCAAGTGCCTTATGGGAATCAAAGTCAGTTCCGGTTACTGTGGGAAGATAAGCAGATTCCTAGACCCCCAAGAAGAAAAGGTTCAGCGGGATGAAGTCTCATGACTGTCACGTGATGATGACGCAGATACTCCTAGTTGCCATTAGAGGGATAATGGACAAGCACGTCCGTGACACACTTACTGGTCTCTGCAACTTCTTCGACGTTATCTCTCGAAAGTCCATAAGTGTGAAGCAGCTCCGAAGGCTACAGGAAGAGATATTTGTCATACTATGTGAGCTTGAGATGTACTTCCCGCCCGCGTTCTTTGACGTCATGGTGCATCTGTGTGTCCACATTGTGGACGACATCATCAACCTTGGGTCGACATTCCTTCACAGCATGATGCCGTTTGAGAGGATGAATGGGGTCATCAAAGGATTCGTTCGTAACAAGTCCCGTCCCGAAGGGAGCATCCTCCAGGGGTATCTGACGCATGAGTGCGTCTCCTTTTGCGACAATTATATAAGCGTCGGAGACCCTGTTGTTGGTTTGCCCGTCAAGAAGCACGATGGGAAACTCGAAGGAGATGGTCACAACAACGACCGGAGGGAAGTGCACATGGACTAATCGTATCGACGGAACGACTTTGACAGGGCTAACTTAGTGGTGCTACAACACCTAGATGTGGTAGATGATTATGTGGCATGGCACAAAGGAAGCATCGCAAAGAAGTACCGTGATAAGGGGATGCTCAAGACGGACGACGATGTACAGTGTGAACTTGTCCAAGTGATCATGAAGTAAGTCCTCGAACCAACGGGGATGTTCTACCATGGGCCAATCACGCGGGTTGATGTACGAGCACTGCTAGTCGCTCAGCGTCTAGAGTGAAGCATTTCACGAAGCTCGGGTGCTTCCTCCCTGACTATGAAGATTGGAATGCTGACATGGAGGAATGATTGTCAATGACAATCTGATGTAACTAAACCATGGTCCTGAACTAGCGTGCCTTGTCACTATTGTCTTTCTATGGCAAAACTTTGAAATTATGCACGGCGGAACTATGTGATGTAACTAAACCGTGGTCCTGAACTAGCATAGATCGCTCTAGTTAACTAGTTTAGGTATTAGGAACTTCATCATTTATGTTTACTATTGGTTGCTTTTTTGCTAATCATGCCTCTTTGTTTTCTTAAGTACATTATGTTGCATATTATCGTTCAATTCATCAACTCACGATGCAGGTACATAGATCAGAGATGGCGAAGGACTACTACGCTGTGTGCATTCGGAGGGTTCCAGGAGTCTACGACCACTGGCCAGCCGCTCAGGCTCAGGTGCACAAGTACCCGGGTGCTAGCCTCAAAGGGTTCGACACCAGAGCCGAAGCGGAAAGTAGTTACTTGAGGTGGACACTCCAGCATGAGCAGGTGCGGGACCACCGGTACTACATAGTCGCGCTCTTGCTCATGTTGATCGCTCTTCTCTTCTACATCATGGTTTAGATAGAGATGATGAAACTTGTGTGTGTGCCATGACCATGCAGTTGCACTTATTCGAGACATGACATGATCGCACTTGTGTATCGCTATTTTCGAGATGTGATGATATTTGTGTTGAATGATGATGATGATGATGATGATGGTATGACGAGACTACTGTATGTCTATGATATGTGAGAATAATGTATGTTTAGTATGACGTGATGAAACTATTGTATAGAGCCTCTATAAATATATCACAAATACGTAGAGGGTGCAAATCTGCGAAAGCAGGAATATTAGCAGTAGCGCTGGAAAATACTTACCAGTAACGCTGGCTTAGCAGCAGCGCGTCATCTGAACAAGCGCTATAGATAGTTATCAGTAGCGCTGGTCCGGGAAGCGCTACTGCTAACAATACTTACCAGTAGCGCTGCCCATACCAGCGCTACTACTAGGGTTTAGCTGTAGCGCGATAGCAGTAGTGCTGGACCGAACGCTACTGCTATGCATAATTCAAGCGCTATTATTAGGGTTCTCCCTAGTAGTGGGAGTGGGCAAGCTCGAGAATTTGCAGAATGCAGTAGTCTTTGAGAGTGCGACACCCTTGGCTTATGGTGTAATTGCGAGGGTGGAATGCGAGGCTCAAGCATGGAAGACATCAGGTCCGTTGTAGGGCGACATTACGCCCTTCCTCGGGTCTTTGGCTAGGTGGGTGGCCGACGGGTAGTTAGTCCTAGGTAGGTTTTTAGTAGACACACATCGCATGTAACCGTATGCGAGACATTCGTGTATGGAGCTCTTTTTTCCCTCTCATTCTTTAATATATGATACACACACTCGTGTTTATCCTAATAAAAACTTTTAAGAGATCGGTTAGAAATGCCCTAACTCATGGGCCATGTGGTCTTATCTGACATGCCGGCTAGCTGGGCGGGCAAAAAACCAGCAACAGAGATCTATTCAAAATTTAGCAGGAGAAAGCAATTTAGAAGAAGAGGGATGTTCCATTCTTCCCTCCACCGATCCTCAAAATGCTTGGACCTCTGCACAGAGGAATAAGAAAGACTGAGGAAAGAGCAACAGAACGAAAGAAATATTCTGTTCAAAAGAAAAAGAACAGCATGCAAAGGAAAAGAAGTGTTGGCATGACATATACTCTTAGCATAAAATGAAAATGTAAGTATAATGACCAACGCACCGGTACCAACAGTACCGCTACACCACAAAATGTAAGTACCTCATACCAAGCAGTGTCAACTCTGTTGCCAGGTGGCGATCCAACCTGTGGTTGGATGGTTAGAGGGACTGTGGTATCTCCAGCCCATCAGGGTTCAAGTCCTGATGCTCGCATTTATTCCTGTATTATTTCAGGCATTCAGTGGAGGAGACGTTCCCGTCGACGACGAGGTGCCTACGGTGACTTCGTAATTTTCAAGATGATATACTGGCCCAGTCTTTCGGAGGTGCTCATAGGGATAGGGTATGCGTGTGTGCATTCGTAGAGGTGACTGTATGCGCATGTATATGAGCGCTTGCGTTTGTACCGTGTTCAAAAAACTTTGTCACCAAGTGTAAGAAGACACAATGCATATGCTGCCGGGATGCCCCTTTGCCAGGGAGGTCTGGTATCCTGCGCCTGCATTGCCTCACACCCGATGGCTCTATATCCTTAGCAGACTGGTGGCCGACGACGGTCGCTACGACGCCGAGGTGCCGGTGTAGCCGTGTAGGGGCCTCAACACATTGATCGTTGCAACCTTCAGGTTCATGTTCATCTGGCTCGAGCGTAACAATAGGTTTTTTTTTACCACAAAGCCACCTTGCCAGGCATCGTTGTTTCTCATACAAAGGCAGAGCTAGCGCTGTGGGTTTCGGGCCTTTCGGCTAGAGTTGTGGGCAGGCACCCGTTTCAAGTGCGCTAATTTTGTTCTCCGAGTGGTTTTGCATTTTGTACGGTCGTTCGGCCAACACCTTGTAATGACATACATGGCTGTAATCCCTCTATCTTAATAGAAAAGACATGCAGCGCTCATGCATGTTTTTGAAAAAACAAAAAAAAACATTTAAAATTTCTGCAGGAAAACGGTTTCACAAAGAGAAGAAAACATCCTAATATGAATGGCCGCAGTGTATTTCTTCTACCACCGCAGCATAACGAGGGCAAAAAACTGCCGACACCTCTAACCGTAATTTCCATGGGACGTGAAAAAAAGGGAGTTGGCATGGGTGGGCCGCCTAGTTAAGCTGGGCAATGGGCTACGGCCGGGGGCGTAAACCCCACAGCGCAATGTGCCCGTCCAGGCTTTTTGGCCCGGAAATGGCCTCCGCTCATGCTCCAAAAGTGAAGAAGCTACCTGGCCCAACCACTACACCATTTTGCCTAATGTGTGACTACCCATATCAGTTACAACATCTTCCGTTTCCAAGTTTTCAGTGCCTTTTTCTTATAGTATACAAAATCGGATTCTGGATTGCTCTTCATTTCGTTCAATTTATCCCCTTGCTTTTCAACGTATATATATTAACCCGCCTTGTTTACCTATTTCTTCTACAATTCACATGACTCATTGAAACCAACTTTCTCCTTCCTACATTTTATCTCTACAGCAGTTATCATGTATAATGATTTCTTTTTGGTCGCTACTCTCCTAACCGACGAGTCGGAGAGGATACGAATGTCCATTCACCCTACCACCCATCTTCCTTCTAGCTTCCTTGATCAACAACGAGTAAAGATCCCGGAAAAGATCCAAGGGAGTACAATACACTTTATATTCACGTCTTGAATAATGAGGGGGGTAAAGAAGAAAGTCCGATTTCTCTCTCCTTTGTGGATATGCCCTTATTCAGCTCTTGAAAGAAAGAGAGATAGAAAGAGAGAATGATCAAACTCAACTAGACGACAGTTCCTCTTGTTCAAACCTCTCTTGCCGAGTCTTCTCCTCATAGCGAGTTTCGCTCTCGCTTCGCGTGTCCTAAACATAAAAAAAAGAAAGAATTGATTGTGAAAGACAAGTGTTTCATTCCCCTCCCTAATCGTTGAAATTCGAACTGTCCGCTAGCTCCTCCTTTGTTTGGATTATAGCCCTTCCTTGGGGATTTACTATCCAAAGTAAATCTTTCCAGTTTCAAATGCTACTATTTCTTCGTGGGCAGAAAGTCCAAAATCTTCTTTTTCCGGTACTCCTTACTCTTTTCTCCCGTCGTCCTACTTTCACTTCTACGTACCTTCTATCCATAACGAGTTCCAGGATTGGTGAATCGATGTGGGAATAGATAAAACGATTGTTGAGTACACAGTATAACCATGTAGCTCATCCAGAAGATCATCAATGACCGGTATCGGGTATTTCTTTTTTACGGTTTGCGCATTGAGTTGCCTATAATCCATAGGCGCCACGAACCTTCTTTCTTCTTGTAAAGAAGAGCCGGTGAGGCATGAACTAGGTTGTAGAGTACCATTCTAGAGTAACTCCTTGATTATGGATTCAATTTCATCCGGTGGTGTGAATACCTATAAGGCCTTTGATTCACTGGTTGACTATCGTGAGGTGAATCCGATGGTCACATGGTCTTTTAGGAGGGAGGGTAGTGGATTCTAAGAACCCATCAGAGAAAGAGGACCAAACCTTCTTGAGTCCTCTTCTACATCTTGAGTACTTCCCACTCCAATGGATCTAGTTTTTAGAATAGCTTTGATCCGGCCATGTAGAGCACTCATAGAGGTCCGGCTTCACGTCAGTAATCTACCACACCCATGCTAGAATTCAGTAGAGTCCCCACTCGCCAACCGCGATGTCTTGGTTGAGAGGCCCCACCTACCCATCTTCCCACAGTTTCACTGAGGTAGTACCATCCCCAATTCGCCACTTCTTGTGTTGATGTACTAAGAAATTGGTTGAGGCAATCGACTTCAATCAAAGGAAGCACTTGTGCACATCAACTTAAGATATCCCCTCCGTTCTACACCAGATTATGCACTCACCTCTGGTATAATATAGGAAAGGAAGACGCCCTTTTAGTGCACGCCAAAGCAGCTTTGCCTAGAAGGCTTCGAAATACACTACTAGGTCCCTCATTCTCAGTCGGCCTTCACAAAGCGGTTTGCACACCTTGGACCAGCTGGACAGATGTTCCGGCCTTTCTCCTATTAAATGCATCTGCCACCTTATTTTCCATTTTACCCCTAATATTCCGCCTTTGAAAGTCAAAACTCACACTTGCTCATCTTAGCATGTAGCTGATTCCGCAGAAAAAGTGTTAGCTGCAAGTGCTGTTGATGCTCCTTCAGTGTTTTACTGTCAAGAAGTATATCATAAAACCAACACAAATCTTCTGGGCTTGAACACATCATTCATGAGTGCTTGAAACGTTGCAGGAGCATTTGTAAGCCCGCATCACATTGAATTCATAGTTACAGGGTTCTGAATGAAGTTTTGGGCTTGTCTTCCTCTCTCATCCTGATCTGATGATAGCCAGATCTTAAGTCAATCTTGCTGTAATATTTAGCACCACTCATCCAATAGGGCATCTATGTGCCGGAATTGGGTATTTCTTCTTTACTGTACTGGCATTCAGCTGCCTGGTTTCAATGCACATCCTCACATCCTCCATGTCCCATCCTTCTTCTTCACTAACAGCATAGGTGAAGCAAAGGGGCTAGTAGAGGATTGTATCAGTGAATTCTTCAGCAATTCCTCAATTCTCAGTCTCAGCCTTTTGCAGATGTGAGTATCCGTATGGCTTCAGATGTTTGGGCTCAGTACCTTCGGGGGTCTATAGTGATCATGGATTCTTTTTTTTTGTAAGGACTTAGGTTCTTGAAACACCTACTCTTAAGAGTTCAGTAGGGTTGAAATTGGATCAGAGATCAGAGATGTTAGGTTTACTGAGTTGACCATGCACCATTGAGCCATCATGCAGAACTAAGCTTGTTCTGATTTAGTAGCAATCAGCTCTTCTCCTTCCACCTGGTACAGCTTTCCTCCTCCCCTCTTGATTCCTTCCAGCACCACTTAAACACTGCGGAAAGGGTTTTGACCAGCTAGTCAGATTGCCCCATTACGGGTGTGTTACACCAGAAAGTTCCTCAATCCTGTGCCTGTTCCCGAGCGAGTCAGTCCCATTTCGATGACGAACGACACGATGTGTGCCTCCATAGAGCTTCCCATTTGACATTTCTCCATCGCGAGAGATTCTCTCCAGCCACAGGTTCCCCAGTGGTACGTCCGGGGTCGGTTCAATCAGTGCGCTATCAGTCCAGTACCATTAGCTCTCCAAGGGCCGCAATCCATTCTTTCCGGGCAAGCCAGTTCAGTTCCTTTCTGGTAGCAAGAGATCCCATATCAGATTAAGTAAAGGGATTACCTAGCTAGCGCATATCGAAGAGTTGGAGACTTCCTGCCACTATAGAAAAAGCCGTTGATGGATCAATTTCTGTAGGTGGGTCTCAACTCGGAACGAGACATTCGGATTTGCCGATGAAGAGTACTGCCTTGGAGGGCTAGGGGTTGTAGGGGAAGAACCAACATTTTGTAGGTAGCAAAACATCTCACTCAGTAACTAAATTAGAGTTCGATCTTTTACGTTTGTGTTGTCTTTTTGCATTTTTGTTTCGATCCGACATCAGATCTGAGTTATTGTTCACTGACTATATCTTAGACCATTGCGATCTCTTTCTTTCACTTGGTTTTTCTTCCTTCCCTTCGATACTCCTTAACTCGGAGATACTCCTTCGGTACTACTTGGCTACTACTTGAACAGATGGGTTTAGTCCCTTCCTTCGGGCAACATTTTCTCCGGGTACCACCGGCTTACCACCGGGTTGAAAGAAATCCCTTACTATTAGGACATAGTGTTCGGTACGACTTAAGGCTACTGGATTGACTTTCTTTAATGTTGCATCTGCTTTCAACTATTTCATAGCCTCCCGTCCCGAGCAAACGTCGAGAGCAGGGTGTTGAGCCAAAAAGTAAAATCCATAGAGTTGGGGACTAAAGAGACTCTTTTTTTACAGCCAACCATGAAGAGAGGAGAGTCTCAGAGTAGATTCGGTAATGTTGAGTCGATCTAGTATGGAAAATTCCTCGCTGTGCGCTCGCCTTTTGCCTGCTTCTGCTTCATCTGCAGATCGGATTCCTTCCCCAGAGTTCTTACTTATAGGCTTTATAGCCAAGCAATAGAATAGCTGCTTCTTCTAAAGCGGATTAGAGTGTGACGACCAAAGCTACGGATCGGCCTCTACCGCTTTCCCTACTGTTCTGGTTGTACTAGGGCTTTGGCTGAGCGACCACCTTCTTCCAGTATTCTTAGCTTACTGTTTGCTTCCTGCCTGATCGGTGCTGACTGACTGTTCTTGCTTGTCTTGGGCCTGCTCTAGTTTTGGTGCTGCTAACTAAGGATCGAATTTCGTGACTTGATGAAGAGGAAGCCGAGTATCTTTGGTCTTGAAGAGTCAGGCCAATCCAACCGCTTGCTCCTGCCCAACTCAGTCTCAGTCGTACCATAATGCGCCTGGACTCAACACTTTTCTTGCTCCAAGACCACCCTCTAGCCCTCATGTAAAATAGATGACAGAATTGTAAACAATCATAGAATGATTTAAGCTGAGGAACATAGAGGTCTCTCCCACAATTTTTGTCATATACCTCTGGAATAGTGTTGAAATCACACGCCACTAAGCTGTTTTTTAAACCAAGTGGTTTATCTTAGTGTGCTAGCCGCTGCTTCATTTCGTATAGCGATAACGCTTTCTCTTTCTTAGCGCTCCACCCCGCGGAGAACTCTGGTTGCGCTTTGGTTGGCTTTATCTTTTTTTTCGATTTTCTCTGACTTGACTCAGCTTGACCTACTTGACTCAGCGGTTAGAGTATCGCTTTCATACGGCAAGAGTCATTGGTTCAAATCCAATAGTAGGTAAAGCCGGCCGAAACCCCCGCTTTTGCCAGCATGACATCAAGCACAGACTGGCATCAAGGAGTAGAATGACCAAAGCATCGGTTGCTTCCACTTGTTTGTTGCCTTCTTCTACCGACAGACAAGGTACCCCCCTCTTTTTCTCTTGCGAACCTACATTGAGCTTGGGACAACCCGCGACTAGCATAGGATATTTCAAAAGCGCCAGGATCCATCCTTCTTACGAACCAAGAGCACTGGAGAAGCGAAGGGGCTCGTGCTGCGACGAATAATGCCATTGTTCATCATCTCACAGATTTGCTTCTCAATCTCTGTTTTCTGGTGGGGTGCATATCTATATGGCCGGACATTGACTGGCACTGCACCTGGCACCAACGGAATTTGGTGGTCACAGGCACGACGAGGGGGTAATTCCTTTGGCTCCCGGAACAAAGCATCAAACTCCTGTAGCAGTTCTTGAACAGCTGGAGCTGTCTGCTCTGCAGGATCAGCATCCAGAGTAATTGCTTGCAGATCATGCTCCTGGTGAATCTGACGCACTTGCACACACTGGCTAACAGCACCCCGTTTCAGCAATCCTTGCAGCTTACGGACAGAGATTGGACGGCAGGAAGGATTATCTTGAATGCCATTGAGAGTGATGCAGCGCCCTTTGTGCGTGAATTTCATACGACGATGACGCCAATGTACCCACATCGGGCTATGGTCTTCGAACCGCTCTTGCCCTCCCTTTTCACTTCCATAGTGGTCTTCTTTGTCCGGCCCACTCATTTCACTCTCAAGCTCTGTGAGAAGAGAGAATCCGATTCAAGATGTTTCGAATTCAGCCTTTCCTTCATGTTCGTGCTTTAAGTCAGTTCGTACTTTTCAGTATCTAAGAGAATGACTGAACTCGCGTTGAAAGCTACTAAACAACGGCTGACAAAGACTCATAAGAGGGAGAGCGGTAGCAAAAATGAGATCTTTCGTCTAGACAGAAGAGAGATCCTTTCCTTCCTTTCTATAGGAAATGACTGATGTTGCTAAGTCACCTTCCGCTGCTCTTGCGTCATCCCTTTTCCAATTCTTTTTGTATGGCTCGGTTGCATCCGAGTGATCGATCCCTAGTCACTGATTACATGCATGAGTTCTTTGATTCACTACTGACTAACCTCGGCAAAGAACCCAAGGGATTTGCAAATTCTTGAATCGATAGACTTTCGTACAACGGCAAACAAACATACGCGATAGAGGGTTTTACGCTACTTCATAGTCAGCAGCAAGAGTGGATGGTATAACTCTAGCCAGCAGGCGGGAGGGAACGAAGCTCTTTCCTGATCTTGAGCTAGAATCCCTGACGTTGGTTGATTTAGCTATGGTGTAGCTTAGGGTCTTAAAGCTATGCAGCTGGGTTGATCCCTATCGATGGAATGGAGCTTATCAACTCATGAATAGCATGGATCGCCTTCTACTATACCGGGCTAAGGTGCAACAATGGAAGCATACCATGGATAATCCAGAGATACATCCTACCTATGCCGAGAGCACAAAGATCAAGCTAAGTAAACAGGTCTAGTTAAAGCCCACTGGAGTAAGGAAAATACAATAGGTTGCTTTTTTCCCCACCATACCTGGCAATGATTGGTATCCCTTGATATGTTAACACAAACTAACCAGTTGTCCCTTCCCCTAGAGGGGTTTCCTATATGGATTCGTTCCCCTGAGCATCTTCCATGAATTGACGTATATGAGCGTAGTTATCAGGTACGCCGGGAGCTGGATTCTATCCCCGGGGATAGTGATTGATGGCATAGAGTTTTGATAGAAAACTCGTATCAAAATCATACCAAAAGAAAGTCTCGATTCGAGGAACGGAATACAGGTCCATGATAGAACACAGACCGGTAAGAGAAAGGAAAGTAAGCATAGTCTTCATTGAACCGGAAGAACAATTAGCTTTTCCGTCAACAAAGTAACGCTGTGCAAACTCATCTGATCCCTGTTTGGGACTTCTTCTTCATGTCACGAGCCGGAATCGAACCGGCGCTTTCCAGATGCATGGTCCGGATAGATACCTATCAGATCGCGACTTTGATTTCTCAGTTCAAGAGGAGACCTCCCTACATCTGCGGGCTGGCGGTCCTGCCGACCAGCCGACACAAAATCCAATTCGAGTTTGAAATACGGAGCCAGAAAGAGTTTTTCAATTCAATACGGAGCCTGAAAGAGTTTATAAATACAATACGGAGCCTTAAAGAGTTTATAAATACAATACGGAGCCTGAAAGAGTTTTTCAATTCAATACGGAGCCTGAAATAATTCAATTAAAGATCAAATGGCGCAAAAGAGTTTGCTTAGAAGGGAAAATACCAAAACCGCATATAAAAAGACATAAAAAAATGAACATACATAGGTACCATAGGCAAAAGCGGCTGGCTGCTAAAATAATTCAAATGCATTTGATAAAACATTTGCATTTGATAAAACATTTGCATTTGGTAAAACATCTGCATTTGAGAGAAGTGAAAGTAATCCATATTTGCATTTGCGGCGACTAAATCCAGAATCTGAGAATAAGGGTTTGGATTAGGGGGAGGAGGGGAATTTATTGATTCCTCCACCTCCATGTAGTTCGAACTCACACTTTCTACACTAAAAGCCGGCCCATTGACCGAGTTTGAGTATGACGACGAAGGGTTAAATTCCACAATCATTCCGTCCATGGAATCAGGGATAAAAAAAGGATCCATCGTGACCCCCCATCTTTTTAAGCTCTGCTCCCAAACTAAAGAGAAAGGAAAGGAGACTGATCTTGACGTCGGTGTCGGTTTTTCCAACGAAACGAATAAGTTTTGGATTGAGATTTCACATAAGCATTGCACAATGATCCGCATTAGGCGGGGAGCAGCAATGATACCGCTGGCCGGGAATAAGTACCTATCCCTCTACTACTGACGATGTTTTTCGTTCTATTGAAATCCTGCGTCGAGCCGATGTTTCATTGATCGATACCGGGCACATCCATCACATCAACTATTTCACTTTCCATACGCATTTATTGACGGACCGGTAAACTAGACCCGAAAAACTCCTATTTTTAAAACGAAAGACCCATCACAAAATTATGGCGCAACACTATGACGAGCGTTCTCACAGGCCGGCACCTCGATGCATCCGTCTCTAGAGTTGTACACCTTACATGTGCTTCACGCCACAATCTCTCACTTTCTGCTCCTCCATCTGTCTCCATCATATAATCGATCTCACCTCTCATGTCTGAGTGAAAAAACCATATTTGTTAGTATATATCAAGGCCGAGAGGACACGTTCCTCTCATGTCGAGATTAGTATTAGGGACCCTTAGTATTATTAACCGGTTACTATACGTACATGCAGTGAGACAATCAATCTATGCTCTCATTCACATTTCATTCTAGCACTGACGACTCCAGCCCTATCTATCCCTAGAAGCAAATGGACCCTAGAAGCAAATGGAGTAAGTCCGATGGAACACTCGGATTGGAAAAGATAATTATACTTATAGGCATGGATGAAAAAAAAGCTTGGAAACTAGTTCAAATCGAACTCAAAAGCAACTAGGCAATCCAACTTCCATTGAAGCAGCTTCCCTGGAACTAGCTGCCATTGTATCGGTTGGTGCCATTTCTTCTCTTGGAGGCAGGGCAATAGATTAAGATTAGGCGGTAAGCGAAGGAACTGTAGGGCTTAGGGCTGCGGGTGAGCGCAACTTCAATAGGTCAAGGGGAGGAAGAGAAGAAAAAGCAGCTATTTCACCTGGTGTCGTAATAACCACTGTTTTCGGGTTTGAAGGCATAAGCGCAGCAAAGATCTTCTTTCATTTAAGAAGAAGCCACCGTAAAGAAGAGGAAACAAGGCGTTTAAGGGACACCGACTCCCATTATTTTCTCCAGGCCTGCTTTGGCTAAATCGACGGAGGCTTAGCTTATTATGTTTTGGGCGTTTAGCTAGCTTAGAGAATAAAGAAATCTATCTCTAAAGGGGGAGCGGTACGACTATTTTAGGTTAGAGGAAGGTTGAAGAGAGAATAGCTAAAATAGCCAGTCGGGTAGGCAAGTGCGGGTGGCTGTGGTCAAAGTGAATATGTCTTGTTTCGGTTAGCGGTTTCGGCTCTCCGGCACCGAAGTAAACTCTTTCTATTGCGGGGCCTATGGAGTTTGGGGATGAGTGCTGACACTTTACTGTGCAACATTCCTGTTTCTTTCATTCCCCTTACTAGATCAAAGAGGGCATATGTGGGGTTTGAAGATGCCTGGACCTTACCACCTTATTCTAATAGCCCGCATCAATGCCTCTGCCCAGAACATAGGAGCCCCCTGGGTTCAAGATCTCATATCAATTTTCAACTACTGGGAAAGAATTGGGGTGCCGCAGGAAGAAATGGAATTCTCAATAAAAGTATAAACATGTCTTCCCCACTGCTGCATAGAATCTGAGCTGGGTGGAATTGAAGTTCGGTTTCGATCAAGACACCCCTGCCTACTTACCTTAAAAAACGACTAATAATCAACCGATCACAGAGGTCCTTTTCCAGCAACTTCAAATCAGAAAGCCCCGACTCCCATAAAGAATGCTTGCAGATCTTTCTTTTTATTACGATGACGATATGGACCTCATTACTGTCTCATTTTCTTATATTTATATAAGTTCTTTTTTTGGATTCGACATAACAAGAACAAAATCACGCTCTGTAGGATTTGAACCTACAACATTGGGTTTTGGAGTCACACGTTCTACCGAACTGAACTAAGAGCGCTTTCCGGGAGATAAAGCAGTAAAGAAAAGGATGATTTTTGTACCACATGCATATAGAAAAATGAAACTCTGAATTTTGCCCAATTTGAATCGATCTCAATTGATCCCTCATTACTGCCCATAGGAGAAGTAATAGGTAGGGATGACAGGATTTGAACCCCTGCCTTGTTTTCCACATCATAATTTATTCCTCCATCTATATACAACTTTCTTGTCATTTCTTCTTTTTGGTTTCATATAATAAATGATATACATCTGAACCCAACCTAAAGTATAAAGAATGAATATTTATCGGTAATGCTCAGGAAGAAAGAAGGGGTCATCTTTTTGATTTTTATTCCACCCTCATGTACCCTTCTTTGCATTTTTTCTAAAGCCTGTTCAACCTCATATCACCTAGAACAAGTCATGGACTTCTTCAATGAAAGAAAGTCTCATGGAAACGTTTTCAACGAAATAAGAACCATACAAAATAGATTTCTTGATCTTTTTATTTAGGAAAACGGATTTTTTCGCAGTTTTTTCTTTTATCCTAAAGATATGCAGAACGAGTGTATTATGAAATGTTCGTTGTCTAGCTTTGCATACATCGCTACTTAATCGTTTAGTGGTTAACGATGAAATTACTTCACCATAGAGAAAATATTATTGAAGTTTATATATATATATATATTATTGGTTGCTTTTGTTTATGTCCAATTGGAAAAGTTGATCTTCTAAATTCATATGTTTAGCCTAAAGTACATAACTTGTGTTCCTCCCTAGTTCTTGCAAAGCCACCTAATCAAGCCTCACCTCATTTGTAGTTATAACATGTTCATGTGAAAGCAAACTCCAAATAAAATTGGTTTACTATTAGTAACACATATACTTTTTTACCTTAGCTCTTTCTTTATTGTTCATTGAGCAGTTCAAATGCTTTGATTGCTTATCAGATAAGAGGTAAAAATATTCTTCATTCGTTTATTTTGTTAATTCCAAATTGCATTCAGATCCATTCTTTCTCATAACTTGAGAATATGTACAGCGTAGAACAGAAAAGAAGGCTGATTTGATGAGTTGTAGGGGCGGACCACTTCCACTGATTTCTTGCGGGAAGGTTCTATAAGGGAAGAAGAATCAGAGCTATGACCTGGTAACCTTGATTTCTTTTGGAACGTCATTACGAGAGTAACAAAGAAAGAATAACGTAGATAGGAAGGAGCGAGCCGAGCCCCAAGGATAATGAATTGGTATGCCGGGTGCTTACTTGAGCAAGAAGCCAAGTCATCGATAATCAAAGAAAGGTGTGAGTGAATGAGCCCAACTTTCCGATTCAAATATGACTCCTTTCCACTTTCAACAAATAGAGAAATCTCCGCTAGGCTAGCAGTGGGTAACCAACGTAGTGCCCCATTCGTTCCATGACATCCAATCAGTTCTCCTCGGATTCCAATCCAATCTCCCAATCAGTGAGAAATAGACGGTCGGATGAGATCTCGAACATTGTCCCTACCTACTGAGGAATCAAAAGTGTACGTAGAAAAATAGAGTGTTGGAAATGCATCGAGGAGAACTTACCTTGTGAGTCACTACTCCGGCACTGGGCAGGAATACTACTAGCGAGGCTTATAGGCAGCTAGTTCTTAAAGAAATCTGTCAGCTATAACCTAGCCTATTGAATCTGGTACGCCCGAAGCACGAAACTAGATAGGTAGCCCTACCTACGACTAGAAAAGTATCGTATTTTTTTCTTCCAGTAAATCTTCCACTCATTCCTTCCATTATGGAATATCATTTGGAGTGTATTTTCCCTCTCAAAAAAGGCTTCGCCCTCACTTCACTGAACTTATTGGAAATGCCTAGGACAGAGTTCATTCACTTGCCCAGCAGCCCTACTCCTCATAGTTGATCCGAATTTCTATCCCTGATTGACTCAATCAGGAAGAGGAAGACTTGATAAAAGATGAAAAGAAAGGATTGATTACCTTTTGAAGTCAAGAAAAGAAAGGAAAGGGCTATTTATGAGTTTATGTAGATGAAGTTTCAGATTCTTGGATGAGCGGAACATCTTTGAGACAAATCATCTCTACCCGGGTACATAGCTTCATCCAAACCATGGATCCACGAATTGTTGACTCGCTCTAGAAAAGAGCTTCGTAGTTGGGAGCTCTGAACCGATGATCGATATGGTTTCCTAGGATGAGAACTATGGTTTACTACTTGAAAGAAAGTTGTTTTATCTTTTTTTCACTTTTTGAGGTGTTTTGCCTAGTCTGAATTTCCCCTTCTTCTATTTGATCAAGATGGATAGCAAAAAAGCATGAATAGGCCTACTGGGATGGAAGGAGAGAAGGACTGAACAAGAAAAGGAAATACCTCTTTGTTTACCTTGGAATGAATTGCTCAACTACTTAGGTAACGAAACGAAACGTTCATCTACGATCTTTCTTAAAAAAAGATAGGACTGTACGGCAGTTCTCGTTAGTAGATTCACAGAACAGAAGAAGAAGTTCACTCTGACTTGCGCACTACAAAAAGGCAGCCAACAACTTCGGACGTACTCTGTCTTTCGAGCCTCTGTTTAGCTTCAAAAGATAAGGCGCTAGTGCAACGAACGCTGCTTTGGTGCGTCCCACCCCAACTAACTAGTGCTTGACTTGACTTTCCCCCGCACCCTATCCAATGAATAAGGAGAAGGCCGGCCTATCAATGACTGAGCCAGTCTGATCTCCTTTATACTGACCTCAAACAACGAGCGAAGTCGAGATGTTGATGAGAAAGGGGCTTTTCTCAAGGCCAAAGACTACTCTTTGAAGGCTACTATGCATCCTTACGAATACAAGAGTGGTTTTTTTTGTTTTGGGTATAGCAGGACTTGAACCTACGACCATTAGGTTAAAAGCCCAATGCTCTACCAACTGAGCTATACACCCGATTTTACAAGAAGGCTTGGTGCGGAAAAGAAAAGAGGGCGGCCTGGCCCCTTTTCTTCTTATCATATCACAAGGGCGCGGCTTTGTATGGTATAGTACTGTGGAGCAAGTTTGGGAGTCCTTTCCACTCATTGAGGATTCTATCTAAAAAAGAAGGTCAACGGGGGAGACTACTTTGAAGTCCGGGCTGAACAAACTACTTCTCCTGCTACCAAAACAGAGAAATAAGGAAATAAGATGGATCCGAGGTTAGCCTTTGGCGCTCAGAAGTGGATTCTCCTTCAAAGAGGGCTTTTCCCCTAAGAAAGGGACATGGTTGTACTGCATTTCTAGTCCTATAGTGGAAGAGCAGATAGGATCACACCTACACGTAAGTTCGTTCATTGGGTTAGTGGCCACCCGCACTCCAACCTATCTATATGGCAACAAAGCGAATGACAAGGCCAAAGTAGCTGACTCTTATCGCTAACTTGACTCGGTCTAAGGGCAAGCTTGAATACAACTCACAGAACGACTCCTCCAGGGGCCTTCAGGCACTCAAACAGATAGTGAGACAGACACCATCTATAGAACTTGAATGACAATACACCCATATATTCTAGCTAACAATCAGAAATTGTATCCAAATGGAGGGGACACTCTTCCTTCAGAAAGATGCCTTCGAAAGAAAAGCTCTTCCCCTCAATGACACAGCACATTTTCTCAAATGTTCCACGTTTCTCACCATATCCTCATAGGGCTGAAGCACAAGAAAGAGGATTACTTGGTTACCTTGCTTCCCTCGCCTAGGACAGTAGAAGGATCTGTGGCCGAAGGCGCCACAAACGAAGCGGGTCGCCTCTTTTCTGCAGATCTCCGCAAGATGACCCTTCTCCCCGCAACGATAGCACATAACGTTTTTCCCATGCTTGCGCGGTGAGGAGGACGAGGCCTTGAGAAGCTTTTCCACCATTTTTCCCCTTTGGCATTTGGATCCATGTTTTCTTTAACGATCTCCGTGATAGTAAAGGTTTTTTTGGTAGCCTTTGCTTTTGACGGCGATGAAAGAAAGAGAACCCCTCCTATCTTTTGATCGTGGTCAAAATCCTATCCAAGTCCCCTTTTTTCAGATCTTTCTCCTGGTTTTGATCATCACCGTTCACCTACTTGTTACGGAGATCCCGACCAATGCACAATCCAGATTTTTTTCGCTTTTTTTCTCCCATCCCATCTTGGACGGGCCCAGAAGCTTTTCTCATGTTTGAATGGAGGTCTTCCGCAAATGAATTTCCATATAGGAATTATATAATGTGCCTGCAGATATTGATTGAAAGCTTGTTTCAATTGAACGAGGATGTGAACGAGAAGGCAACAAAAGGGAGCTTGGAGCAAGAGGAGTCATTTAGTAGTTCACGAAAAAAGGCATAGTAGAGAAAGTCTGAGGAGCAGGAAAATTTGGTCACGTAGATCTTCTATTTCGCCGGAATTCGTTGATTGCTCCATACTCATTTACAATGGAAAAACTCCTGTTCATTGTAAGATCACTGAAGGTCATAAATTTGGAGAGTTTGCTTTTACACAGAGACGAAGACCCTATCGAACAAATAGAGGAAAGGGGAAAAAGTAAAGTCTAAGCGACATATGGATCAATAAGGAAATCCAATTTCGGTAATCCGAAACCCATATAGGTCTTTTCTTCATACTCGACCAGCCCTAGGTTGGGGATAATGAATTTTTCGAATCTTGTTGGGAAATGCTTCGCTCCGAGTCCGACTGGGACGGAATGGGGGACCCAGGCCCTTCAATGCCTCCCTCCGGATCCACTAACTCGGAAGAGCTATTCAAAGCTTTTCTGGCTGACTGTGAGGACGCCTCTGCATCCCGGGAGCAGACCACTCCCCCGGAAGCTATGGTCAGTCAAGAGCGGCATCTGAATCCCGCTCCAATGCCTGGAGTGGCAGCAGAAGCAGAACAGAACCCTCCTTCTTTTGATTGGGAGGGACGACCTCTCTCTCTTTGAGAGGAAATTTCTCTACAAAAGGCCCGCGCCTGTCACGCCCAGATTCTGGACACA